>NC_090653.1:113295553-113648053 GCF_040937935.1 Hyperolius riggenbachi | reverse complement strand
AATGGTTAATTTGCATATATTCAGCAGTGTTGCTCTGGGAGACATCTCGAGCTCACTCCAACCTGAATTATCGCAAATTCTTTCTGTTTTAGGAAAGCAAACTCTTGTTTTTCTTAACATCTTAGTAAGGGGGCTTTTAGGACCATTGTAGTCCCTTACACACCCCAATGAGTTCTGGGTCACCATGAGCTTGCTGGTTAGTCTGTGCCTAGCAGTTGCATAGGGTACAATGTACAATTGTTGCAACTCATGCTAACTAGGTAAATTATACATTGCTAGAATAACCCATATTGCGAAAGTAGTGTAGCTTGTGTATACTATCAATTTGTGTTACCTAGGAAACACAAGTTGTGCTATTGTAAAAAGCAACTAGCATAAGTAGAGGTAAAATTGCAGTATGCTGTTAGTGTCTATGTATGGCAATTTTACTGCAGTTTGGTAAATGTGCCTCTATCCAACGATGCTCTTACAAGTTGCTAGTAGTTACTTGGATTCTAAATTAAGTTAATTAATGCTGATTAAACAGCTGTGACCGCGGGAGATAACTTACCCATGAGTCCTATGCATTCCATTGGCGTCACACGTCGCGTTCCAAGTCACTCCCGCACTTCCTCCTTCCAGTTTGAAGGAGGAAGCGTGGGAGCGTCATCGAACTTTTGATGCAAATGAAATGCATAGGACCCATGGGTAAGTTAACCCCCCGTCTCCCGCGGTCACAGCTGTTTAATCCACATTAATTAACATTTAGAATTTGATAGCTATGGGACTCATAGCTACTCGTAATAGCATCCCTGCCTAGAGTTGAGCTGAAATTTTCGTAATTTCGCATTACTAAAATTACGCATGCGAAATTTGCGATTACGATGCGAAATTACAGTAGAGTAATTGCCATTAAAATCGTAATTGAAAGTACCGTAAGCGTAATTTTCAACGCGTAATTTTGCATTTCGTTCATGCCGTAATTTCGCATTAAACGCTACCGTAATTTCGCGTTAAACCGTAACGCTCCGTATAATATAAAAAAGCCGCCGACTTTAAGGGTTAATAGCAAAGCCCCCTTAAATGCTAAGAGCCTCAAATTTGGAGAATATATCAAGGAGATCAGGAGGAATAAGAGAAAAAGAAAATTTTTCAAAAAGACCTTATAGTTTTTGAGAAAATCGATGTTAAAGTTTCAAAGGAAAAATGTAAACATTTAAAAACCCACCGACTTTAACGGCTAATAGCAAAGCCTGCTTAAAGTTTAGGAACACCAAATTCCCAGGATATATTAAGGGGATCAGTGGGAATAAGAGGAAAACATTTTTTTTCAAAAAGACCTTATAGTTTTTGAGAAAATCGATTTTTAAGTTTCAAGGGCGAAAATGTCTTTTAAATGCAGAAAATGTCAGGTTTTTTTGCACAGGTAACAATAGTGTATTATTTTCATAGATTCCCCCAAGTGGGAAGAGTTTTACTTACTTCGTTCTGAGTGTGGGAAATATAAAAAAAAACGACGTGGGGTCCCCCCTCCCAGACCTCTTTAACCCCTTGTCCCCCATGCAGGCTGGGATAGCCAGAATGCGGAGCACCGGCCGCGTGGGGCTCTGCACCCTGACTATACCAGCCCACATGGTCCATGGATTGGGGGGTCTTGGAAGGGGAGGGGCAGCCAAGCTTTCCCCTCCCCCTCCGAGCCCTTGTCCAATCCAAGGACAAGGGGCTCTTCTCCACCTCCGATGGGCGGTGGAGGTGGAGGCCGCGATTTCCTGGGGGGGGGGTTCATGGTGGAATCTGGGAGTCCCCTTTAAAAAGGGGTCCCCCAGATGCCCACCCCCCCCTCCCAGGAGAAATGAGTATAGAGGTACTTGTACCCCTTACCCATTTCCTTTAAGAGTTAAAAGTAAATAAACACACAAACACTTAGAAAAAGTATTTTAATTGAACAAAAAACATAACCACGAAAAAAGTCCTTTAATATTCTTAATTAACCATTAATACTTACCTGTCCCTTTAAATAAATGATCCCTCGAAATAGCCTCGGAAATGTTCTATCAGTTACAATGTAACAAAGTTATTACAATGTAACAACTTTGTTACATTGTAACTACGCTGCACCCGACGTCACTCGCCGCCGCCGCATACGCGTCTGCGCTGCACGGACCCGACAGAGCTCTGAGCTATATAGCTCAGCGCTCTCTAAAGCATCTTTGTATTTTGGCTCCAAGGAGCCCCATTGGTCCTTAGCAGACCAATGGGGTTCCTTCAAATCAGAAGGAACCCCATTGGTCTGCTAAGGACCAATGGGGCTCCTTGGAGCCCAAATACAAAGATGCTTTAGAGAGCTCTGAGCTATATAGCTCAGAGCTCTGTCGGGTCCGTGCAGCGCAGACGCGTATGCGGCGGCAGCGAGTGACGTCGGGTGCAGCGTAGTTACAATGTAACAAAGTTGTTACATTGTAATAACTTTGTTACATTGTAACTGATAGAACATTTCCGAGGCTATTTCGAGGGATCATTTATTTAAAGGTACAGGTAAGTATTAATGGTTAATTAAGAATATTAAAGGACTTTTTTCGTGGTTATGTTTTTTGTTCAATTAAAATACTGTTTCTAAGTGTTTGTGTGTTTATTTATTTTTAACTCTTAAAGGAAATGGGTAAGGGGTACAAGTACCTCTATACTCATTTCTCCTGGGAGGGGGGGTGGGCATCTGGGGGACCCCTTTTTAAAGGGGACTCCCAGATTCCACCATGAACCCCCCCTTCCCCAGGAAATCGCGGCCTCCACCTCCACCGCCCATCGGAGGTGGAGAAGAGCCCCTTGTCCTTGGATTGGACAAGGGCTCGGAGGGGGAGGGGAAAGCTTTGCTGCCCCTCCCCTTCCGAGACCCCCCAATCCATGGACCATGCGGGCTGGTATAGTCAGGGTGCGGAGCCCCACGCGGCCGGTGCTCCGCATTCTGGCTATCCCAGCCTGCATGGGGGACAAGGGGTTAAAGAGGTCTGGGAGGGGGGACCCCACGTTGTTTTTTTTTTTATATTTCCCACACTCAGAACGAAGTAAGTAAAACTCTTCCCACTTGGGGGAATCTATGAAAATAATACACTATTGTTACCTGTGCAAAAAAAACTGACATTTTCTGCATTTAAAAGACATTTTCGCCCTTGAAACTTAAAAATCGATTTTCTCAAAAACTATAAGGTCTTTTTGAAAAAAAAAATTTCCTCTTATTCCCACTGATCCCCTTAAAATTTCGCGAAATCGTAATTACGCCATTACGCTCATCTCTATCCCTGCCCCTATGTGTTTTGTTTTATGCTTGGAATACCACTTTAAATGTAAACAACCATTAATAACGCATTGTCTTTTATAAGATTTATTGGGTCATAATGTTCTAAACAGCATCTTCTTTGGAGGACATGTGCATAAGCAATGAAGTCAGTGTAAGAAACACAATGTATTTAAAGAATGTTATTAAACCCTGCATCTTGTTTTATGATTGAGTACACAGAAGAGAAGAAGGGATACAACATTTGCTTTTTTTTTGTACAGAACACTGAATTAATATAATTCAGTTTGGATAGTTACAGAAATAGGACAACTTGTGAATTTCTATGAGTTCATAATAATAATTCCTGAGAATTTGCTGTCACCATGTAAAGGTTAATAGGGACTGAGTGCAGTCAAACCCATTAACTAGAGGAACTAGCATACTCAACTGTCGTTTTGTGTATTATTATTCACATAAAAGAACACAGCTATGGCATTTTAGGTATAGCAACACTTGATAGCTGATAATTTGAGAGTACAAGACAATTAAATTAAGTTAAAAGAGTTATTGTTTTAGCGTTGATCTATTTCATGATTCACATTCTTATGTGAGAATATCACTTATACTGTTTTATGTGTCATAATACATCTTCACAACAAGAATGCTACAGGCAGTTAAGGATGTGTGAACACTAATTAGGTTTTGTCATCACTTCGCACATGTTTGCCACATGGTGACCACATTGTGATTGAAGCTAGAGACTGCTTTGCAATTACTCTAAAGGCGATTGCATGTTCAGAGTGTATCCATGCAGTTAGAAAAGCAGACTATGCCTCAGATAGTTTACAACATGCTTTGTGATGCATACCACCTATCTATTTGTAAGCCCATTAAAAGGAGTTGCACACGGCTAGAGATTGCTTTGTTCATAGCCAAAGAGCATTGATTTGTGAAGCATAAACCCTATTTATGAAAGCCTGAATTTATGGAAAGACAAAAGGTATAACAGTTCAAAGCCCCACAAACTCTACAAAAAATGTGCTACTCTAAAATTATTTGAAAACAGACATACTGTATGAAAATATCTTCAGTATGTGGGAAGGCACAACTATTATTATAGCTGTGGCCTTTTTCTTCAGTGGAAACAAATGTCCAAAATTGTGCATTTATCACAGCAGAGAAAAAGACAGAGAAGCCTTTATCTTGGCATCCCTCCAGCCTCCCCAAACACACACATAAATACACTGGGTATAGTGCATAGCGCTGGATTCATCTATACAAAGCAGCAATTTGCGTGTGTTATGCACTTTCGATAGCATCCTAGATTGTGTCTCATCTTGTGTCTCATCTTTTTCCCGTTGTTTGGATTGTTTGGCCTATATTGATTGAACGCACTTGTTTGCCTCTGAGGAAGCGGCCTTTGACCGTGAAACACGTGTCAGGCATATTTAGATATCTTATTCATATGACTGCAATCAAGTTAAATTGATATTTATGAAGAATTAAAAGACTGATGCTGTTCCTTTAAAAAAAACCTTGTGGACTGTTTTGTATATATCTAAGTATAGAGTGGGGTGGAACCGATTGGATACGTTTGTATCTATCCCTTATAGTTCATAGGCAGATACCAGAACCAGAATTTAACACTGCTCCATATTTCAAGTCACATCATTTAGTAGTTTTGTAGAGAGTTATTGAGGCTAGCACCAACCTGTGTTATGGTTCTTGTAGTTGCAGATAAAAGACATTGGATATATCTCAAACCTAGGGTGCTTAGGCAGGTATATGGCGGGGGTAGATGGTACTGAACAGCTGACAGCTGTTTCACATAGAAAAATAAACAACAACATTTGTTCTCACAGCCAGTAAACAGTAAACCAGACTCAAGCTGCACAAACCAGTTAATATTTCCTGCTCTGCCTCAGGAACTGCCATCTGCTCTAGTAACATGCCCACATACAAACTCCATACAGATAGTGCTGTCCCAGATATGCACAAGATGTTACAATTGCCACAACTACATCTGACTCAAAGGTCCCAACCAGAATGGCCAGGGCCTTGTTCGGAACACTTTACAGATGATTTAAGGTGTGCGGAGGGGAAACAGAGAATGCTGACCTGAATAGAATTGCAGATGGACATAGGTACTTCCTTTGGTTCCATTGTTTCAACTCATGTATCCTTTATGCCTGGTACACACCATGCAATTTCCTGTCAGATTTTAAGTTGAATTGATCAGGTCTGATCCGATTTCTGATTGTTATTCTGATCGATTTTCTGATCACTCCTGTGCAAAATCAATCAGAAAAATCATTGGAGATCAGATTGAACCTGATGGAAATTGTTTATTCAACCCAAAATCTGACAGGAAAATTTGATGGTGTGTACAAGGCATTAAGCGCTAATTTCTACAACTATTTAAGCTAATAGAATGTATCTGCAAGGTATTATTATGTATGGTAAAATGTATTCAGAGAAGGTTATCTTCCTGCCCTTCATTCATGGATAACTGAATTCAGTGTCCTGATTTGTAATTAGTGATTAATAAAGTGATGTTTTATCTTGTGCACACTAACTATCTATTTATCTACTTGAATTACCTTATCCCTCTTAACTGTTTCATTTGTCTTCGGCCGTTATCTATGTTCCCAGTGTCTGTTTAGGGTTTGGGAGTTTTTACTGATAAATTACCTTCTAATACTGATATATTCTGATCACACCTCATTGGGCCATTACTTTAACAGATTATATCATAATATTCTTACAACAGATATACCTCAAAAATATATGAAAAGGGTAAAAAAAAATAGTAATGTAAAGCCCAATTTAATGTTAATTTAAAAATCACACAGCAAGGCTACGTTCTGCTTAGTTCAGGTATGTCAAACCGGTCTTACGAGGGCCGAGAGCCTCACACATTTTTTATATAGCTCAAATTAATTGATGGGTCTGAATCAGGGTCTGAATCAGGAAAGGCGTGGTCCATCAGGTAGAACACATTCCTCTCTTTCTCAGTCCATCCTAAACAGTAGCATGGATCTGGCCCTCCAGGCCTGGAGTTCGACACATGTGGCTTAGTTCAACATTGCACTACATTGTTCAATTGATTGTGTGTCCTCCTCCTTCTGTCTGCCACCCATCACTGACTTCAGCTTAGAACTACATCACTGCTGCACTTCTTACCTAATTCTGGTAGCCTTAGGTGTTGCATGTTTGTGTCATCTAGAATTAGGTGCTATCAATGTGGTAGTGGCTTAAAGACATTTAGGCTAGATTTACAATTAGTGTTGCCTCTTTATAGGCTTCAATACAATTTTACACTGGATTTGTGTAATGCATTGCAGACAGTGTGAGTACTGCATCCCACCGCAGATATGAAGCTTCATATAACACTGCACCATGGTCGGGGAACAGGATCATATGCATAATATGCCCTCCCCTGGCTAATGATGTACTCCCTTCTGCCTGCGGTCCGTGTATGTGGGCCTCACCATGCTCCCATTGTACACACTGCCTGTGTCACCCATTAATGCATGATCTGTGCTGTAAGGATGGCTCATGTGGTAACACACTGCATACTTTGCATCAGATCGGATGCTTCTGGTGCATCACATCACACTGCATTAACTCTATAAGGCTCCATTGACTTACATTGCATTTGCAGCACCTTGCAGTAACAAAGGGTTACACAATGCAAGTTCACAATGCCACAGTGCAAGGGGCTTTACTGTTTGAAACCCAGCAGAAATTGAAAGCCATGGACAGGGATTTGTCCTTATATGTACATTTAATTCCATAGGAACAGATATGTCTAAGCAGTCTAAGCAACAACAAGCAATATTTCTATCTGTGTACAAGGACCTACACAAGTGTAACGGAACAGACAGTTAGAGCAGAACTCACACTATTAACATCTGGCATTTACAAACATATTTTCAACTTATAGGCACAACTGGAAGTCTCAACTAACTGGCATGCCTAATGGGGGTAACTGGGACAGAACTTTTGTGGATTTGCAGAGCATAAACTACTTATGGATTCTCCAGGCGCTGTCTTCTATGCATCTTGCAGCACCTTGCAGCTTTCCAGCGCCAATGTATGGTTCCTTGCATAGGCTCCTGGCAGTCCCACATTGGGTAGGGTGACACATTGGGCTTGATTCACAAAATGGTCGTAACTGTTAGCACACTGCGAAAAGTGCTTTGCGTGAAATTTCACGTGATAACGGTTATCGCGCACAAAAATTTACATTTGTGCATTAACGCACATTTTTTGTGTGTAAAATTTGCATTATTACGCGACCGTTAATGCACAAAAAATTTGCGCTAATGTGTGAAAGCGAATTTTTGCGCCCGATTTTTTTTTTTGCGTGAAACCTGATTTTTCGCACGAAAACACACGCAAAGCCATGCTAACAGCTGTGCTAACAGTTAGCACCGTTTTGTGAATCAAGCCCATTGAAAGCTGTACACAGAGGACATCAAAAAGTGTAGAAGACGGCACCCGGAGGATTGGTTAGTAGTTTCTGCTGCACAGGGGGAGGTTTGTGCTATTTTAGGCTGGTTGCTCAAGCAACCGGTAAGCAGATGTATCCGGACGGGCTTCAGATGGGATGTGCTGGATATTAGGGACTTTGCTGCAGTTATAAGCCCGAAATGAGCTCTGCACCAAAAATGGGTCTGGCCATGCAACAGAACGTAGGCACAGCAATGGATATCAACGCTGCATGAGAATCTGCATGGGGGGTGGAGCTACACCTCTGTTGGGAGAATAAGCATTTGTACTAATGACATTGTTAATCAATGTTTCTCTTATAGTAGAACATAAAGGGTTATTAACAGTGGATTAACAATAGCCCCCATGACCCCTGTAACCATGGGGGAATTTCAAGGGCTATAAAAGCTTCCTCCTCCCCCCTCTTCACAATCACATGCGTGTTCTTTATGTTAGGTCCCTGAAATGATCATCCAAACAATTATTTCTTACTGTTGGTTTAAATCAGGGTTTCTCAACTCAGTCTTCATGTACCCCTATCAGTGCATTCTTTGTGAAAAATCACAGAGATAATAATGAGCTATGCTGAGACAATAATTACCTCACTTGTGAATGTTTGTGGTTTTCTGCAAAACACACACTGTTGGGGGTATTCAAGAATTCAGTTGAGAAATACTGATTTAAACGATTGTTTAAAAATAACTTTAAAGCAAACCAGAGGCAAATAAAAAAGGAAGATACTTTCCTAGGTAGAGGGAAGCCTCTGCATAGTCCAGAGGCTCCTTATGTCCTTATTGACTCCACCATTTCTAACATGGATCCTCTGAACATACCCATCAAGAGCTTGTCCCATCAAGAGCTTGTCAGATATGTTCTTGTGGCCACACTGCCCCACCCTGTGTAAGTGCAGCCCTACAGCACCTGTGCAAGTATGGCTGCATCTGCACAGTGAGCTGAAGTTGCTCATCCATGCAGGCGATGTATGGCCCTGCTCAATCATTAAGAGGAGCATAGTCGTGAGCTATCAGAGAGTCCTGGGCAGTGGCAGTGGTCTTGAGGAGGACATTTCTCTCTTCTCTCGAAAATATCAAACCAAGTTAATATATATATCAAAATATCAAATCAAGTTAAATAAGTGGCTGAGAAATTGGTGTAGGAAGGAAGGGTTTGGGTTCCTGGAGAACTGGGCAGACTTTGCAGTCGGCTACAGGTGCTACAGCAGGGATGGGCTGCACCTTAATGGGGAGGGTGCAGCTGCATTGGGGGAGAAGATGGCTAAACGGTTGGAGGAGATTTTAAACTAGGACCTGGGGGGAGGCGGGAGGATAAAGTCTCAATACGTAGACAAGATGAGGTAAAAAGACAGTGGGAACCAATCATTATGGAGGGTGGAAAGGGGGGTGGGGACAGTGTAAAGATTAAGGAGGTTGGTAAAAATTCAAGTAGCCCATTTCGTGTAAACAAAATTGGTAAATGTGGTGGTAAAAATATAAAGTGCATGGTAACCAATGCTCGGAGCCTTGCAAATAAAATAGACAAACTAGAGTTCATTCTAAATGACAAAGGCTATGACATTGTGGGAATAACCGAGACAAGGATGGATGAAAGCCATGACTGGATACAATGTGTTTAGGAGGGATAGAACAGGGAAAAAAGGTGGAGGGGTTTGTCTCTTTGTTAAGAATTCTCTTACAGCTGTCCTCAACGATGAAATGGAGGAAGATTGCGAAGATGTGGAGTCCGTTTGGGTAAATATTCATGGTGGAAGTAAAAGTTGCCAATTGCTTATTGGGGTATGCTACAGGCCACCTCTTATTAATGAAGCTGCAGAACTGCGATTACTACAGCAGATTGAAAAAGCTGCAAGTAAAAATGAGGTCATAATTATGGGCGACTTCAACTTTCCAGACATTGACTGGAGTATTGAGGCTACCCATTCTGGTAAAAGCAGCAGATTTCTGGCAGCACTACAGGACAATTACTTGACTCAAATGGTAACTGAACCAACTAGGGGGAATGCGTTACTGGATCTGATCATTTCTAATAGACCAGATAATGTATCAAATGTGCAGGTTCAAGAACATTTGGGAAATAGTGATCACAACATGATAACGTTTGATCTGGTGCCTCATAGGCCACGGGGCAGCGGGACCACTAAAACTATAAATTTTAGAAAAGCAAAGTTCAATCAAATTAGGCAGGCACTAAGTTTGGTGAACTGGGATAATGTACTACAAGGGGAAGACACTGAAGGGAAATGGCAAGCTTTTAAACTTATACTCAATCAATATTGTAGTATGTATATCCCATATGGAAACAAAATGTCTAGGAATAAAAAAAGGCCTCTATGGATGAATAGAAAGGTTAAAGATAAAATGAAGAGGAAAAAGAATGCCTATAAGGTCTTAAAACAGGAGGGGACCGAGGCTGCACTAAGCAATTATAAGGAGTGCAATAAAAATTGTAAAAAAGAAATTAGGCAGGCAAAGAGTGAAGCTGAAAAACAAATTGCTAAGGATATCAAATCTAACCTAAAAAAGTTTTACAAGTACATTAACTCTAAAAAAACAAAGGCTGACTATATAGGACTCCTAAAGGATGAGGGTGGGAACTCAATGGTGGATTACCAAGGTAAGGCAGAGTTATTAAATGCTTTCTTTGCTTCTGTCTTCACAAAAGAAACAACACTGTTGCAAACTACAGAGGCAGAAGAGTCTCAATCTTCTAACTGTAATATTAAATACTTAACGCAGGAAGAAGTGAAGGCAAGACTAAATAAATTAAAAATAGACAAGGCACCTGGCCCGGATGGCATGCATCCTCGGGTCCTAAGGGAATTAAGTTCAGTTATAGATAATACCCTTTATCTTATCTTTTGTGACTCTCTTGCAACTGGCAGAGTCCCAGTGGATTGGCGTACAGCCCACGTTTTCCCATTATTTAAGAAGGGCAAAAAATCTGATCCAGGAAATTATAGACCTGTAAGCTTAACATCAGTTGTATGCAAACTATTTGAGGGGTTACTAAGAGATACTATACATGACTGCATAGTAGAAAATAATCTTATTTCTCAGCATCAACATGGGTTTACTAAAGACAGGTCCTGTTTGACTAACATGCTCAGCTTTTATGAGGTAGTGAATGCTAATATGGATATTGGGAATGCTGTAGATGTGATATACTTGGACTTTGCAAAGGCCTTCGACACTGTTCCCCACAAAAGTCTGGTGCAAAAGTTGAGGATGCAAGGACTGGGGAAGAGTCTGTGTTCATGGATAGGGAACTGGCTAATGGACAGAAAACAAAGAGTTGTGGTCAATGGATCGTACTCAAAATGGGAGACTGTTAGCAGTGGGGTCCCACAGGGGTCTGTTCTGGGTCCAGTGCTCTTCAATTTATTTATTAATGACCTAGTAGATGCAGTAGTGAGCAATGTTGCTATTTTTGCAGATGATACAAAATTGTGCAGAATCATCAACTCTCAGGAAGATAGTGTCATATTGCAACAGGATCTGGATAGGATGGCTATATGGGCACATACATGGCAGATGAAATTCAATGTTGACAAATGTAAAGTCATGCATTTTGGACGTACTAATGGTCTAGCACCCTACAAAATAAATGGGATACAGTTGGGGACATCAAACTTGGAGAAGGACTTAGGAGTACTCATTGAGAACAAGTTAAATAATCGTACTCAATGCCAAGCAGCTGCAGCTAAAGCTAACAAAATCTTGGGATGCATTAAAAGGGAAATAAAAACTCGAGATGCTAGCATAATATTGCCCCTGTTTAACTCTCTAGTAAGGCCACATCTGAAATATGGAATTCAGTTCTGGGCACCACATTACAAAAAAGATATTGCAGTTTTAGAGCAGGTGCAGAGACGAGCAACAAAATTGATACGTGGGATGGAAGGTCTCACTTATCAAGAAAGGTTAGATAAACTGGGTTTATTTAGTCTAGAGAAAAGATGCCTTAGAGGGGATCTAATTAACATGTATAAATACATCAGAGGGCAATATAATAGCTTGGCGGATGAGCTTTTTGTCCCTAGGCCTTCTCAAAGGACTAGAGGACATGATCTGCGCATGGAGGAAAAACATTTTAGCCATTTATTTAGGAAAGGGTTCTTTACAGTTAGAGTGATTAAGATGTGGAATGCATTGCCACAGGAAGTCGTTATGGCAAACTCTATACCTGCATTTAAAGGGGGCTTAGATGCTTTCCTTGAGTTGAAAGACATCCATGGCTACAATTACTAGGTAATGCCTAATGATGTTGATCCAGGGATTTTATCTGATTGCCATCTGGAGTCAGGAAGGAATTTTTCCCTTTAGGGACTAATTGGACCATGCCTTGTAAGTGTTTTTTCGCCTTCCTCTGGATCAACAGGCATATGTGGGGGACGGGCTGGTGTTGTACTTTATACTGGTTGAACTCGATGGACGTATGTCTTTTTTCAACCAAAATAACTATGTAACTATGTAACTATGTAACTATTTTATTTTTAGCTGCCACTGGTTTTCTTTAAGCCAAAGAACGACCTACTTACAAACAAAATGTTCACAGAGGTGAAGTAGGAGACCAGGGGGTTCATTCATTAAAGGAAATAGCATGAGTAATCTCCTGTTATTTGCACTATTTCAGCTGCATGCTTTAAATGTAATGCGCTGCATGCTACGCGCACTATTAGCCATGTAGCGCACACATACACAGGAGCGCACACTATGCTGCGGGGAGTGCTGCATAGCAAGCTCTATTACCTTAAGCCTCCTTCCAGCAAATAAGGAGCGCTCCTCTCCTCCCACCCAGAGCCCCTTCGTGTCCAATCGCTATAAAGGATGTGATCTCAGCACTCTGATTGGCCCAAGACGCTGCTTGTCAAGTGACAGGCAGCCTAATTTGATGAGTTTTTGTTCTAGAGAAGTGTATATCTTAAAAAGTTATTGTAAGGTTAAGTGCAACCTTATTGATCATTATTTTTTTTCCTTACCTGCAGTTCCACTTTAAAGTCAAACTAAAAGATAAAAGCTACACTTGAAACAAACTGAGTTTTCTACCAGTCATCATTCCTGTTTTTATTTACTTGATGCATATGTCTATTACACAAACTCAAAAATAATAAAAGTACATTTTTCTTCCTTAAATGCAGACTGTTGAATATAAATGCATAATACGACATCGATTACAAAGGGTGCATTTTCAACAAAATTTTGCCGAGAGGGGAAAAAAAAGAGATAGATTTGATCAAAGACTTTCAGAATCATTGCCTGCCTTTGTGTCTTTGTACATCTATTTCTACTGAAAACATGGCAGGCTGCAATACAATATTCCTACTCAGTGATTTAGCACAAGCCAGAAAACAACTGTCATGATGTAACATGCTAGAACAATGAAAGCTAGAGATGTTGTTTATAAACCTCTTACCTCTGTGAGATAATGATGTGTGTATGTGTCAGCAGTGTCCTTAACTAATACAGAAACAAAAGAGAGCAGTTACAGCATGAAACAGAGCTAGCCAAAAATAAAATGTCTTTTTTTTTCCCAGTAGAGTGTTTCATAATTATTTACATTCATTTCAAATGTCTCCAATTAGTGCAATCCTTTGTGAGAATTGTTAAAGGAGACCTTCTCAGGAATCCGTTTATTTTCAACGCAAGCTTGAATTGAAAATAATTAATTGTATGTGTAGTTCCTATGGTAAATACACCATTAGGAACACAGAACAGAATCTCATATTTTCATTTGTGGTTTAGAATCTCTAAGACTGAATTATAAACAGCAGCTATTGTAGTATTAGTAACATTCAGCTTCATCCTGCTGCAAAGCAAATAGAAGTAGTGACTTATTTTTTGTTATCAGAAAGAAGTTGTTCCCCCTATCTAGCTACTATATACTTCCATAGTATAGCAAGAGTGGGAGCGCACACCTTGCTTGAACTTTCAATCCGTGCAGCGGTTCGGTCCGTCCAACATCGACAGGTCGCCTCAGTGTATATTGCAGAAAATGACCAGCACTGGAAGGCTTTGAATAAAGGTATTTTATTTACCTCCAATAGTTAACAAAATGTAGCTATCATCCATTTAATGCATCAGATGTAAAAATAGTAGGATTACCTACTTGACAAAGGACACAGATACCATCAGAAACGGCGACAGTCCGTTGATGGAACTATGTCACAATGAGACATTGCCCACTCCATCTGGTAGTTGGTCCATTGCTTGGCAGCATGAGAGCTATTTACTTGATGTCAGGGGCCTGAACGGAAAAACAGGGTTTGACCACAGTTTGCAGCATACAGACACTGGAACCAGGAATTAAGGTGCAAAAATAATGTTTTATTGCAAATGCAATAATGCAAGCATACATACAAGCGTGAATGCAAATATCATACCACATATGCACAGCACACAATATATACACAAATAACCCGGGAAGCAGTGACAAAATATAAATAACACCTAACTATCTAACTATCTATTTACAAACGGTGTGCACGAGATATATATGTACAAGCAATGATATACAATAACGCGGTATCAAAGGAGCAGGCAAAGACAGGTCAAAACAGAATAAAGTCAGCAACAGGTAATCAGATACATACAAGGTACAGAGGAGTAAACATAAGCAGAGTCAGGACAAGCAAAGGTTCAGTAGCAGATAATCAGATCACAGGGCAGGGTACAAGAAACCAGGTATCAGGAACAGAGGTGACCAGAGACTCAGACCTGTAACAAGGAAGTTCTGGCAATGACTTGCAGGAAGAGGCAGACTTATATAGTCCATGTAATAGGAAGCAGCTGGTGGTAGTTGATCAGAGACACATTAGAGGCCTCTGCAGGCCATACAAAGAACTGCAAGTCCTTAGAAGCAATGATAAGCCACCTGCTGGTGGATAGTGGAAGTCCAGGGCAGTCTAACTCGATACCACCACCAGCAGGCAGGAGATAGTATAACATTAATCGTAACAGTACCCCCCCCTGAAGGAGCGGCCTCAGGACGCTCCACAGTGTCTTTAGAAAATGTCCGCCAGGGTCCCACAAGAAGGCAGACAACCCACACATTGGCCAGGTGGTTCGCAGAGGCCAAGCTTGGGCGGGCAGGGAGGGAAAACACTTTGAAAACTTGATCTTTGGATGTTGTAATATAAGCGGTAGACGTCCAGGCAGGATGGCAAGTTGGATAAAAAACTGTACAACATCAGGCAGGACCCAGAAAGCAGCAACAAATACATGAAGCAGTAGAAGGCAAACCTGGGTGGGCAGGGAGGAAAATAATGCCAGCCAAAGCCAGGCCAGCATCTTTTGGACAGAGAGCAATGTAGGAAACAGGATCTCAGGAAACTGGAACACAAACGGGAAACCACCAAGCAGTGAAACAGGTAAAACAGGAGACCGGAGGATATCAGGCAAGACATCAAGCTGGACAGGAGACTGGCAGGCATAAGGCTTGGCAAGAGACTGGGCATGATCGTTAGGTTGAGCAGGAGACTGGCAGGCATCATCAGGCTTGACAGGAGACTGGAAAGGATCATCAGGCTGAGCAGGAGGCTGGAGAGAATCATCAGACTGAGCAGGAAACTGGACAGGATCACCAGGCTGAGCAGGAGGCCGGACAGGAAACTGGCAGGTACCAACAGGCTTGGCAGGAGACTGGCAGATATCATCAGGCTGAGCAGGAAACTGGACAGGATCAGGCTGAACAGGAGACTTGACAGGATCATCAGGCTTGACAACAGGTTGGCAGGTTTCAGGCAGAGCAGGAAACTGGCAGACATCAGGCAGGACAGGAGCATCAGGCTGGGCAGCAGCAGAAGTCTGTGGAGGCTGGGCAACAGCAGAAGTCTGTGGAGGCTGGGCAGCAGCAGAAGTCTGTGGAGGCTGGGCAGCAGCAGAAGTCTGTGGAGGCTGGGCAGCAGCAGAAGTCTGTGGAGGCTGGGCAGCAGCAGAAGTCTGTGGAGGCTGGGCAGCAGCAGAAGTCTGTGGAGGCTGGGCAGCAGCAGAAGCCTGTGGAGGCTGGGCAGCAGCAGAAGCCTGTGGAGGCTGGGCAGCAGCAGAAGCCTGTGGAGGCTGGGCAGCAGCAGAAATCTGTGGAGGCTGGGCAGCAGCAGAAATCTGTTGAGGCTGGGCAGCAGCAGAAATCTGTGGAGGCTGGGCAGCAGCAGAAATCTGTGGAGGCTGGGCAGCAGCAGAAATCTGTGGAGGCTGGGCAGCAATAGAAATCTGTGGAGGCTGGGCAGCAGCAGAAATCTGTGGAGGCTGGGCAGCAGCAGAAATCTGTGGAGGCTGGGCAGCAGCAGAAATCTGTGATGGCTGGGCAGCAGCAGAAATCTGTGGAGGCTGGGCAGCAGCAGAAATCTGTGGAGGCTGGGCAGCAGCAGAAATCTGTGACGGCTGGTTAGCAGCAGAAGTCTGACGGCTGGGCAGCAGATTGCATAACATCAGGTGAAACAGAAGGCAGGAAAACTTCAGACAGGTTAACAGGTTGGGAAGCTTCAGACAGGGCAACAGGCTCAGTAGTTTCAGGCAGGGCAACAGACTGTATAACTTCATGGATCTGGACCTTTGGCTTAGCATTTGGCTGGGCCGTTGGCTGAGCGCATGGCTGAACCGTTGGCTGAGCACTTGACTGGACCTTTGGCTGAGACCCTGATACAGTTTGTGTGAGCTGGCACTGAGACTGTGCGGACTGGGCCTGTGCGAGCTGGAACTGAAACTGTGTGGGCAAGATACTAGATTCTGTAGGCTGTATGCAGGTTTCTGTATCTTGAGGCAAAGTCTCTACCAGCAGAGGGCGAGATTCTGCAGACTGAGGGCTACATTCTGCAGGCTGGGTGCAGGTTTCTGCAGACTGGATGCAAACTTTTGCAAATTGGATCAAAGTCTCTGCAGGCTGGAAGTGAGGTTCTGCAGACTGAGGCAAAGTCCCTGCAGGCTGGAGGCAATATTCTGCAGACTGGGAACAAGGTTCTGCAGACTGGATGCAAAGCTCTGCAGACTGCGAGCAGGATTCTGCAGGTTGATTTGCAGTCTCTGCAGACTGGAGGCAAGGCTCTGCAGATGAAGACAGAGTCCCTGCAGGCTGGAAGCAATATCCTGCAGACTGGGAACAGGGATCTGCAGACTGGATGCAAAGTTCTGCAGACTGTGAGCAGGATTCTGCAAGCTCTGCAGACTGTGAGCAGGATTCTGCAAGCTGTTTTGAAGTCTCTGTAGGTTGGAAATGAGGTTTTGCAGACTGAGCACAAGGCTCTGGAGACGGAGGCAAAGTCTCTGCAGGCTGGAGGCAAGGCTTTGTAGACAAACAAATGGCGGGACTGGATTCTGGAGCATACAAAGTCTGCAAAAGTTGTGAGAGGAAGGCAAGAGTCTGTATAACAAGTGTCACAGGAACATTAACTGGAGGCTGCACCAAACAGGAGTTGGATGGAGGCTGCACAGCAGGCAAGATGACTGGAGGCTGCACAGGAGGCGAGATAACTGGAGGCTGCACAGGAGGCGAGATGACTGGAGGCTGCACAGGAGGCGAGATGACTGGAGGCTGCACAGGAGGCGAGATGACTGGAGGCTGCACAGGAGGCGAGATGACTGGAGGCTGCACAGGAGGCGAGATGACTGGAGGCTGCACAGGAGGCGAGATGACTGGAGGCTGCACAGGAGGCGAGATGACTGGAGGCTGCACGGAAGGTGAGATGACTGGAGTAATGGAAGCTGTAGGAAAGTATTTGCGTCTGGTTTTAGTGACCACTCTGGAAACTGGAACAGCAGGTTCTCTTGGTATAACTGGATACTGCCAGGACCAAGGTGTGGATCTGATAGCGGTTTGTAATGTTGCTGATTTTACAGGTTTTTTAACTATTGCAGGTTCTGAGTTCTGGACACAAGAAGAGATACATGGAGAATGAGCAGAAGGAGGAGAGTGGAAACAGGAAGAAAGGATTTCACGCCAGGCAGTAATCAACATAGAAGCAAATTCACGCTTACAGAGCTTATGCAGCATCAATGACTCAGTTGCACGAACACAGGCAGACACATACAATTCCCCCTTCTCAAAGTAAGATTCATAAAACCCTTGTTTGTCTCTCTTTAAATAACTATATAAGTGATCAATCTGATCAGAGTTAAAAATGAAATCAAATTGTTTTGTAATGGGTGATTGGCATTTAAGCTGTTTAGTGGCTGTGGGCTGAGGATTCTGAATGTGACAGACATTCGGAGGGTTAACTGAAGAATGTATTACTTGCAGGACTTCTAAATAGGCAGCAATTAAGGCAGAAGCGGATTCATACTTGCAAAGCCTATGCGCAATCAATGTCTCAGTTGCACGTATACAGGCAGACACAAAACCTTCACTTTTGTCACAGTAATACTTAATAAATCCTTCTCTATCCTTTCTCAGAAAATCAAACAAATCATCAATCAGTTCAGAGTCAAAAATAAAATAAAATTCTTCTTTGCTGGGAGACTGACTTTGCAGCTGTTTAACTGCAGTGGACTGGGAGTGAGTGGCATTCAGAGGGTTAACAGGAGGTGTGCATAATGACAAGATTTCTGAATATGCATTGATCAAAGCATGGGCTGACTCAGGCTTACATTTTCTGTCAGACAACAGATTCTCGACTGCACATTTACACCCCCTTACAAACTCAAAGCTTTGTCTTTTATAGAATTCAAAAAAGGCATTTTTGTCTCTCTTTAAATAATTGAAATACATGTTCACTTGTTCTGAGGTAAAATCAACCTGAACTGGATTCACAACAGGTGAGGTAAGGGTTGTGGAACCTGCAGAAATAATCTTCTGCCAAGCATTTAACAGAAGGGAGGCTTTCCCATACTTGCATATTCCCTGAGTGATCAGGGACTGGAGGGAATCTATGCAAGCCTGCACGCTCTGTTTACCTTTGTTTGAGTAATGATCAAGAAAATATTCCCTGTCATCCTCAAACAAGTTAATCAGAGCTTCTATGGCATAATTGTCAAACGGTGGATCATAATCACTGACTATACCTTGGTCAGAATCAGGTTGCATGCAAACATTTGTCATTTTGGGGTATGCAAGATCATTCCAGATCCTGGCTAAATTTTCAATATCTTCTGTACGAATTATTCCTAATTTGACATAACTATATGTCTGGCTAATCAACTGCTGCAATTCAGCTTTAGAGAAATCAGCAAAATCTGCACGACACTCAGCTTCATCCTCATCAGCAAGCAATGCATAATAATCAATTTGTTGCAGATCCATTTTTGGACAGAACAGCCAGGTATCAGTGTGCAGTATAGCTGCAGTGGTCAGTGTATATATGGCCAGAACTTACTGTCAGGGGCCTGAACGGAAAAACAGGGTTTGACCACAGTTTGCAGCATACAGACACTGGAACCAGGAATTAAAGTGCAAAAATAATGTTTTATTGCAAATGCAATAATGCAAGCATACATACAAGCGTGAATGCAAATATCATACCACATATGCACAGCACACAATATATACACAAATAACCCGGGAAGCAGGGACAAAATATAAATAACACCTAACTATCTAACTATCTATTTACAAACGGTGTGCACGAGATATATATGTACAAGCAATGATATACAATAACGCGGTATCAAAGGAGCAGGCAAAGACAGGTCAAAACAGAATAAAGTCAGCAACAGGTAATCAGATACATACAAGGTACAGAGGAGTAAACATAAGCAGAGTCAGGACAAGCAAAGGTTCAGTAGCAGATAATCAGATCACAGGGCAGGGTACAAGAAACCAGGTATCAGGAACAGAGGTGACCAGAGACTCAGACCTGTAACAAGTAAGTTCTGGCAATGACTTGCAGGAAGAGGCAGACTTATATAGTCCATGTAATAGGAAGCAGCTGGTGGTAGTTGATCAGAGACACATTAGAGGCCTCTGCAGGCCATACAAAGAACTGCAAGTCCTTAGAAGCAATGATAAGCCACCTGCTGGTGGATAGTGGAAGTCCAGGGCAGTCTAACTCGATACCACCACCAGCAGGCAGGAGATAGTATAACATTAATCGTAACACTTGAGCTATAATTACATCTGATGCTTTAAATGGAAGTTGGCTACATTTTTTTCACTACTGAAGGTGATTAAAATATCTTTCTTCAAAGCCTTCCAGTGCTGGTCATTTTCTGCAAGCCACCATACTTCAAAATATCACCTTAGGTAAACATAGCCTCTGATTGGCAATATCATTTTGAGTTAAAACCAGGGGCACAACTACAGGGAAGCAGCCCCTGCAACCGCAGGGAGTGGGAGTGCAGAGCTGTAAGGGGGGGCTAAATGATCTGAAGGATGGACCCCTCCAAAAAAGGGGTCCATCCTTCAGATCAGGTGTTTTTTAAGCTATACTTGTTATAGGTGTGAAGATTATGATGTCCGCACTTGTTTCATGAACCTTGCAAGATGGGACCCTTGGCTGTGAGGGTCATTAGGCATAGACAAGGGAAAGGGTGTAACATTGGGGGGAAAGTATTGATACAGAGGCACCTCAATATACCACCTGAGGTCTTCACATGTACCACAGTGTCATCACTGCTACAGCTGAATATGTCCTTATATTCCTGTAGTAGTCAAAAGCTCCCAGCACAGAAGATCAAAAGTCGCATATGCACTCCGTGCAAAATAAGAAGGGGGTGCTCTCAGTGTCTCTCAGCACAAGGATCCACTGTATTAAATTGTTAAAATACAGCCAGAAAAGTACACTCACATAAAGCGTATCCCAATCCACTTAGGACCCTCTCCAGTGCTTAGCGCTTCTCACCAATGTAGTACTAACTCATGGCCAGTCAGTAGATGCTTCTCGCTCTTGTCCCAACTAGTGTTGGGTGAACATCTAGATGTTCGGGTTCGGGCCGAACAGACCGAACATGGCCGCGATGTTCGGGTGTTCGAGCCGAACTCCGAACATAATGGAAGTCAATGGGGACCCGAACTTTCGTGTTTTTTAAAGCCTCCTTACATGCTACATACCCCAAATTTACAGGATATGTGCACCTTGGGAGTGGGTACAAGAGGGAAAAAAAATTAGCAAAAAGAGCTTATAGTTTTTGAGAAAATCGATTTTAAAGTTTCAAAGGGAAAACTGCCTTTTAAATGCGGGAAATGTCTGTTTTCTTTGCACAGGTAACATGCTTTTTGTCGGCATGCAGTCATAAATGTAGTACAGATGAGAGGTTCCAGGAAAAGGGACCGGTAACGCTAACCCAGCAGCAGCACACGTGATAGAACAGGAGGAGGGCGGCGCAGGAGGAGAAGGCTACGCTTTGAGACACAACAACCCAGGCCTTGCATGAGGACAAGAAGCGTGCGGATAGCAATTTGCTTTTTGTCGGCATGCAGTCATAAATGTAATACAGATGAGAGGTTCCAGGAAAAGGGACCGGTAACGCTAACCCAGCAGCAGCACATGTGATGGAACAGGAGGAGGGCGGCGCAGGAGGAGAAGGGCAAGCTTTGAGACACAACAACCCAGGCCTTGCATGAGGACAAGAAGCGTGTGGATAGCAATTTGCTTTTTGTCGGCATGCAGTCATAAATGTAATACAGATGAGAGGTTCCGTAAAAAGGGACCGGTAACGCTAACCCAGCAGCAGCACACGTGATGGAACAG
Source organism: Hyperolius riggenbachi (assembly GCF_040937935.1). NCBI lineage: Eukaryota > Metazoa > Chordata > Amphibia > Anura > Hyperoliidae > Hyperolius > Hyperolius riggenbachi. The sequence continues at coordinate 113,626,673 of NC_090653.1, read as the reverse complement.
GAGGAGGGCGGCGCAGGAGGAGAAGGCCACGCTTTGAGACACAACAACACAGGCCTTGCATGAGGACAAGAAGCGTGCGGATAGCAATTTGCTTTTTGTCGGCATGCAGTCATAAATGTAATACAGATGAGAGGTTCCAGGAAAAGGGACCGGTAACGCTAACCCAGCAGCAGCACACGTGATGGAACAGGAGAAGGGCGGCGCAGGAGGAGAAGGCCACGCTTTGAGACACAAAAACCCAGGCCTTGCATGAGGACAAGAAGCGTGCGGATAGCAATTTGCTTTTTGTCAGCATGCAGTCATAAATGTAATCAGGGGCGTAGGAATAGGCCCTGCAGCCCCTGCGCCCGCGGGGGGGCCCGCTCCCCCCCCCTGGGGCCCGCTCGGGGCCGTTTTGTGGGTGCTGGAGGGGTGGCAGCATGAGGGGAAAGCCTTGCCCACAGTCGGCGGGGAGAGGGGTAGTTCCCCCCTCTCCCTCACCTCGGGGCTCTCCCCTCTGCGCTCCCCTCCAGCTCGTAAGTGTCTGTGGGGCTGTGGTGGGCAGCGAGCGGCGGGCAGATACATACCTGCTTCCGTGCGTTCCATCGGAGACTTCTCCCTCTAGCGGCTGACGTCACTTCCGGAAGTGACGTCAGACGCTAGAGGGAGAAGTCTCCGATGGAACGCACGGAAGCAGGTATGTATCTGCCCGCCGCTCGCTGCCCACCACAGCCCCACAGACACTTACGAGCTAAAGGGGAGCGCAGAGGGGAGAGCCACGAGGTGAGGGAGAGGGGGGAACTACCCCTCTCCCCGCCGACTGTGGGCAAGGCTTTCCCCTCATGCTGCCACCCCTCCAGCACCCACAAAACGGCCGCGAGCGGGCCCCGGGGGGGGGGGGGGGCCCGCTCAGAAAATCTGCAGGGGGGCCCGGTGGGGCCTAGTTACGCCCCTGAATGTAATACAGATGAGAGGTTCCAGGAAAAGGGACCGGTAACGCTAACCCAGCAGCAGCACATGTGATGGAACAGGAGGAGGGCGGCGCAGGAGGAGAAGGCCACGCTTTGAGACACAACAACCCAGGCCTTGCATGCGGACAAGAAGCGTGCGGATAGCAATTTGCTTTTTGTCGGCATGCAGTCATAAATGTAATACAGATGAGAGGTTCCGTAAAAAGGGACCGGTAACGCTAACCCAGCAGCAGCACACGTGATGGAACAGGAGGAGGCACAGGAGGAGAAGGCCACGCTTTCAGGCGCAACCCAGACCTTGCATGAGGACAAGAAGCGTGCGGATAGCAATGCATTTTGTCGCCATGCAGTCATAAATGTAATACAGATGAGAGGTTCAATAAACAGGGACCGGAAACGCTAACCCATCACAGATGTTCATTGTTCATGTTACTTGGTTGGGGTCCGGGAGTGTTGCGTAGTCGTTTCCAATCCAGGATTGATTCATTTTAATTTGAGTCAAACGGTCTGCATTTTCTGTGGAGAGGCGGATACGCCGATCTGTGACGATGCCTCCGGCAGCACTGAAACAGCGTTCCGACATAACGCTGGCTGCCGGGCAAGCCAGCACCTCTATTGCGTACATTGCCAGTTCATGCCAGGTGTCTAGCTTCGATACCCAATAGTTGAAGGGTGCAGATGGATTGTTCAACACAGCTACGCCATCTGACATGTAGTCCTTGACCATCTTCTCCAGGCGATCGGTGTTGGAGGTGGATCTGCACGCTTGCTGTTCTGTGGGCTGCTGCATGGGTGTCAGAAAATTTTCCCACTCCAAGGACACTGCCGATACCATTCCCTTTTGGGCACTAGCTGCAGCTTGTGTTGTTTGCTGCCCTCCTGGTCGTCCTGGGTTTGCGGAAGTCAGTCTGTCGGCGTACAACTGGCTAGAGGAGGGGGAGGATGTCAATCTCCTCTCTAAAGTCTCCACAAGGGCCTGCTGGTATTCTTCCATTTTGACCTGTCTGACTCTTTCTTCAAGCAGTTTTGGAACATTGTGTTTGTACCGTGGGTCCAGAAGGGTATAAACCCAGTAATTGGTGTTGTCCAGAATGCGCACAATGCGTGGGTAGCGTTCAATGCAGTCTAGCATGAATTGAGCCATGTGTGCCAGAGTCCTGCCAGAATCCTCATCATCCTCTTGTGAGCGTTGTGATAGTTGTTGTGATGCATCATAGTCGTCACCTTCTTCCTGGTCTGCTTCTGCTGACCATTCGCGCTGAATTGTGGAAGTCCAACGTGCACTGCTCTGGCCCTCGTCAGTGGTGGCATGAAATTCCTGCTCCAACTCCAGCTGTTCCTCCTCCTCTTCTTCGTCATAGCTGCTGGGGCCAGCGTTTCCTAAAGCAGATGGCCTGATGTTGGTATCATCACGCTGATGGTTTTCTCCTTTAGATTCCCCCAGTTGCATCATGACAGCTGTTTCCTTGATTTTCAACATTGACTTCTTCAGTAAACACAGCAGTGGTATGGTAATGCTGACTGAAGAGTTGTCACTGCTCACAAGCAATGTGGATTGCTCAAAATTTTGGAGGACTTGGCAGAGGTCCAACATGTTGGCCCAATCGGATCCACAGAAACTTGGCAGCTGTCCGGATGCGCCTCGGTACTGCGCCGTCATGTACTGGACCACTGCACTCTTCTGCTCGCAAAAGCGGGCTAGCATGTGTGCAGCGTAGAATTCCAGCGCGTAGGGACATCACACAGCAAGCGATGGTGGGGGAGATTGAAGCGCTCCTGCATCTTGGCGAGTGCCCCCGAAGCAGTACTGGAATTTCTACAATGTTTGGCCACTCGTCGCACCTTCAACAGAAGATCGGCCACGCCTGGGTATGTCCTCAGGAACCGCTGAACTACTAGGTTCATCACGTGCACCAGGCAAGGGATGTGTGTCAGCTTAGCCAACCTTAAAGCGCGAATGAGATTACTCCCATTATCACACACAACCATGCCCGGTTTCAGGTCCAGCGGTGCCAGCCACAAATCCGTCTGTTCCTTTATTCCCCTCCAAATTTCCTCCCCTGTGTGCTGCTTATCCCCAAGGCAGATCAGCTTCAGCAACGCTTGCTGACGCATGCCAACAGCTGTGCTGCACTGCTTCCACGATCCTACTGCTGCTGGGTTAGTGTTTCCGGATGAGGTACAGCTTTGAGATGCGTTGGAGGAGAAGGAGTCAGAGAGGTAGGTGCTGCTGTTGTTATCCAGTGGGAGGGATGGCGGTGCAGCTGTTTGCGGCATGGGCAACACCCGCGCCGTAGCAGGTGAGGAATCGCTGCCAGGCTCCACAAGGTTCACCCAGTGCGTGGTAAGGGAGATGTATCGACCCTGGCTGAACGCACTCGTCCAGGTGTCAGTGGTGAGGTGAACCTTGCAGGCAACGGCATTCTTCAAGCTTCGGGTTATTTTGCTGACCACGTGCTCATGCAACTCAGGCACTGCAGAGCGCGCAAAGTGGTAGCGGCTGGGAACCACGTAACGTGGGAGGGCCACTGACATCATGCCCTTGAAGCTGTTTGTCTCCACCACTCGATATGGCAGCATTTCGCAGGCCAGAAGCTTGGCTATGCTGGCTGTTAGTGCCACGGCCCGGGGGTCATTTGCTGGCAACTTCCTCTTGCGCTCAAACATCTCCGAGACAGACAACTGAACCGTAGGGCTGCACACTGAAGGGCTGTTGGTTGTTGTGTTTGATGAAGACTGGGAGACCTCAAGAGCACTATTCCGGAAAGTGACAGTGTCAGCGTCGTCTGATGTTTGTGAATGTTGTTGTGAACCACGCAATGGCTGGGCTACTGCTGCTGCTGAGGAGGGTCTGGTGGTGAGTCTGGTGACCCCAAGGGAGGCAGTGTTGCTGGTACCCTGTCCTGGCGCCCACAGAGTGGGATGTTTGGATACCATGTGGCGGGTCATGCTGGTGGTGGAGAGGTTGTTAATATTTTTCCCCCTGCTCAGGCGGGTCTTGCACACCTTGCAAATCACCATGGTACCATCCTCACTGCAGTCTTCAAAGAAAGGTCAGACTTTGGAGCACCTGCCTTGCTGGCGATTTCTGTTTGCGCCTCTTTTGCGTCTCACTTGAACTTCCACGCTTGTGGTGCCTGAAATTTCGCGCCGCCTACTTTGTGGCACAAGGCGAACTCGTGCAGCAGTGGGTTCTTCAACAGACTCATCTGTGCTGCTGCTACGACGGTGATGTTGTTCTCCTTCACACACAAAATCTGGGTCTCTGTCAACATTGTCCATACCCTCCTCCTCTTCCATCTGCTCAAACTTGTCATATGTGATTGTGGGCCGCCGCCGTGGAGTAGAGCTCCCCAGAACAACCTCTGCGCAGCTCACTCCAACGTCGTCTTCCAGATCTTCTCGGCCGACCTCCTGCAATTGAAACCCCTCCTGCCCAACTTGCTCTGGGATTTGGGTTTCGAAGTCCTCGGACTCGCCTTGCATTTCAGTGCGCGGTGCATTTCCCACAGTAAATGGTTGTGAATCCGGGCACAAAATTTCTGGCTGTTCCATCGACCTTTGAAAGGTGGAAGTTTGTTGGGCTGGGAATAGCTCCTGCGAATACCCCATTGTGTCCTGAGGATATTCTTCGGACTGGTTATTTGGCAGTTGTGTGTGTGGTGTAGCTGCCGGTTGTGTCAGCTTTGTGCCCACTGGCTCCTTGTAACTGGCTGAGGACTCGGACCTCGTGCGTGATGTGCTGGTGCTGCTTAACCCACTGCTGGACGCTTGAGAGGTCATCCAATTAATTATCTGGTCCTGTTCTTTTGGATTTGTGAGGGTTGATTTCCTGGACAACATGGGCGGTATTGAGTGGGTTTTCTTTGGTGCTCCACTGTGGCCTGTACGTGAACCGTCAGGGGAAACACCTCTTCCCTTGCCCCTCCCTCTTTCACAGGATTTCTTCTTCATTTCACTTATCCTTAAAGTACACGCTGACTGGCAGCAGTACAGTGGCAGTACAGAAATGCTATACAGTGGCGGGTGAGCGGTGTACTACTGTTCCCCGCAGCGACACAGAGCACGATGCTATACAGTAGTGGGTGAGCGGTGTACTACTGTTCCCAGCAGCGACACAGAGCACAATGCTATACAGTGGTGGGTGAGCGGTGTACTACTATTCCCAGCAGCGACACAGAGCACAATGCTATACAGTGGTGGGTGAGCGGTGTACTACTGTTCCCAGCAGAGACACAGAGTGGCAGTAAACACAATACTATATAGTGTGGGTGAGCGGTGTACTACTGTTCCCAGCAGCGACACAGAGCACAATGCTATACAGTGGTGGGTGAGCGGTGTACTACTGTTCCCAGCAGCGACACAGAGCACAATGCTATACAGTGGTGGGTGAGCGGTGTACTACTGTTCCCAGCAGAGACACAGAGTGGCAGTAAACACAATGCTATATAGTGTGGGTGAGCGGTGTACTACTGTTCCCAGCAGCGACACAGAGCACAATGCTATACAGTGGTGGGTGAGCGGTGTACTACTGTTCCCAGCAGCGACACAGAGCACAATGCTATACAGTGGTGGGTGAGCGGTGTACTACTGTTCCCAGCAGAGACACAGAGTGGCAGTAAACACAATGCTATACAGTGGTGGCTGAGCGGTGTACTACTGTTCCCAGCAGAGACACAGAGCACAATGCTATACAGTGGTGAGTGAGCGGTGTACTACTGTTCCCAGCAGAGACACAGAGTGGCAGTAAACACAATGCTATACAGTGGTGGCTGAGCGGTGTACTACTGTTCCCAGCAGCGACACAGAGCACAATGCTATACAGTGGTGGGTGAGCGGTGTACTACTGTTCCCAGCAGAGACACAGAGTGGCAGTAAACACAATGCTATACAGTGGTGGCTGAGCGGTGTACTACTGTTCCCAGCAGCGACACAGAGCACAATGCTATACAGTGGTGGGTGAGCGGTGTACTACTGTTCCCAGCAGCGACACAGAGTGGCAGTAAACACAATGCTATACAGTGGTGGCTGAGCGGTGTACTACTATTCCCAGCAGCGACACAGAGCACAATGCTATACAGGGTGAGCGGTGTACTACTGTTCCCAGCAGCGACACAGAGTGGCAGTAAACACAATGCTATATAGTGTGGGTGAGCGGTGTACTACTGTTCCCAGCAGCGACACAATGACTGGGGGGACCCTGGCTAGCCTGGCTGGAGAGAGAACAACCCTGCCTGCCTACCCAAAGCTAAACCCACAGACAAATGGCGGAGAAATGACGTGGATCGGGTATTTATTTACCCAAACCACGTGACCCGTTCGGGCAATCAGAGCGCGTTCGGGTCCGAACCACGTGACCCGTTCGGCCAATCACAGCGCTAGCCGAACGTTCGGGGAACGTTCGGCCATGTGCTCTTAGTTCGGCCATATGGCCAAACGGTTTGGCCGAACACCATCAGGTGTTCGGCCGAACTCGAACATCACCCGAACAGGGTGATGTTCTGCAGAACCCGAACAGTGGCGAACACTGTTCGCCCAACACTAGTCCCAACTAGTTTTGGACTTCCGCTGTCATCAGAGGGTAACGAGGCTATTGTAAGCTGTAGATCTAATATACTTTCTTTTGTCAAAGTCCCTTCCTCAATAACCTCGACTCAGTCAATAGATACCTTTTGCTTTAACTCCTTCCTCTGAACTGGCATGGCATCACAAAAATGTCCATACAAGGGACCTTTGTTATCATCTCGTCATATTGCACATAAATTATTTTCAATCTGATCTCTATGTCTTGTTTTTCTAACAGTTGATAGATTACAATAGGTTACAAGGACACATTATTAGGTAAACTATGCTAGTTGTATTAGTTTATTACTGCATTTATTCAGAATGTTTTCCTGTTATATTGAAAACTATCGATCTGGTGGGAAATCTGCCTGAAAATCTCATTGTGTCGTGTGTACTAGGCATTATGCATAGGGCTATTTAGATAGCATTCACTCAAAAAGTAGGCAATTGCCTCCAACCCTGCCTTGTGATGGGGAATTTTAGATTGACTCTACATCAGTCCCCATGAGGATGTCTTCCTCAGCAATCTTACATTCTTTCAATAACCACAAAACATTAAAAGTCCGAAAACAGGCTGTATGCCAGTTGGGCTGATGTGGCTCTGTAAAATTTATAAGCTATAGACTTGCTATGCCTATACACCAGCCAGCAGTTCTGGATGTGAGTTTGGCTTCAGAGGCAGAAAGAGACAATTTTCATATTCAGGAGTGATGCATCACGGGAAACCATAGTTGACCACTCAAGGCTGAATTATTGCAAATACCTTATGTTTTAACCATTTAGCAGCCAAATAAAGTAAAACTTTATATGGCTGCAGGTCCAATTTTTTTTCCTGCTGCGTGGAAGTGTGCCTTACCCAGCCTTGCAGGCTCAGCAATGTATGCAGAGTGGGCAACAGGGTACTTTCATAGTTACCTGTCTGGATGACTGGATCGGCTTCTTCTTCCTCCCGACATGTCTTCTCGGTTATGATCACATGATATGACATGTAATTGGGATCCAGGAGACCATGTTAGCATTACAGTGTCACCCAGTGGTGGAAGAGGGGTGGTAGAAGAGTCTCTTCCATCACCCCTCTTCTACCACCGGGTGGCGCTATAATGCTGACACAATCTCCTGGATCCCAATCACATGTCATATCATGTCAGAAGTTCAGAGATGCTGTTTGAGAAAGAGAAGAAGTCATCCAGAACAGGTAAATATAACTTCTCCCTGCCACCCGCTCTATTGGTTGCACTAGGCAGCCAAACAAGATACGCCATTATGCTATCAGTGGTTTACATTACACCAGTAGATTTCAAATGAGAAATTTTGTTTGAAGCTGCTAATGGGTCACATCATGCCGACGGACGTGGCCACGGCAGCAGCCCCAGGACCGCCTAACGGCGATCGGTGTAAAGTCCTTGGGCTTTGTTCTGCAGGAGATCGTGCGCACTCTGAGTGCCCATCTCCGCTTGGTAGGCGATCGCCGTTCGGAGACTGTTAGATGGCGAAACCACCGTCTAATTACCATGTACAGTGCTGTGATCTAAGGCAGTGCTGCTGTACTGGGGACAGCCATGTGACACGGCTGTCCCCTCTGTAGGCAGGAATGTGATTGGCTTTCATAGGCTGAAGCCTATGACAGCTAGTCATGCTGATTAGCTGGCTGGGGGGAGGGAGGGAGGGGGATTTAAAAAAAAAATAGAAAAAATAATAGAAAATAAAACAAACAAATATTGATAAAAAAACAAGCAAATATTGGGGGGGGGGGGGGGGGGCATCAAACCTCACCAACAGAAAGCTCTGTTGGTGGAGAGAAAAAAAGGGAGGGGGGGGGGGAATCACTTGTATGCTGTGTTGTGCAGCCCTGCAGCTTGGCCATAAAGCTGCAGTGGCCTATTTTACGAAAAATGGCCTGGCCTTTAGGGGGGTTTAACACTGTGGTTCTCAAGAGGTTAAGAAGATAAATTACACTTATGTTTAAAGCATGTAATATGAAAATATTTGCTTTATTAATGTTGTTGTAGTTAAATCCCAGATGACAATATGTTTTTTATGATTAGTTTATACCTAGATGGGAGGATGTGCATTTCTCATGCAGGCCTCTTAATAAATGTTAACATTACAGTTAACAAAAAATAACAGCATATTGTATTTCCAGACATTCTTAGGTGACTTATTTCTTCTAAGAAATATTAGTTCCAAACTTGACACCTCAGCTGTGCAAAAGAAAAAAAAAGTGTTCAAGTTTTGTATGGTTCAGTAGCACCTGAGCGGTAGCTGAACAGGCTGTCATCTCAGACTTGTATTAGCAGTATATGTGCTTTCATGGTTCTGGGTCAGAAAGTTGTTTTAAGGACATAATGCCATAAGCCTGAAGTAACTCTTATTCCTGAATGTATCCAAGCGTATTTAGCCTTAATAAATCAATGTGCACATACAGAAATGAATACAGGGGATGCTGATACTGCGATGATTTGCTCTCATGGAAACTTTGTGAATGAACCACAAGTGATGGTTGAGATTTCATTTAAAAAGACAAGCTCACCCTAAAGCTGAACTTCTGGCAAGCATAAATCAACTCACCATTTAATCCAGTTATGCATTCCCTGAGAGGAAAAAAAAAGGCCCAATGCTAGGCTCAAATGTTTCATAGACTTGTGTAGGTACTCAATGATAGAAATTTGTATCCCTGCATAAAAACCTTAAAAGGCACTTAAAGGGAAAGGGATATGGAGGCTACATATTTATTTTCATTTAACCACTTAAGGACCGCAATGTTAAACCCCCCTAAATTGAGCCACTGCAGCTTTAAGGCCTTGCTGCAGGGCCGCACAACTCAGCACACAAGTGATTCCCCCCCCCCCTTTTCTCCCTAGCAACAGAGCTCTCTGTTGGTGGGGTCTGATGATCACTCCCCTAATGTTTATTTTTGTATTATTACAAATATTTTTTATTTATTTTTTTAATAAAAAAGTGTATTTTTTAAAACATATTTTCACTCCCTCCCTCTTTCCCCTGGCTAGCCAATCACTGTGATCTGCTGTGATAGGCTTCAGCCTATCACCGCCAGTCACTTCTGTGTCCCCCAGGGGGACAGCCGTGTCACACGGCTGTCCCCAGTATAGCGATGCCTTAGATCGCAGTGCTGTATATGTATATTCGACAACGGTTTTGCTGTCTAACAGTCTCCAAGCGGCGATCGCCGCTGGGAGACTGAAGGCGGAGCAGAGCTCTGCATCTCCAAGCAGAGGTGCGTGCGCATTAGTGCGCGTGCTCTCCTGCTAGCCCCATAGAGGACCGTTCACGCCAATCAGCGTGGAGCGGTGCTGGGGCTGCCACCGCGTTTACACCAATATGCGTGGAGCAAGAAGTTAAACAATGCAAATTTCCTGGCTGTCCTGCTGATCCTCTACCTATAACACTTTTAGCCATAGGCCCTGGACAAGCAAATAGATCAAACATTTGACTGAAGTTTGACTGGATTTGCCACATGCGTGTTTCTAGTTAGTGACTCGGAGAATACTGGTGCCGGAAAGATCTGCAGGACTGACAGGCAACTGGTATTTTTTTGAAAGTTAATAAATATGTCTTCCTCCATATTCCTCTCACCTTAGGTTTCCTTTTTTGTAGGTGGTTTGAAACTCAAAATTGCATCTTTGCTCTAAAACATTAAACACAGTAAAAAGCAAATAGAAATGAACCATAGAAATGTATAATGTCACTGAAGGCATAGTTAGTTACGCTTCACTGAACCTAATTGATAAGATTGCCAGTTACAGAGCAGATTATTAGATTGTTTTAAAGCAAACCTGAAAATAAACTTAGAAGATATGATAATTATATGTTAAGTAATTATAATAAATAGAACATTGTAGCAAAGAACAGAGAATCTTACTTTTATTTTCAGTATTACATTTTTAAGACTACATTTTAAACAGCAGTCTGATTTGTGATGGTCAAAAATTTGTTGGAATGGAAGTTTCCGATTTTCGTATTGGAAATCAGTTTTCCACATCAGTAATAGATGTTGCAAACCTCCAATTTTGGGTCAGCGGACCGCGGACGCAAACTTTTGCAAAAGTCGGCAAACAGGCGGACCAGGCGGACCGGCATAGACTTTAATGGTTAATAGCTAAGCCCCCTTACATGCTAGAAACGCCAAATATTCAGTGTATGTGGAGGGGGATAGTGGCTACAAGAGGATTTTTTTTCAAAAAGACCCTATACTTTTTGAGAAAATTGATTTTAAAATGTCAAAGCAAAAAAGTATAGTTTTAAATGCGGTAAAAGACAGTTCTAATGAAACAAAACCCGCTGACTTAAGAGGTTAATTGCAAAGCCCCCTTACATGGTACAAACACCAAATTTTCAGGATATGTTCAAAAGATAGTGGGAAAAAAATATTATTTTCCTATTTTTTGTATTATTATTTTTTATGTACTGAGTGTGGGAAATAAAAAAAAATTGCATGGGGTTACCCTACCAAGCATATTTAACCCCTTGTCCCCCATGCAGGTTGGGATAGCCAGAATGCGGTGCCCCGGCCAACTGGGGCTTCGCACCCTGAGTTATACCAGCCCACATGGTCCTGGTCCATGATATGGGGGGCTCCCAATCCATGGGCAAGGGGCTCTTTCCCACCTTCGGTGCCCCAGGAGGAGGTGGGGGCGACGACTCCCTTGGGGGGTTCATGGTGGCATCTGGGAGTTTCTTTAAGTAGGTGACCCCAGATGCCCACCCCCCTCCCAGGAGAAATGAGTATAGGGGTACAAAGTACTCCTTACCTATTTCCATAAAGGGTTAAATGAAATAAAAAAAAACAACAAAAAAAGTGTTTTATTAATCTTAATTAACCAGAAATACTTTTATTTTTCGGACTATAAGACCATAAGACACACTTAGGTTTACAGGCCAAAAAACAGGGAAGAAATATATATACTATACCTAGTGCGTCCATGGTGAAGGGGTGTCTTGTGGAGCATCTCCCATCAAGCTGTGTCTCTGGCACACCTCAGCAAAAGGCAATCCTTGATGCTCCTCCAGCTGAGTAACCTCCACTGCCCCCTTTGTCTAATTTTCAAAGTAAAGTGGGACTGCAGATGATGTCAGAGCTATATAAATAAATAATTCAGGCACTTAAGTTGCGAGCCACGGGCATTTCTACATGGGGGCACCAGGCGCCTGGCTGTATATTCGGACCATAAGACGCACTGACTCCCCCCCCCCCCCCCCCCCCACACACACACACACTTTTGGGGGAGAAAATGTGTGTCTTATGCTCTGAAAAATACGGTACCTGTACCTTTAAATAATGTTCCCACGGCAATATCCTCGGAAAAGTTCCCACTTCAATATCCTCTATCTTGCGACCTTCTTCTGTAACAAGTTGATTGAAGATCTCGCGCCGGTCAGAAATCCACTAGGGACATGTTACAAAATCTCACAATGCTGAGGAGCATGCATATATGATTAAAACTCAGGATCAGGTCAATTAATGTGTGTAATGAATAGCGGAGATGCCGCCACGTGGACAAGTGGCATGGCGACTATCTCTGCATCCAAGTCGGCGGCTTCTGCCGCGCAGCAACATGCTGCTAGTTCACCTGGTCCTTCTAGTGCACACAGATTGAGAGCTATGCGCGCGCGCCAGGCGACAGGACCTTTATGCTAGCAGAAGGGGAGTCAGCTGATCATGCTGATCAGCTGACTCCAGCTAGGTTCCGGATTGGCTGAGTGACTGGGGCGGCGCTGCGTAGCGCTCTAGGTATATATAGGACTTGCCTGTCAGTTGCAAGTTGTCTGCTGTTGCGAAAGCTTACGTGTGAGCACTCAGACCCCAGTCAGATCTTACAGTGTGTTAGAACCAGCCGGAGCTGGGAATTCACACTTAGTCAGATTCCGGTGTTACCTTTAAAGTATTATTATCTGTTAGACTAGTTCCCAGGTGTTGAGGTCAAGGACCTCACACCTAAGACTAGGAGATTGCTACATTGCTACTGTTTATCTGTTAAGACTAGTTCCCAGGTGTTGAGACCAAGGACCTCACACCTAAGACTAGGAATTGTTATTTATATTCTGTTACCTGTTATGATCTCTGGCTTTCCTGACCACTCTCCTGCTCACTGATTCGGTACCTCCGCCTATCTGATTACCTGTTGCCGACATTGCCTGTACCCGGATACCGAATCAGTCTTCCGCCTCTGTACTTTATCTGTCTGTGTGTTGCCGACTCTGCTTGTCTGACCTTACTGGCAGTCACCCAACCCTTGGGTGGTCAGCCTTACTGCACTATCTGTGACACTTGCTATTCAGGTGTTCACCAGCTGCAAGCACAGGCTTAGGGTCACCTGCTCCTCAGGAGACCATCTTGCAGCTCAGCCAGTGGTCTCTATTACTAAGGAGTCCACTGGCTGCAGTACAGTCTGATTCCCTGCCCTCAGGGAATCCTTGGCTGCAGTACAGTCTGATTCCCTACTCCTCGGGAAGTCCCTGGCTGCAGTCTAATCAAATCTCTCATTCAACCAGTTATAACTCCGGCAGTCCTGTCAGTGGTTCCTGCTCCTCAGGTGTCCACTGGCTGCAATACCATCCGATTCCCTGTTCCTCAGGAAATCCTCGGCTGCAGTTCCATCATAATCACTCATTCCACCAACTGTCCTCTTTGCAGCCCAGTCAGTGGGACCCTGCCCCTCAGGGAATCCTTGGCTGCAGTAGTGTCTGTATCTCCCACCTCACGGGAGATAACTTCTCTTATTACTGTTGCACCAAACACTATATCACATTGTGTGTCCTGTGTCTAGCTATACTAGTATTATTGGTGATTCTGCAGATCACCAATAATCAGAAAAAATCTGTGTTGCTGACACCAATCGTTACAATGTGTATTTAAAAAAAAAAATCAGTTATTCATTAAAAAGTCTGTAGGGAAAAAAAACTCGTAGCTTTTGAAAAAAAAAAAAAAAAAAAAACAGCTGTGCCCGTTTGCACTAATGTATGTATCCTTACACCCCACTCCCAATCCCTCTCACTAAGCCTTGCTTTATCAATTAGTGTGTGTGAGTCAGTGTGGAGATAGGACTTCAGCTAACAGAGAATAACTCTTTCCATGCCCTTTCATGTCCATGTAGCTAATTATGAAATGGCTCAGAGTGACCAAGTGTGCGTAGGCAGCAGACAGTTTCTGAGAAAGAGATGAATGATGCAGTGAGTAATTTTCTTTTTTTTAATGTTGCAAAGACTACAACATTGTTCACACCACTTTTGTTCATTTTTATACACAATTAATTAAAATAAAGTTCTGTTTAATGCATAAATAAAAAAAAACTGTTGTTGAACTGAAGCTTTTATTGTGTCTGGATCTTTCAGGATGGGGCGCCTCCAGAGGAAGCCATATTGCTCCTTCCCAGACTATGTCCAACATCAGGAGCTGGTGAGAACAATCCACTGTTGGACTAAGAGGATTGGAAAGGATTAATGTAATAAAAGTTACAACCCGCTGTTGTTCTCAAAATAATTTGTGGTATTCTGCCAAAAATGTGTTTTCACGTGCTCATACACTTCAATGCATTTAAGTGGAAATGTGTCTTGTCATGTCAACACTTTAGTGGATTCCTTAAATGTGGTTTTGCGTAACTTGATTAAATCAAGCAAACATCATGCAAAATTAGGATTTCCCTGAAAATCACAATAATAATTAGAACAGTGATTGTGAAAATTACATGAACATTCCTGAAAGTGAAATGACCAATTATGATCAACATTAGTGAGTATGTACTATGAGCAAGCTATTATGTAGTAGCTGCAGCTCCTCCCTATTGTTTATCCAGAATGTTGCTTAACTACCTAACGACCTCGTCATGCTAATGGGCATGACCGCAGCGGCAGCCCCAGGACCGCCTAACACCAATTGGCGTCAAGTCCTGGAGCCGGCTACTGCAGGAGATCGCGCACGCCCCGCCTTCAGCCTCCCAGCGGCAATCACCACTCGGAGACTGTTAGACGGGTAAACTGCCACCTAATAACTGTACAGCGCTGCGATCTGCAGCAGCGCTGTGCTTGGGACAGCTGTGTGACACAGCTGTCCCTCTGGGACACTAGAGAGCGACGGGCTCTCATAGGCAGAAGCCTATGACAGCTGATCGCCAGGATTGGCTGGCTGGGGGGAGGGAGGGGTTTGACAAAAAAAAAACCAAAAATAGTAAAAAATAATAACAAAATAAGGGCACAAATATTTATTTAAAAAAACAACTAGGTGGGTGATCAGACCCTACCAACCGAGAGCCTACGGAGGCATGTATTATTTTAAAACTATAATGGCTGAAAACGGAGACATAATGATTTTTTTTTCTGTTTTTTTCTTATTCTTACTGTTAAATTGCTTTTACAGTAAGGTAGCTCTTAGCAAAACATACCACCCAAAGAAAGCCTAATTGGTGGCAGAAAAAAACAAGATACAGATCAGTTAATTGTAATAAGTAGTGATAAAGTTATAGGCTAATGAATGGGAGGTTAACATTGCTTGGATGCATAAAGTGAAAACGACTGAGGGCTGAAGTAGTTAATGTTTTTTTTGCATAGAGATAACAACTGGAGTCTCTTAACTCTTCCTGTACTGGAAACAATTAGACTTTTGTCTCTGATCCTAAAGTGTTTTATTTCTTAGCTGTACTACCCATACAAATCATTGTTTCATACATTTTTTTTTCGGTTCAGTGTCTCTTTAACCTCTTAAAGTAAGATTCTTTCTGCTAGGTGTTAACTAGGCTTTACACTGAAGAGTTGATAGCAACCTCCCTGTGCAGGAACATGGTCCAGCCATGCAGAGCCCTGCAGTGCGGACAATTTATGAATCTGGAGGTGTCGCAATGACTATTAGAGATGGCCCAAACCTCCAATTTTCAGTTCGTGAACCGGGTTCGCGAACTTCCGCAAAAGTTTGGTTCACGCGAACTTCCGCGAACCGCAATAGACTTCAATGATGAGGCGAACTTTGAAAACTACAAACACTTATGCTGGCCACAAAAGTAATTGAAAAGATGTTTCAAGGGGTCTAACATCTGAGTTTTTGTATGGAGGAGTGGGATAGACGCCAAAAGTCCCGGGGAAAAATCTGGATTTGACGCAAAGCAGCATTTTAAGGGCAGAAATCACATTGAATGCTAAATTGCAGGCCTAAAGTGCTTTAAAACATCTTGCATGTGTATACATCAATCAGGGAGTGTAATCAGAGTACTGCTTCACATTGACACACCAAACTCACTGTGTAATGCATCACAAACAGTTTTTTGTGTAGTGACGGCCGTGCTGGACTGGTGCGCGCTATGGTGAGAGTGCAGGCCGTGGTGGTTTTCAAGCCCATATGGTTGCCGGGCTGTGGTAGATCAGTAATAAAACAACAGTGACTGTCCAGCTAATCAAATTTGGTCTATCCACAATGAAGAAGCAACCTTATTATTTTGGGTGTCGTCCCCCCTCCCCCTCCCGAGACACTCATATCGCCATCGGTCATTGCTTCATTGTGATACGCAAGCCCCTTCACCACGGCAAGGTAGTGATCATGAAGGGGAATTGGCACATGTACATGCCTTTTGTTTTGTTGTTGCAGCTGCAGTGCAGCTAGAAAAATTAGGCAGGCATGTACACGCACCAGAAAAATGATTATAGCAGCCTTAAAAATTCAGGAATCCGCCAGAAAAATTAGGCAGGTAGTATAGCGGCCACTGCTAGCAGCAGCCTTAAAAATTCAGAAATCCAGGCAGGGCAAAACAGAAGTTGGTTGGCAAATTGGGACAGCTCTGGCCACCGGTCAAGCCTGCGCACCCAGTAGTCCAAGGGTTCATCAATGCTCACAGTGTCTACATCCACACTTAAGGCCAGATAGTCGGCTACCTGCTGGTCCAGGCATTGGTGGAGGGTGGATCCAGAAGGGCTAAGGTGAGGCGTTGGACTAAAGAATGTCCGCATATCCGACATCACCATAAGATCGCTGGAGCGTCCTGTCCTTGTCTGCGTGGCCGTGGGAGAAAGATTACCTGCAGTGGTACTTTTATTGCATTGTGCTGTGACATCATCCTAAAACGCATTGTAAAGCATAGTTGCCAGCTTGTTCTGAAAGTGATGCATCCTTTCTGCCTTCAGGTGAGTTGGTAACATGTCTGCCACTTTGTGCCTATACTGAGGGTCTAGTAGCGTGACCACCCAGTACAGCGCATTCCCCTTGAGTTTTTTTATACGGGGGTCCCTCAACAGGCTTGACAGCATGAAAGACACCACCTGTACAAAGTTGGATCCAGACGTACTATCCATCTCCTCTTGCTCTTCCTCAGTGATGTCAGGTAAGTCCTCCTCCTCCCCCAGCAACGAACAATACCACGGGAACATTGAGCAGCACAAGCCCCCTGTGACGCCTGTTGTGGTTGTTCTTCGGCTGCCGCCTCCTCCTCCTCTTCCAAAGAAACACCTTCCTCATCATCCGAGTCTGACTCCTCTTCCCCACATGACTCTTCCTCCTCTTCCTCCTCCCCCCTCTGTGCTGCCGCAGGTGTTGAGGAAACATCTGGTTCTGATAAAAATTGATCCCACAACGCTTCCTCCAGTAACCATTTCTTTTCACGCTCCTCCACAGCTTGATCCACCACTCTACGCACGGCATGCTCCAGGAAGTAAGCGTACGGGATCAAGTCGCTGATGGCGCCTTCACTGGGACTCACCAGGTTGGTCACCTCCTCAAACAGCCGCATGACCCTGCATGCATTTCGCATGAGTGTCCAGTTGTTGGGCCAGAACATCCCCATCTCCCCAGACTGTGTCCTTCCACTGTAGTTGTAGAGTTACTGGGTGACGGCTTTCTCCTCTTCTAGCAGGCGAGAGAACATAAGGAGGGTCGAATTCCAGCGAGTCGGGCTATCGCAAATCAGGGATCTCACTGGGAACTTGTTTCTCCACTGAATATCGGCAAAGCGTGCCATGGCCGTGTAAGACCGCCTGAAATGCCCACACAACTTCCTGGCCTGCTTCAGGATGTCCTCTAAGCCTGGGTACTTTGGTACAAATCTTTGAATGACTGTGATGATCACTGATGATTCAGCATGTGCCATGCAGGGTACATGTGTCAGCTTTCCCAAATTCAAAGCGGAAATGAGATTGCTGCCGTTGTCACATGCCACGTTGCCGATCTCCAGCTGGTGTGGGGTCAGCCACTGATCCACCTGTTTGTTAAGAGCAGCCAGGAGAGCTGCTTCAGTGTGACTCTCTACTTTGAGGCAAGACATGTCTAAGATGGCATGACACCGTCGTACCTGGCATGCAGCATAGGCCCTGGGGAGCTGGGGCTGTGTAGCTGGAGAGGAGATCGCAGCACCAGTAGAGTTGAACTGTCACTCAGCCAAGGAGGAGGAGGATGATAACAGTGAAGAGGATGTATCAGGAGGAGAGGAGGTGGCAGGAGGCCTGCCTGCCTACAAGCCGTGGAGGTGTCACAAGTTGGTCCGCTGCACAGCCATGTACTCCCTGCTTGCCATTGGTCACCAGGTTGACCCAATGGGTTGTGTAAGTAATGTAGCGGTCCTGACCGTGCTTAGCAGACCAGGACTCCATGGTCAGGTGGACCCTTGACCCAACGCTGTGTGCCAGAGATGACACCACTTGCCTCTCAACTTCACGGTACAGTTTGGGTATCACCTTTTTAGAGAAATATTTGCATCCTGGTATCTTCCACTGCAGTGTCCCAATGGCCAAAAATTTTCGGAAGGCCTCAGAGTCCACCAGCTGGCATGGTAACAGCTGGCGAGCTAACAGAAATTGGCTTCTTCCGCACAAAGATTTCCTTCATGGACACCTGGCTTCTGTGGGCAGAGGAGCAGGAACCGCTCAAGGTCAGAGGCGGAGTGGAGGAGGGTGGCTGTGAAGGTGCAAGGGAGAAAGCGGCTGAAGATGCTGCACCTGAAGGAGGAAGAGGTGAAGGAGGGTGGCTTTTCTTTTGTGTGCTGCTTTTCCTCTGGTGCTCTTTCCATTGCAGTTTGTGCCTTTTCTCCATGTGCCTTCGTAAGGCAGTTTTCCCTACGTGGGTGTTGGCCTTTCCACGGCTCAATTTTTGGAGGCAGAGAGAACAGATGGCATTACTCTGATCTGAGGCAGATACATTAAAAAAATTTCCAAACCGCTGAGCCCCCCTGGGGTGATGGCACTATGTTGGCATCAGCAGCTGACGTTGAAGGGCATGTTGGCTGGCTGTCCATAGGTGGCAATACATGGCGCTGGACACTGCCACCAGCTGTTTCTGATGACGAGCTCCCCCTGCTTCTTTCAGGAACTCGTCTCCTCCTACTCCTCTTTGACTCCCCCTCTGAACTGTCCCCTGTTCATCTCCTCTATTGGGAACATACGTGGCATCCGTATCATCTTCATCATTATAATCATCCTGCCCAGCTTCGCTTGCCTCAGACACCTCCAAAACTGCACCAACAGCAGGTACTTCATCATTCTCTTCCTCACACGTTACATCCATAGTGTCGCTTAACTCAGACATATGAGGTGGTGTAACTTGCTTAGCGCCTTCATCTGGTTGTAACAATGATGGCTGTGCATCAGTGATTTCCCCATCAAATAACTCCTGCGAACTGTCAAATGCAGTGGATGTGGTGCTTGTAGTAGCGCTGGTGGCTGCGGAAGATGAGGTGTTCTGTGTTAAATAGTCAACCACGTCCTGACAATCTTGGGAGTTGATGGGATGTGCCTTCTTCCGAACACTGTACTGGTCCAGGGCCACATGAAATCACATCAGCACAACCTCGCACAGACCTGCCGGGTAGCCTTCCTCTGAGTCTGCCTCTACCTCTGCCTCTACCTGTTTTGTCTGTTTTGTCCATATGGGGGGGGGGGGGGGGATGAAGTGAAAGGTATGCACTGACTTGACTAATACAATGTGCAGTCACACAGGTGTAGTTAACAGTTATGCACGGAGTGGTATATCACACTGCATGCACTCAAGTATGTAGGTGGATGCACTGTGAACAACAGGTAGGTATATGCAGTGATGGGTATTACAATGTGCACCTGTCACACACAGACAGGTACCCGACAGGCACAATGACACTGCGTGCGCTCGTGTAGGTAGGTGGGTGCACTGAAGTAAACAACAGGTAGTAGGTATATGCAGTGGTGGGTGTTACAATGTGCATCTGTCACACACAGGCAGGTACCGGACAGGCACAGTGACACTGTGTGCGCTCATGTAGGTAGGTGGGTGCACTGAAGTGAACAACAGGTAGTAGGTATATGCAGGGATGGGTATTACAATGTGCACCTGTCACACACACAGGTAGTCTATGAATGTGCTGGGCCTGGCAGTAGCACACACAGTAGGAATTACCAAGGCTGTCTATGCAACACAAGTGTCTGTGGGACACACATACAAAAAAAAATAGATCACAAGAACAAGATTAGCTCTCAAAAGAGCTGTTGAGGGGTGCGTTTTTAGCAATAAGAATCAGCAAGGAGCAAGCTAAGAAGCCTAAAAGAACCTAACTAAGCTTTCCCTATAAGTCTCTGCACAGCAGCTCTCCCTTCTCTAATTACTGCAGCACACGAGTGAGTCCAATGCCTGATGCTACCTGCCTTTTATAAGGGGGGTGGGGCTCCAGGAGAGAGTGTAGCCTGTTTGGCTACAATGTGCCTGCTGACTGTGATGTAGAGGGTCAAAGTTGACCCTCATAATGCACTATGGGGGCGAACCGAACTTCTGGAAAAATTTGTGGTTCTCCGTTATCGCGAACCCCGGAAGTTTGCCGGGAACCGTTCACTGGCGAACCGTTCGGGCCATCTCTAATGATTTTACAGCAGAGAGGCAGAGCTGTGTCAGGAAAGAAATTGCTCCTAGTACTGCTCCTTGTGGTAAACTGGTAATGTGTGCCCTAACATACAGCATTTAAAAAAAAGTTGCTTTAGTCAATAGATGTTCTTTAAAGAGACTCTGAAACAAATTAAAAAATGGCTTTTTTGCTTATAATGAACATGGGAATGCTTGCTACAGCTAAAACACAGCCATCCCACGGCAGAACGAGGGGTCTTTACCCCCCAAATCCCCCGCTGCAAAATCCACGACCAACTTGGTCGTAGATTTTGCTGCTCATGGAGGCAGGGCTAATGGCTGTAGCCCTGCCTCCATGCGCTGTCTGTCAGCGGCGGATCTCCGCCTCTCCCCGGCCCACTCAGTGAAGGAAGACTGAGAGGGGCACGGGAGAGGCGGCGATCAGCACTGATTTACGCGCTGAGAGGCAGGGCTGCGGCAGTTAGCCCTCCCTCAAGCAGGAAGCGATCCCCACACAGCACGGAGGGTATTTAGGGGTAAACACCCCTCGTTCTGCTGCGGGAGAGCGACGTTTTAGCTGGGGCAAGCATACCCATGTTGATTATAAGCTAAAAAGTGTTTTTTTAACTCGCTTCAGACTCTCTTTAAATATTTCAGTGTCTGAGGCCAGGGGAGGCATCACAGTGTACTTTGTATTTGTAATGTAAGCAATTTTATTGTTTGCTAATGAATTCAATCGTATGGTTATAGTGTAGCACCCTTCTTATGCTTTCGCTAGGATGTGCCTCGGTCTATCTGCCAGCACTGCAGAAATATCCAAAAGTAGTATAAAGATGACCAGCACCATCCATAAGTATCAATTTGCTCTTTTATTGCATTGTAAGTTCTTGTCCCGCCTGTAACAGCGACGTTTCGGAGATGTCCTCCTTTATCAAGCAAGGCAGGTTACAAAGTAACATATATCACACATTTGCTCTATTTATACACATGACCAGACTGAGCAGCCTATTAGAAACAGTAATACATCTTAACCAATCACACTGATCCATGTTAAACACGGACCTGATGGGGAACTGACCTGCTGCTCTGTCATATGATGCTGCACTCTTCTCCCCGCCTCCTCCCCACGTCATTATGCAGATGGGGAACCTAGCCGTCCCATACCTGCGCATAGCTGTACTCACGCAGTGTCACCCCGCCCTGCGGCGGACCTGACGGGGAACTGCAGTGAGTGACGTAAGGAATGGGCGGCACTTATGTCGCCCACACCTACGCAAACCATGCGACCAATGAGACGCATTCCGAGCCCACAGCGCCGCCCCTAGAGGCCGCGCTCCGAGCTCAACCACTCCCATCTGCTGTTACTATGGTGACGGACAACAGGGCACCCCGTACGCACAAGGAGCGCTCCATAGCGCTACAATAACACTAACTGTCTCCTCTTATCCAATAGATATATATACACACGCACTGGGAGATTGCAGAGGGGGGACTCCAGATAAGTAGTAGATCTATATGATTAAAAGAAAAAAAACAATAAACAAACAATAACATAATGAGAAGGCGCTAAAGGCAGGCATGATGTTTAAATAAAGGGTATAAGATCCAACTCTCTATTAAGGCCTCTGGGCTCCATAGAGTCCAGTTTTTTTATCCAATATGCCTCCCTGTATAAAAGTCTCTTGACTCTATCACCTCCTCTTCTAGATGGTAATACTTGCTCCAAAATCATATATCTAAGTTGACTAACTGAATGGGAAGCTTGTACAAAATGATTGGCTACTGATTGTTCAACACGTTTTTCCCTTATTGCATGTTTGAGAGGAGAGTCTAACTTTCATTTTTTGTGTGGTCTGGCCTATATACACTAACCCGCAGGGGCACTTCAAAGCATAAACAACAAACATGGAGTCACATGAGTGACAACCCCTGATCTTAAACTTGGTACCCCTATGGGGGTGTGTAATAGTATCACCTTTAATAACCGAGCTGCAATGTACACAATTGAGACATGGAAAAGTACCCCTGCGGGCCAGCGCACGCCGGCCAGAACCACCTCCAATACTATCAGCATGCACCAACTTATCCCTTAACCCATTCAGGTTCCGTGGTTTTTACGTGACAAATGTTCACCTCCCATTCATTAGCCTTTAACTTTATCACTACTTATCACAATGAACTGATCTATATCTTGTTTTTTCCGCCACCAATTAGGCTTTCTTTGGGGGGTACATTTTGCTAAGAGCCACTTTACTGTAAACGCATTTTAACAGGAAGAATAAGAAAAAGATGGATTTTAAAATAATACATGCCTCCATAATTAAAACTCACGTATTGTATTTGCCCATATGTCCCGGTTATTACACCGTTAAAATTATGTCCCTATCACAATGTATGGCGACAATATTTTATTTGGAAATAAAGGTGCATTTTTTTTTCATTTTGCATCTATCACTATTAACAAGTTTAAAATAAAAAAAATATAGAAATATTTCATCTTTACATTGATATTTAAAAAGTTTAGACCCTTAGGTAAATATTTACATGTTTTTTTTTTTTATTGTAATGTTTTTTTTATTTTTTTATTGTAAACATTTTACTTGGGTAGTTTTGGGAGGGTGGGAGGTAAACAATAGATTTATAATGTAAATGTGTGTTCATTTTCATTTATTTTTATTTTCAGTTGTAGTATTACTTTTTGGCCACAAGATGGCGGCCATGAGTTTGTTTACATGACGTCACTCTAAGCGTAACACATGCTTAGAGTGGCGCATCGGGGAGGGAACGGCCAGAAAAGGCGCAGCTTCCGAGAGAAGCTGTCGCTTTTTCAGCGGGGGAGAGGAATCAGTGATCGGGCACCATAGCCCGATACATTGATTCCCTGGCTACCGAATCCGCGGCCGGGAGTGCGCGTGCACGCGCGCGATCGGCCGCGGGAGCGCGCGGTAGCGCGCATGGTTCCTGGACGTAGTTTCTACGTCCAGGAACCAAAATAGGTTAAAGATGGTGCCTTTTTATAAGAGAAAATTGGAACATTCTGAAATTCTCTAATTTGTGGAAAGCTGTCAGATAATAAGTGCCAGTGTCGCTTAACTATTTTTGCTATATTATAGCTTTCAGTGCTAAATCTAGACACAAACGGCACTCTGTCAGTTAACTTCTTTCGATGCCTGACCCCACCGCCTCCTCCAAGTCTTGCAACTGCTCCATCTACCACCTGATCTGGATATCCCCTCCGCAAAAATTTATTTCGCATTTCTCCTATCCTAACCTTCCTCTGCTGCTCATCCGACACAATGGTATGTACCCTTTTAAATTGGCTCAACGGAATTGACCTCTTAGTTTCCAACGGATGAAAACTCCCGAAATGCAATAGGGAGTTCACATCCGTTGGCTTAGTATAGAGGTCAGTTTTCAGAATATTACCATCTTGTACAACCATGACATCTAGAAAAGGAATCTGTCTTTTAGAGCTATGTACAGTGAACCGTATATCCTCATTACAGGACATTATCTGAGCCACAAAAGTATCAAGGGTCGAACGTGGCCCCGCCCACATGCAGAACACATCATCTATATATCTAAACCACTGTATGGCATGTTGCTTAAACAACTGATTTGTGTATATATACATATCTTCATACACTCCCATGTATATGTTCGCATAGGTTGGGGCCACATTCGACCCCATAGCTGTACCCTTAATTTGCATGAAAAAATCATCCTCAAATCGAAAATAATTGTTGCACAAAAATCAGCTCCAACATATCACAAATACATTTAACCTGTTTGATATCAAAATCTGACGCTGTCTCCAACATAAATCTGACAGCCTCTACACCCCCATCATGTGGGATGGAGGTGTAGAGGCTCTCAACAGACAGTCCCCCTCCAAGGGCTCCATCATCTGAGTATCCCTAAGATATGATTTCTGCCCAGCCACGTATGGTCTCAGAACTTTATCCAAATATTTGGCAATAGGTGAAAAAAACGAATCAACCCCCGCCACTATGGGACGTCCAGGGGGATTGTCCAACGTTTTATGTATTTTGGGACATGTATAAAGAACTAGAGTAATGGGCTCTGATTGGATTAAATAGCTGGCTAACTTCATATCTATAAGTCCATCCTGTAAAGCCCCTGACACAATGTCCTGTATCTTCTGTTGTATTTCTCTCAAAGGATCTCTGCTCAACAATCGGTAGGTCCCTTGATCTGCAAGTTGTCGTCTGATTTCGCCTCTGTAGGAGACTGTATCCATGACGACAGCCCCACCCTTATCAGCTGGTTTTATAGTTAATAACGGATTGTCCATTAATTCTTGTAATGCCAGCTTCTCATCCCTATTGAGATTATTGGAGACAGACATGCCTATTCTATCTGTCCTACGTAACAGTGTATCTATCTCTCCCTGTACTTTCCGGGTAAATAGGTCGATGATCTGGCAAGAAGGTGGTTGAAAATTAGATTTAGGTCTACGTCCCAGATCTCTAAGGGTAAGTATTCCTTCTTCAATCTGTGGGGGTGTGTCAGAGGCAGAGCCCTTAACCACTACACCTTCCAGCCACTGCTTAAGGATTTGTAGCCAGGCATGGCCTTGCCTTTTGTGTTCAACAGTTGTCAAAAGAGAACCCCAGATAGCCAGGCACTGTACCACCAACACTACATGCTGAAGCCAGCCTAGCATGTACCATTTATGCTCAATCCATTTATGCTCAAAAATACAAGAGGGAGAGAGAAAGAGAGAGAGAAATGAATCTACCTGGCTATCTGGGGTTCTCTTTGGACAACTGTTGAACACAAAAGGCAAGGCCATGCCTGGCTACAAATCCGTAAGCAGTGGCTGGGTGGTGTAATGGTTAAGGGCTCTGCCTCTGACGCAGGAGACCCGGGTTCAAAACTCGGCTCTGTCTGTTCAGTAAGCCAGCACCTATTCAGTAGGAGACCTTAGGCAAGTCTTCCTTACACTGCTACTGCCTTTAGAGTGTGCCCTAGTGGCTGCAGCTCTGGTGTTTTGAATCCGCCAGGAGAAAAGTGTGATATAAATGTTATTTGTCTTGTCTAAATTTTCTCTTGGATTGAGCAGAAATGGTACATGCTTCAGTTAGTAGTGTTGGTGGTACAGCAGTTAAGGTACTTGCTCACCACACAGTGAGACCTGAGTTCAATTCCCAGCCACGGTATGTAAGCTGGCTTTTGAAATACTATAATACTCTGGCAGATGAAAATTGACCTTAAAATAGGGGTTTATGTGAAATCCAGATTTTTGCCTGGGACTTTTGATGTGTATTTCACTCAATCATGTCTGCCTCCAGGTATTAGATCCCTTGAAACATGTTTTCTATCATTTTTCCAGCCGGTAAAATTTTTTCTGTTTTTCAAAGTTCACCTCCCCATTGAAGTCTATTGTGGTTTGCGAACTTTTTCGCGAACCAAACCTGTCGCGGAGGTTCGCGAACCGAAAATCGGGGGTTCGTGACATCACTATTAATATATTTCTTCTTCATGCAATTGATCTTTGCCAAAGCAACTTGGGTCAATAATTGTTAGGTCAATAATTCATAAGATGCATTGAAACATAGGTTAATATATCATGAGATTGATTTTAATTTATCAAATGAAGATATGTGTGATAGTTATATGATGAGAAGTAATATACTACACCAAATAAGATTATATTTGTGTCAAATGAATTTGATGTCCAGCAGTGCTAAATAATGATTTGGAACATATTAATGTTTGCAAGCAGCTATAGGGAACCTAGAGTGAGAGGCACCTGGTTGCTGTCATATTTATTATTTATTTCCTTTTAAACAATATCAGTTGCTTGGCTGTCCTGTTAATCTCATTTGCTGCAACAACCTCAAAGTAAATGCAGAGACTTGTGCACACAACTAGTCCTTATGAGCAAACTTGTACAATATTCGAATAAACACAGCTCTTCCAACTTCTCTGTGCCTCCACGTTCAAGAAAGACAGTCCAGCATTTTCCATCAATAGCAAAGAAAAAAGTTGGCACCAGTAAAATGCACACCTCTGTGTTTATTGTTGCTTTCAGCAGACATTTCCAGCAGATATGACAAAAAAAAGGCAGTACTTCACCCACTCCAGGTGCACCCAGCATAGAGACCCCTCAGTTGACAACTGTTTCGCATCAAAGATGCTTCATCACAGACCATTAGTGATCTCGGCGGCGAGGAATGGACCCTGCTGCAGTAGTGTTTATATCACACACCTAACCAAGCATGGAGCTAATGTAGGTCAAAGCGCCTGGTCTGCATGCTTGTTTATGCTCTATGGCTAATAGTTTTAGAAGCAGATGATCAGCTAGACAATTTGCATTATTTTGCAGGTCAGGTAGAAAATTTGCGTTACGTAAAAGGCAATAAATATGCCAGTCTCTATATTTCTCTCACATGAGGTGTGATTTAACTGTTTTCCAACACTGGAAAAATCTCCATGAAAAATACTTACTATTCTTAAGGTAGCCATACATCTAGCGATGTATGGGCAGATTTGACCAAGAGGGAGACAAATCTCTCTCTTATCAAATAATGATAAGGGAGAGATCTGTCAGCAACCCATACACCACAGGCGGATTCCCGATTAATTTCAGCATGAAATCTCCCGGGAATCAGCCATGTGCGCCGTCTACGTCCACCTCGCCGTCCCGACGCTGTCCCCTAATGTCAATGTGCCCCCGTGTAAAGTGTATACATTACCTGTCCGCGGCCTCCGCTTGTCCCTCCACTGCTCTGGGCACATTCTCCTCTCCATACACACACACACCCTTACATGGTTTCCTAGTAAGGGCACATGTGATGTCACGTTGGGCGTGCGTGTATGGAGAGGAGAATGCGCCTGGAGCAGCAGGGACAGTGTTGGGGGTTTTGTCGCATTCATAGATCATTGGGGAAGTTGCACACTGTTACTGCCGTGCACCCAATCGAGCAACATCTTGCAGCATGTGCGATTAAGAATGCAACCAATTTTCATCCTGAAATTGGTTGCATTGACAATCATACATGCATTTGGCTGCACCAATTTTAATCCAATCCAATTATAATAATTGAATTGGATGGTCGATCCGCTGCCAAGTCACCTGATGTACGGCCACCTTTAGTGTGTTCCTTCTTGCTGGTGCCTTAAAAAGCTATTTTTAAGATGTGAAAACGCCTAGAAGAATACTTAGGAGAAAAAGTCAATTGAGTAATGGCCTCTGGCCCATATGCAATTCATTTTTTCTCCTGAGTTATCTTCTAGGAGATCATTTTCATCTTCTCTTTAAATTAACTTTTCATTACTTTACAATTGAAAAAGTACCCAAAAGTTGGTGGAAAAGTACTATCAAAATTATTTTGAGTATTTTCTTGCTTGCTGGTTGTTTAAAGGGCATTTTATGACAAAGAAAATATCACCTAGGAGAAAACTCAGAAAAGTTAATTGCAAATGGGCCTCTGAGTCTAGTATTTTGACCCCCATTAGCTTGACATAGGCAAATGGTGACCAAATCCTTTAGGACATACTGTACCAGTCATTCTGAGACACACATATTTTATAGGGTAAATATATACGGGTTTTCTGCCAAACAAGTAAACAAATAAATAAATGATAGCACTCCCTTGAGTCCCCGGTTTGAATCTAAGCCAGGGAACTGTATGTTTTCCCCGTGTCTGTGGGGGTTTCCTTCGCACACTCCGGTTTCCTTCCACAAAAACATACAGATAAGTTAATTGACTCTAAAAAAAATGGCCTTAGACTATAATGGACATATGGTTAGATTGTAAATCTTCTCTGAAGGACAGTTATGCGACAAGGCTATATACTCTGACTATCTACTTTATACTCCGTGGAAGATGGTGGCACTATAAAAACAATAATAATAATAATAATAATAATAATAATAATAATAATTAATAGGCAATACAATCAAATCCTTGGTCAGATAAGTAGTTCAGTGTGTTGCTAGAAGTAAAATATTTATAAACGTGGGAAAATTCACTTTCCTGAGTATCAGAATTTTCAGTAAAGTGGAGTTTTTGGCATGGGTTAGAAACAATGCAGATATCAAACTGCACAAACCTGTGTCATGAAGGAAAGGACAAGAACAAGGCAATGTAAGCTTTGCTGTCTATGAAGTGCTGTGAACCCCTGACAAGTTAGACAGCTAGAATTTCACAGTGAATTCTATCACTTCAAAATCTGACAAGCATTTTTACATAGCGAAATTCTACTGACATACTGGCAAAATCAAACGATTTCACTGTCTACTGGGATATGAAACATTTACCACTCAGATTTACTCAGACAATAAATCAAAGCATACAATTCAATTAAAATCAATGATCTGAATCATGTCAATTTTCCGAGAAACAATAGTTGCAAAAGGAAACTTCTAGCAGTAATAATCCTGATGTATTATAGACAGTTATCTAGCAAAAAGCAAAAGGTACAGTTGACATCTTCAAACATAACTGTAATTTTAACATTAATATTCTGAATCAACACACAAATATCCATGATCAATACTGTAATTATAATGGATTGCTGGTTTACCAGTTTAAAGGATATGTGAGAATCCTCTAGCTCCTCAGATTCTGACTGACAGACCCAGCAAACCTCTGGCAGTTCTCACTCCAAATTATGGAATATTTTAATATATACACCCCCTGCCCCTAACCTGTGGTCACTCAGTGTGCAGTGTGGTTTTGGCTCAACTGTCCTCTGAGACACTTCCTTCAATGTACTATGACTTATTTTCATTGCCAGTGGGGTTGCTTGTATCCAGTGGCACAGCTAAGAAGTTAGGTGCCCTGGTGCAAGTTTGAGATGGTGCCAAGCACTTTATTGGTATGGAGCCTAAAAATATTTACAAGGACATCTTCAGTATAAGAGGTGCAATCAGAGGAGGGCAGGGTCGCCATCAGAAACTTCTGGGCCCCATACCAGGCAAACTTACTGGGCCCCCTTCCCCCTCCCCCCCACCCCAAAAAAGCAGTGTTTCCCCATAAAATAAACATAATGCAAGTGTTATATAAATTTAAAATAATAATATGGGAAGGTGTATGACTATGGTAGCATTAGATTGTGAGCTCCTCTGAGAGCAGTCAGTGACTTGACTATGTACTCTGTAAATTGCTGCGGAAGATGTTTGTGCTCAATAAATGCATAATAATAATATGGTAGAGTATTAGACTATGACTATCATACGGATTAGAATGTGAGCTCCTCTGAGGACAGTCAGTGACATGACTATGTACTCTGAAAAGTGCTGCAGAAGATGACAGTGCTATATAAATACATAATAATATAATATAATTGTATAACTAATAATAAAAATATGGTAGGACATTAGACTATGACTATGGTAGGGATAAAAGAAAGTGTGCAAATAAGACTGGCACCTATACAGGATCTTCTCAAAAAAATTAGCATATTGTGATAAAGTTCATTATTTTCTGTAATGTATTGATAAACATTAGACTTTCATATATTTTAGATTCAAATACACACAACTGAAGTAGTTTAAGCCTTTTATTGTTTTAATATTGATGATTTTGGCATATAGCTCATGAAAACCCAAATTTCCTATTTCAAAAAATTAGCATATTTCATCCGACCAATAAAAGAAAAGTGTTTTTAAAGCAAAAAAAAGTCAACCTTCAAATAATTATGTTCAGTTATGCACTCAATACTTGGTTGGGAATCCTTTTGCAGAAATGACTGTTTCAATGCGGCGTGGCATGGAGGCAATCAGCAAGCAGCACTGGACTGTTGCTCAGTGGTCCAAAGTATTTTTTTTCGGATGAAAGCAACTTTTACATGTCATTCGGAAATCAAGGTGCCAGAGTCTGGAGGAAGACTGGGGAGAGGGAAATGCCAAAATGCCTGAAGTCCAGTGTCAAGTACCCACAGTCAGTGATGGTCTGGGGTGCCATGTCAGCTGCTGGTGTTGGTCCACTGTGTTTTATCAAGGGCAGGGTCAATGCAGCTAGCTATCAGGAGATTTTGGAGCACTTCATGCTTCCATTATTATTATTATTATTGCGTGATTAGGGATCTGGCTGCAGCCAAAATATGAAAGACTACAGGTCCATCTGGTGGTGCAAAATAATCTAGACCTATATTTAATAAGAATAATGTTGGGGAGATAGGTTTGTTTGAAGTTTTGATGTGTTGAATCAATTATTCAAAGTTGGCCCAAAAGGGTTTGATAATTGGACACTCCCATAGAATGTGCAATAATGTACCAACATTTCCACAATTTCGCCAACAATTATGGGATTGGGTAGGGCCAATTTCCTAGGAGTTATGTACCACTTCAAAAACATCTTTTGTAGAAGCTCCCAGTGGGAGATGCACTTAGACAATTTAGCTGCTCGGTTAAATGCTACCTGAATTTGTTGAAGCTGGATTTCTGTCTATAAGTCGAATTCCCAAGTTATGATATATTTTAGTAGGGAATTGTTGCTATTTGCCCTAATGTGTTGGTACCATTTAGACATTCCGCCTTTAGTGGGTGCGGTACTACTTAATAGGCTGTATAGGTGGAGGGGATGTGTGGAATTTTAGGTTTACTAGAGAGAATCCAGTGTTTTAATCTTAACCACTTGCCGACCTCACACTCATAACGCGCGTCGGCAAAGTGGTAGCTGCAGGACCAGCGATGCAGATCTGCCTCGCCGGCTGCAGGTTAATTAATCAGGAAACAGCCGCTCGCGCGAGCAGCTGCTTCCTGTCAATTCACGGCGGGGGGCTCCGTGAATAGCCTGCGGGCCGCCGATCCTGGCTTGCAGGCTAAATGTAAACACAAGCGGAAATAATCCGCTTTGTTTACATTTGTACAACGCTGCTAACAGTAGCAGCGTTGTACCAGATCAGTGATCCCCGGCCAATCAGCGGCCGGGGATGACTGTCACATGACAGGCAGGAGCCTGTTAGAGGCTGCATAGGACAGATCCGTTCCTGTGCAGCCTCCGATCTCCGGGGAAGGGAGGGAGGAGAGGGAGAGGGGGAATCCTGCGGTGGATTGTTTGGTAGATTACATTTGTTTTGGATATCCAGAAATTTTTGAAGGGTTTCCCCATCCCAGATGTCGTTTAAGAAGTGTAGTCCCCTATTTTCCCATTGGACAAATGATATATCTCCTATTAACGAGGCAATTGAGGCAAGGTCGATTAGTAAAGGAGGGTCAGCTGGATTATTATGTGTAGCTGAGATGTTTTTCTTCCATTCCTAATGGTAGCCTGCATAGTAATGCTTGAGGCTTTTGGGATGGGAAGGCCTATTAAATGTGCAATAAGTAATGATTTGAGAGATTGCTGTGCCCTGTGGCCTTCTATTTTTGACCAATGCTTATATAGTTTATTTGACCATCAGGAACGAGTAGTGTCGAGTATTGCTGCTAAATGATAAGCTTCTAGATTGGGGACCCCCTGTAAGGATCCCTCCTGTAACGTATTCTGTCCGTTGCAGTGGAGCTGCAAATGGAAAGTTCTGTTTATTTGCTTGCATTCAGTTGTGCATTTGCAATAAGTCTCATTGTCATTTGCAATCGCTCTGCAGTTCTGGGCAGCTCAGAATGCTGTCCAATCTTGTGGTCAATGGAGCCTATACGAACGCCTTGGATTCTATTGTTTGATCCAATATGCTCTGCCAAGGTTTCCATTATTAAGATAAAAATAAGGGGAGATAGTGGACACCCTTGAGGGGTACCATTCGAAATTTGAAAGGATTTAGAGAGAAAGCCAGCCGCATTTATCTTCACAGAGGGGCACGTATATGGTGCCATTATTGATTTAAGGATGTCTCTTTCAAACCCAAATTTTACTAAAGTTTGTTGCAGGAAGCCCCAATGTTCCCTGTTGAACACCTTCTCTGCATCCAAAGTAAGAAGAAGAGAAGGCGTTCGACAGGAGTCCAAGTGGTCCAACAGGTTTATTATCCTGTGTGTACCATCTCCGGCCACTCTTCCTTTTGTAAACCCTACTTGGTCAGAGTGAATTAAATGAGGGAGAATATCTAGCAGACGTCTAACTAAGAGCTTGGAGTAGATCTTTATGTCAAAATTGAGTAAAGATATGGGTCTGAAACCAGCAGATGTTGATGTATCCTTACCAGATTTTGGCAGAACACTTGTTGTTGTTGAAATTCACTCAGAATGTTGCCCGATTTTTTAAACTCGTTGAAGACTTGAGCTAAATGAGGAGCAATAGTTAGGTGAAAGCATTTATAAAAATCATTTGAGTAGCCATCTGGGCCTGGAGCCTTCCCAGATGGGGATATCCTTATTATTTCAGATATCTCTTGGGGAGATATTTCTTTGTTAAGTATTGATATATCTGTGGGTGACAATGAGGGCAATTTTAGGTTTGATAAAAATTGTTCTATGGCCTGGTATGTAGGTTGAGGGGTGTTTGGGTCAAATTGTAGATTGTATAAATCGTGATAGTAGTCACTAAATAAATCCGCTATCTCTAGGATTTGTAGTCTTAGCCCCTGTTTTAGTATTTATAAGAAATTGGATTTTTGATTTGGAGTGTTTCCTCTAAATTTCCCTGGCTAAGAAGCTGCTGGCTTTATTATTCTGTGAGTAGTATGTTAATTTAAGATTTTTGAAGGTTGTAATCATATTGCTGTAGTAGTAGTAGCAATCTTAATTTATGCTGAAGATTAAAAAGTTCTCGTTCTTGTGTAGGGGATAAGGATTTTTTGTGAATAGTCTCTAGTTGCAAAATGTTTTTCAGAATATTGGAAACTGCTTCCTGATATTTTTTTGTTTGTTTTTAAAGCTCAATTTAATTAGAATGCCCCTAATGTATGCTTTATATGCACACCATATTGATCTTTAATATAATGTTGATTTTGCTCTCCATAGAGAAGTGAGTTGTTTAGTCTCCATGTTCTCTGGTTTGGAATTTCCAATCCTGTCAATAAGGATATGTGGAATGGAGAGTGGTCGGACCATGTAATATTACCTATAGCTGCGTCGTTTATTTTTTGTAAAGTTATACCATCCGTGAGGAAGAAGTCGATCCTTGCATAAGAGTTGTGGAACTTTGAAAAAAAGGTGAAGTCCTTCTCGGGGCCATGAAGAACTCTCCATGGGTCATATAAGTTCTCAGATAATAAAAGTTTGTGGAGAGTGGGGGATTTCCTGGGTGGGTACTTAGTAGAGTCTAAGTCATTAAGAATGCATGAGTTGAAGTCTCCTGCATATATTGTTATTCCTACTTTCACCGAGTTGACTAATCTGAATAAGTGTCGCATGAATTTTAATTGTCCTGAGTAAGATGCGTAGACATTGACTATAGTGTATGTGCTCTGCCAATAGTACAGATCAAAACATAAAATCGACCTTGAGGATCTTGTACTGTGTTCTGTACTTTAAAGTCTACTCTTTTGTTTACTGCTATGAGGACTCCTTTTTTTTTCTCTGCTATTCTCTGATGGACTCTAAACAGCCTCACTAGATTAAGTTTTTCTCACTAGAGGACCTCTGTATCTCTACATCTGCTTCAAATCGCGGAACATATGCCATTTTAGTCTCAGTAAAATTATAATTACAATTATACAATGGAGATATCGAACCACTATGAAGAACGATAAGCAATAATTAGGATTAAGTGGGTTAACTACCCTAATATACAACCACCTATGGGTGATTAGATACATTCTAAAAGGTCATTAGATTCTAAAAGAAGACTCTGCTGGACTAGGCACTGTATTACTACAAATTGACACAGGACTCTCAACAGCAGCCGGTCAATCTTGGACTGGCCTATCTTTGTCTTTGAATGGTAAATCCGCTCTGATAGTCAAAGGGTTTGAGGGTGAGGGTGAAGCGACAGTAATCCTAATGGTGAGGTGTCCTGGAAGGTTTTCTTTCCGTGTTAGAAATGTTGATGTTTCTAACACAAATCAAATATGGATTTGGATTAAATAATA
Organism: Hyperolius riggenbachi; assembly: GCF_040937935.1. Lineage (NCBI taxonomy): Eukaryota > Metazoa > Chordata > Amphibia > Anura > Hyperoliidae > Hyperolius > Hyperolius riggenbachi. The sequence goes on along the minus strand of NC_090653.1, from coordinate 113,592,419 downwards.
TTTGGGATTCATCTCTACTAATACTCCACCTTTAAAATTTAAGGAACCCAGTGCTGAGAACATTTATAAACAGCCATGGTCCTCGGTTACAGATTCAGCTTGCCATGCTGATCATTTCACTTCATACTTTTTGGGTCAATAACATGGCATAAACGTGTAGTCAGTGATGTCAGAAAGGCTGATGAATATACTTCATAATTTAAGCACTACGTCTAAAAATAATTAAATAGAGAAGATCACCAGCTTGGCAGTTAGATAACGAGAATTTTGTAGAAGACAATCAGTCATGGTAGTCAACATATTTTTATCAGCACAGCATTAATTGTACATCCACCAGTTGGAAATGTGAAGGCTCCCATGTGTGACTTCTTTTTCAAAAAAGAACAGTCTCTTACCTGGTTTTCTTATCTTCTACTCTACTTCTATCTTCTACTATTTTGAGTCATTGACTAAAAATAAGCATGAAGATTTGACTTCTCCTTGACTTCAAGGCTGTAAAATTTTAATGTGTGTGGCAGTAAAACTACAAAAGCTAAAAACTCAACATAACAAAGATGAGTAGCATTTTTAGAGGAGAATCATCTGTGTATCTTGTTGATTTCCTTATAAATGCATGTCTCTACTACTTGGAAAATTGCAGCAAAAAGGCAACCAATCAGCGAGTAAAATGTAATGGTTGTGTCAGCAGATTATAGTGTCCTGTTTTATGTTGCTATACTGTAGGTTGCAGCACTTTGCTCTGTCATTACTCTTTACATTCTGTTTGCTAAAGTCTGTGAAACTACTAGTTTAACCTGTTATGGATGTATGTATGTCTGCTTTAACTTCTTGCCGACTGGCTAATGCCGATGGGCGTGGCCGCAGCGGCAGCCCCAGGACTGCCTAACGCCGATTGGCGTCATGTCCTGGGGCTCTGTTTTGCAGGAGATCGCACGCAGGCACAGTGACACTGCATGTGCTCAACTCACGTAGGTCGGTAGGTGCACTGTGAACAACAGGTAGGTAGGTATATGCAGTAATGGGTATTACAATGTGCACCTGTCACACACACAGGTAATCATTGAATGTGCTGGGCCTGGCAGTGGCAGACACAGTATGAATTATCAAGGCTGTCTATGCAACACAAGTGTCAGTGGGACACACAGAAAAAAAATAGATCACAAGAACAAGATTAGCTCTCAAAAGAGCTGTTGTGGGGTGCTATTTTAGCAATAAGAATCAGCAAGGAGCAAGCTAAGAAGCCTACAAGAGCCTAACTAATCTTTCCCTATGAGAGTCTGCTCTGTCTGCAGCAGCTGTCCCTTCTCTATTTACTGCAGGCTCACGAGTGAGTAAAATGGCCGGCGCTGCCTGCCTTTTATAAGGTGGGAAATGGTTTTTCCGGAGGGAGTGTAGCCTGATTGGCTACAATGTGCCTGCTGTCTGTGATGCAGAGGGTCAAAGTTGACCCTAATGGTGCACTATGGGGGTGAATCGAACTTCCGGTAAAGTTTGCGGTTCTCCGCGATCACGAACCCCCGGAATTTTGCCTGGAACCGCTTGCCGGCGAACCGTTCGAGCCATCTCTATACAGGAACCAAGTGAATCAAACCCAGTGACAATGTAGAAAGGAGAATGTTCCCAACAATGTCCATTTCAAGGTATAAATCCTTTGAAACTGACTCACACCGGTCCACTCCTTGGTCATAGCACCTACTATGACTAAGGACTAGTGTGAGTGTGCTTTGACTAACCTCTCCAGCACTGCATAATACGTTGCTGCTATATAACAGTAAATTCAATAAATAATAATAATAGAAAAGAGTGAGAATGTCACAGAACAAGCACAAACACGTCTAATGGTATCACAACAAATTATTGAATATGCATTGGCAGCATAAGTAAGATAAATGACAGGGGACTTGCAATAGATACATACAGTTTTAGGTTTTTTTCTCTTTCTTTTGTTTTATTTTTCCTTTGCTTTGTTTTTACTAATATTATACTATAGCGTATAGTAGAACATCTGTAAAGTTACCAATATTCTACTACCTCTATTTTGCGCCCATTTTTTCTCGTGCCTCTTTTTCATATATAACTTGGCATTTTATAAATCAACTAGTGGAGCTAAGCTCATTTAAAAATGGGCTAGGTCTGTCACTGTGCATGCGCCCACCGCTCACGCACATTTCTGCCGCGCACCCACCGCGCGCGTGCACGACGCGCCCACGCACACTGGCCAGTTAGCCCCATCGCCCGTCATCGCTCGCCATGCGTCACTCTCCCTCAACGTCTCTGCGTCCCTGCACATGTGCAGAACGTATGTGGGACACACACAGGGACATGGGATGCAGAGACATTAGGGTTTTAATTATAGAGTATATTAATAATAATAGATTCCATTTAACCTCCAGTTTTTTTGTCCCATGTTCATAAATCAATTTTAGTGACATACAGATAGAAATGTATGATATTCACGTACTATACACTAAATGCCTCTAATGAGTTCCATTTTGGTTAATATTGGATGTTTTTAAGTGTATCCCTTAATAACATATCAATTCCAATGGAAAATGTTATTACAACATAAAACAGGCTCAGGTTAACTGTCAAGCAGAATCACTGAACCAGTTCCTTGTTTCTGATGCTGCTGAATGTGACATATGGGAATGCTATTTTGTCTCTATGACCAGAAGTAAGATACAAGTTGCCTTATGTTAGTATAACCTCTAGAGGGAAGCGATTAGTTTTTACCATTGTTATGTGTCATTCGGTCTCATAACAGCACTGTATACATTCTGTAGCAACATCACCAGAACTAACGTGGGGGATGCATTTTCTGACTTGAGGGATCCAGGCAGATGTCATTACCTCCTTACAGTCACATTGTGCTGTTAATAAAAAGCAGGTGTTTACTGAATTGTGCAGTGTAGCAGTTGATTTTTCCTACTTTAAATTTAGGTCACTTATTCTTCAATTAGATTTCATATGGGGAGCGGGAATGCTCTATGTAATATTCTCTTTCAATAAGTACACAGTGAGGATTTGAAATCAAAGTTATGCATCATTTGTAGCTGCACTACTGAGAATTGTACCTACCTGTTTATCTGCATCTATTATTCTGCAAACATGACTTGTAATTAGGATTTCAAGCAGAACTTTGCTTTCCAAAAGAAATTATTCCTCAACAGTCACTGTTCCATTGAGGCAGATTGTAAAATATTTTCTGAGCAGCTGCAGCTTTTCTCCCGGTAACAGTTTATATCCTGGCCGCTTCTAAAATCATACTCATAAGGTGCAAGGCAAAACAGGAATTCTGGGTTTGAGTCATCCTAACCCAATTCCTTGCCTGCTCCAAGTGATGATCGTAATCTGCTAATTGCGATTTTGTAAAATTTTGTGTAAATGTTTGCAATATAATGGCTATACGTAATGATGATTTGGACATTTAATTGATTTTGTTTAATACATTCATAATTTCACATGCTGACTTTTTGCGGTTAATAGTGTAACAAATGTTTTTCCTTTGCATTTTTAAAATTTAATTTCTCAAAAACTATAGGAACTTTTTGAAAAATTCTTTTGAAAACACATGTAGCATTTTGTTTGTGCCAATGGCACGTATGAGGGCTGGGCTATTAACCACTAAATTTGGAACAGAATTATGTCAAAATTATTGTAAGGATCCGCTCAGCTGGCTGCACAGGCAGACAGCTGTTTGACCATTCCTTGTGTCTGAGGGATGCAGGTCTCTGCATAAGAGACCTGGCTTTGTCTTGTAAGTTCCAGACCTGCTCTGCTTCTGAGGGATTTGCATACATTGGTTATGCAAATCATCTAGCTGCTGGCAGTATAAAGGTTGGGATCACCCACAATCCTTTGCTGGTCATTCCTTCAGGGTTTGTTGAAACACTCCTAGAGTGTCAGCCATGCGATATCTTGTCAAAGTTATCTTACAGTAATTCCTGGGACTGCACTAGGCAGTTTCCCTAGTGCAGTTAGTTTGTATATCTGTTTTGTCTGTCTGTTGCAATTGTCCTGTCCCAGCGGTGGTCGACAGCAAATCGTTCTGTTTGTCTGGGTGCTAACCTGAGCAGCGGTTGCTGCCGGTAGTCCCTTCTGATCTGTCTTGCTTGGATCGCACTAGCCTCTAGCGGTAGTGGCAGTGGATCCTTCTGTTCTGTCTTGCCTGGATCGCACTAGCCTTGTGCTAGTGCTGTGGATCCTTCTGTTCTGTCTTGCTTGGATCACACTAGCCTCTAGCGGTAGTGACAGTGGATCCTTCTGTTCTGTCTTGTCTGGATCGCACTAGCCTTGCGCTAGCGCTGTGGATCCTTCTGATCTGTTTTCTTGTTCCTGAGCTTAGATCGCACTCGCTCTGACGGAAAGAGCAGTGGGTCTTTCCTCTCATATTCCTGTTTTCCGTTTGTTTGTCTTGTCTGATACCAACGCTTGCTGTAGGCTTGGTGAGGTAACCGCTAAGCAAGCGCTCGCGTTCTTTGTTTCGTGTTTGTCTGTCGATGGTTAGTTAGGCGTGCTTGTCTCTGTTGTGCTTAACACGCGGAGACCGCGCTGTAAACGCGTTCGCTGTTGCGAATGAGTGCAGTGTTCGCGTTTAGCTAGCGTTTGTTATTTTCGTTACTTCTCATTGTCGTTTGCTGTGCCTTTGCTACTCTTGTGCCCTGTCTTGCTTCAGCCTTGTGTCACCTCTGGCAGTCGCCTCTCTCGCGATTGCGTTCCTACTTTTGTTTCTGCTGATGTGTGTTCACCATCGCAGGGTCGCGACTAGATTGGTGAACACACATTCATCCTGTACCTGTGCTCTTTCTCTTTAAGGGCTGTTCAGCCCTGCATTGTCTTGATCTGTACAATCCTCACCTGGCATCTGTGGCCGTGCAGCGGTTGTACTCGTCTGCACTCCACAGCGCCATCTGCCAGTGGGAATTGCCCTCTACTGGTGCTTGCACCAAAGCTGGGTTCCCCCCTTCATACGCTTGTGGAGGATTTCCTCTGTGTCAGCGTGCGCCTTGTGCGCTGATCACGGAGATTATTCCGCATTCGTTACAATTATGCAAAACTTCAAAATTACAGTTTCTGATTATATTTACAAACACAATAAATTGGGATTTCTCCAAAAGTTTCCCATTACAATTTTGCATCGTAGTTGTGAATTATGATGCAAAATTATGTTTAAGAAAATGTGTGCTCATTGCTACCTGCTCTGGGTACCTCTGTGAGAAGGGGCATGGATAATGAGTAAGAGGTTCGTAAACCTAGCCCAAGTTTGGTTGTCAAAATCTGGGGACATGCTAGTGGCCATCTTGATCACATCATTCTTCAAATAAGGGTTTTACTTAGCTAATAAACACCCTACGAAGGGAATTAATTGACATAATGATACAGGTGAGCAGTGGCAGCAAACATGTGTCAGAAGCTTTTCAGACAATATCACAAGAGGGTTTTGGCGTGGAAACATTAACAAAAGGTTTACATTGTTAATTGAGAACATTAAAACTTGTTTAAAATTGTCACTGTGTTTATTTACTTTTAACTTCTAGTAGCACTAATCTCATTATACCTGGTGGAATTACCTGTAAGCACCGGCCAGGGGCGAAAACATCAGTGTCATGGGCCCTCCAGAAAGATCGAGGAGCCCCATGCACACAACCCACCCCCACCGCACCCAGTAGTGGTGGCCAGTTGATTTGCGAGAGTCAGGACAAAGGTAAGCCAACCTGTATCAACTAGCGGTGCTCATCACGACCTCATAATAATGGCTATCTCGTAATTATGGGCCGATTTGAACAAATACCGCATCGGAATAATCATCCGTGATCTGCCACAATTATGGGTGGCGATTCCAAATGTATCCTTAATTGCATCAGCATTCGATGCACAATACCAGCTTACGGGCTGTAATTACGACTGCCATTATACACATATATATATATATATATATATATATATATATATATATATATATATATATATATATATATATATATAAAAATGAATCAAACAATGAGTTGCAGCACACAGGTCTTCTGTATAACCTAGTTACTCAATAAACAGAAGAGCTGTGTGCTGAAACTCATTGTTTGATTCCTATCTATCCCTGTGGGACTTGGGCACCCCCAGTTATATGCACTCATCACATTGAGGGCTTGTAAGAGCTGCTGACTCCCCCCCCCCCTGGACCATATATATATATATATATATATATATATATATATATATATATATATATATATATATATATATATAATTAGCAATTATAGTGAAGCCCCCGTACATGGTAAAAACACCAAATTTGCAGGGTATGTTAAGGACAGTGGGAGCAAGAGGGAAACAATTTCAAAAAGACCTTGTGTAGTTTTTGAGAAAATCAATTTTAAAGTTCTTGAGCTTAGTGTGGGAAATGTTTTAATGGCTGACGATTTTAGCGGTTAATAGCAAAGCCCCTGAACGTGCTAGAAACACCAAATTTGCAGGGTATGTAGTTATAGTTTTGAGAAAATTGACGTTTCAATTAGAGGGAAAAAATAGCAAAGTTGCTGCGGTAAAATGACAAATAATGTATTAACATGTATATAAATTATATATATATGTATTCAGAGTGTGGGAAATATACAAAAAATGACATGGGGTCCTCCCTCCCGAGCCTTTTACCCCTTGTCTGGCTGAGATAGCCAGAATGAGGAGCCTGTCCTCCTTAATATACCCTGAAAATGTGGTGTTTCTAGCACATATGGGGCTTTGCTATTAACCCCTAATTATATATATATATATATGTATGTATGTATATATATACATGTATATATATATATATATATATATGTATATATATGTATATATATATATATATATATATATATATATATATATATATAAATAATGGCAGTTGTAGTTACGGTTTGTAATTATGGACACAATGCAGAATTCTGATTCGTAATTGGGTTTGAATTGGAACTGCGATTCTATCCATAATTTTGATTATGGTTGAATTGGAAGCACATGAAGTCGGCTTCAAAACCACTCGAATTCAAACTGGGTACTTCTGAGCAACACTAGTTTCAACCCTGTTTTGTCTGAAAGGTCTGGTCTACTGCACTAAATTAAAATAACCTGGAGATATTAATAAACAATACACTCAGAGTATATATGCAATACCAAGCATCTACTGCAAAATCAATTGAATCTGGCAATACGGCAGACACAGCTAATATGTAAACACAACTGTTAACCCTTTTTCTGCTTCCTTGAAAGCAGGAAGTAGATTCACTGCAGATTTATTGCAGGAGTTCTATAAGCTGTAACACATAATGCTTTTCTTTAAAGGTTATAATGCTGTTGCTTATCTTTTAGAGCAGATAGGAAGTTCTGAGTCCACGTCCACTTTAACTAAGCAGGAATTAATGAATCGATAAAGGTGACAATTTCTGATGAGTTGCCAGTCGGAAGCTCATTCACAAAGTGGAAGAAGAATTAACTTAGAATTCACTGTAGCTAAGTGCTAAGTGAAAAGAAATGAGAATTCTTAGACAGTAGTTGTACTTGTTCATGGAATGCCTCCTGCAAGACTGCATTAGGCTGGTTTTGAGCCATTATAATTTGAAAAGCGACCTTGAAGTCAACATTTCACTGCAGGATATAGTACCTACTGTACATAACAAACTCAACTTATCATTCATAGTAATCCGATAATAACACAGATGGAACAGGCTTAGAAAGGCCAGACAGACAGCCTGTAATCATGCCGCAGTACCTTTGCTAAACAGAATAACAAGCACAGCAATCCATATACCTAGTGCAGCATGTGCCGCAATCAGTCAGGTGCTCTGCAGTTTGCAGGGTGTCTGGCTGTGCCACATGTCACATCTAAATAGGCTCCATTAATTTATAAGCATTCCTTTCACTTTACCAACATGTTGAAAGTTTTAAATATGGTACACTTGATATACTCTTACAGCAATGCATTATGGGCAAGTTTATTATATTTATGGGGAAAACATATTTTAAATTTGTCCTTTGAACTATAATCTACGTAGGGGGTCTAATAAATGTCTTACAATTGCAATATTATTATTATTAGTATTGTCAACAACAACAACTACATAATAAATGCAAAAGTTGTACAGAGGCGACAGTAGGATAAAAGATGCTAAAACGTTAAAATATTCAGGCTGCGGTGGTGGGCGGCCTGCCCAAAATAGACACATGTACTGTCGATTCAATGCAATCACAATTTATTCATATACTCCTAACAAAGGTTGCAACGCATTTCACGGGCAAAATCCCGCTTCCTCAGGCAATAAACGACTGGAGAGGTACACGGCAGGAAATCAGGGGGGAGCTTGGCACCTCTGTGCCTAGTCTTGGGTGTAAGGTCCGTGGTCTCAACACCCTGGAACTAGTCTAATGTATAACAGAATAATAACACAAGTTCCCTAGTCTTGGGTGTGAGGTCCATGGTCTCTACACCCTGGAACTAGTCTGAGATATAACAGAATGATAATACAAGTTCCCTAGTCTTGGGTGTGAGATCCGTGGTCTCTACACCCTGGAACTAGTCTGAGATATAACAGAATAATAACACAAGTAATCTGGCTCAGTGTGAATTCCCAGGTCCTCCTGGTTCAAACACACTGTTGGATCTGACTAAGGTCTGAGTGCTTCCACGTAGTGATCGCAACGGCAGACAATTTGAGAGTGGCCAGCAGTAACCATATATAGAGCAGTGCTCTCTGGCGCCACCCTAAAGTGATCAACCAATGGTTACCAGTTCTGAGGTCATTTGACCGGTCTGGTCAGCTGATCCCCCCTTGACCATAATAAAAGTTCTGCCTTTCAGCGCGCGCACGTATTCCTAAACCTGTGTGAACTAACAGGCTCAGCCACACCAGCTGCTGCGTGCAAACCGCCGCGCTGGACGCAGAACCAGCCGCCTTGCTGTCAGTACATGCGGCGGCTTTTCTGCGTGCTGCCATGTCACTAGATACACGCTTCCGCGTGCAGACCGCCGCGTTGGACGCGGAATCAGCCGCCTTGCTGTCAGTAAACGCGACGGCTTTTCCGCGTTCTCTCACAGTACCCCACCCCCCTGAGGAGTGGACTCCGGACATCTTCTACCCGGCTTCCCAGGATGCAAGTTATGGAATTCCTTTTTCAACTCCTCTGCATGCATACGACAGTCTGGCACCCAAGCTCTTTCCTCTATGCCATACCCCTTCCAGTGAACCAAATACTGCACAGAGTTTTGCACAAGCCGTGAGTCCAGAATCTTCTCAATTTCATACTCAGGTTGGTCATCAATGAACACAGGGGGGGGGGGGGGGGGGGAGGAATCCACGTGCACTGCCGGCTTGAGCAAGGACACATGAAATGATCTCACACCTCGCATGCTGGTAGGGAGTAGTGTTGGGCGAACAGTGTTCGCCACTGTTCGGGTTCTGCAGAACATCACCCTGTTCGGGTGATGTTCGGGTTCGGCCGAACACCTGATGGTGTTCGGCCAAACTGTTCGGCCATATGGCCGAACTAAGAGCGCATGGCCGAACGTTACCCGAACGTTCGGCTAGTGCTGTGATTGGCCGAACGGGTCACGTGTAGTGTTGGGCGAACATCTAGATGTTCGGGTTCGGGCCGAACATGGCCGAACTCCGAACATAATGGAAGTCAATGGGGACCCGAACTTTCGTGCTTTGTAAAGCCTCCTTATATGCTACATACCCCAAATTTACAGGGTATGTGCACCTTGGGAGTGGGTACAAGAGGAAATTTTTTTTTAGCAAAAAGAGCTTATAGTTTTTGAGAAAATCAATTTTAAAGTTTCAAAGGGAAAACTGTCTTTTAAATGCGGGAAATGTCTGTTTTCTTTGCACAGGTAACATGCTTTTTGTCGGCATGCAGTCATAAATGTAATACATATAAGAGGTTCCAGGAAAAGGAACGGTAACGCTAACCCAGCAGCAGCACACGTGATGGAACAGGAGGAGGGTGGCGCAGGAGGAGAAGGCCACGCTTTGAGACACAACAACCCAGGCCTTGCATGAGGACAAGAAGCGTGCGGATAGCAATTTGCATTTTGTCGCCATGCAGTCATAAATGTAATACAGATGAGAGGTTCAATAAACAGGGACCGGAAACGCTAACCCATCACAGATGTTCATTGTTCATGTTACTTGGTTGGGGTCCGGGAGTGTTGCGTAGTCGTTTCCAATCCAGGATTTATTCATTTTAATTTGAGTCAGACGGTCTGCATTTTCTGTGGAGAGGCGGATACGCCGCCGATCTGTGACGATGCCTCCGGCAGCACTGAAACAGCGTTCCGACATAACGCTGGCTGCCGGGCAAGCCAGCACCTCTATTGCGTACTTTGCCAGTTTGTGCCAGGTGTCTAGCTTCGATACCCAATAGTTGAAGGGTGCAGATGGATTGTTCAACACAGCTACGCCATCTGACATGTAGTCCTTGACCATCTTCTCCAGGCGATCGGTGTTGGAGGTGGATCTGCACGCTTGCTGTTCTGTGTGCTGCTGCATGGGTGTCAGAAAATTTTCCCACTCCAAGGACACTGCCGATACCATTCCCTTTTGGGCACTAGCTGCGGCTTGTGTTGTTTGCTGCCCTCCTGGTCATCCTGGGTTTGCGGAAGTCAGTCTGTCGGCGTACAACTGGCTAGAGGAGGGGGAGGATGTCAATCTCCTCTCTAAAGTCTCCACAAGGGCCTGCTGGTATTCTTCCATTTTGACCTGTCTGGCTCTTTCTTCAAGCAGTTTTGGAACATTGTGTTTGTACCGTGGATCCAGAAGGGTATAAACCCAGTAATTGGTGTTGTCCAGAATGCGCACAATGCGTGGGTCGCGTTCAATGCAGTCCTAGGCCGAAGAGGTCATAGCCTAGGGTCACAAAACCTGTTTATTTGGGCAATTTCAATGGTGGCGAGTCTGACGTACATAAATCGCAGCAATGGCCGTTAGCAACGTCTGAATCTCACGAAATGTCTCATGCAGGTAGAAGACATATTGTTAGACTTGGGCTCCAAAGATGGGTTCCCTACATCTCTGCAAACCAGAGTTACAGGGCTCCAAATTTGGTAAAATCCCCCATAGGCTTTCATTGGGCCTCCTATTTACAGTTCCAAAATCTCACATTTTTTCAAAGGGCAATTACTCAGCAGTGGCAAATTTTCTAGCATTGTAGGGACCCTTAGGGGGAACATTACTGGTGAGTTTCGGGCCCCTAGGCCAAAGAGGTCATAGCCTAGGGTCACAAAAACCTGTTTATTTGGGCTATTTCAATGGTAGTGATGGTGACGTACATAAATCGCAGCAATGGCCGTTAGCAAAGTCTGAATCTCATGAAATGTCTCATGCAGGTAGAAGACATATTGTTAGACTTGGATTCCAAAGATGGGGTCCCTACATCTCTGCAAACCAGAGTTACAGGGGTCCAAAATTGGTAAAATCCCCCATAGGATTGCATTGCCTCCCTATTTCACTTTCCAAAATCTCACATCTTTTCAAAGGGCAATGGCTCAGCAGTACCAAATTTTCTAGCATTGTAGGGACCCTTAGGAGGAACATGACTGGTGAGTTTCGGGCCCCTAGGCCGAAGAGGTCATAGCCTAGGGTCACAAAAACCTGTTTATTTGGGCTATTTCAATGGTAGTGATGGTGACGTACATAAATCGCAGCAATGGCCGTTAGCAAAGTCTGAATCTCACGAAATGTCTCATGCAGGTAGAAGACATATTGTTAGACTTGGATTCCAAAGATGGGGTCCCTACATCTCTGCAAACCAGAGTTACAGGGGTCCAAAATTGGTAAAATCCCCCATAGGATTGCATTGCCTCCCTATTTCACTTTCCAAAATCTCACATCTTTTCAAAGGGCAATGGCTCAGCAGTACCAAATTTTCTAGCATTGTAGGGACCCTTAGGGGGAACATGACTGGTGAGTTTCGGGCCCCTAGGCCGAAGAGGTCATAGCCTAGGGTCACAAAAACCTGTTTATTTGGGCTATTTCAATGGTAGTGATGGTGACGTACATAAATCGCAGCAATGGCCGTTAGCAAAGTCTGAATCTCACGAAATGTCTCATACAGGTAGAAGACATATTTTTAGACTTGGATTCCAAAGATGGGGTCCCTACATCTCTGCAAACCAGAGTTACAGGGGTCCAAAATTGGTAAAATCCCCCATAGGATTGCATTGCCTCCCTATTTCACTTTCCAAAATCTCACATCTTTTCAAAGGGCAATGGCTCAGCAGTACCAAATTTTCTAGCATTGTAGGGACCCTTAGGGGGAACATGACTGGTGAGTTTCGGGCCCCTAGGCCGAAGAGGTCATAGCCTAGGGTCACAAAAACCTGTTTATTTGGGCTATTTCAATGGTAGTGATGGTGACGTACATAAATCGCAGCAATGGCCGTTAGCAAAGTCTGAATCTCACGAAATGTCTCATGCAGGTAGAAGACATATTGTTAGACTTGGATTCCAAAGATGGGGTCCCTACATCTCTGCAAACCAGAGTTACAGGGGTCCAAAATTGGTAAAATCCCCCGTAGGATTGCATTGCCTCCCTATTTCACTTTCCAAAATCTCACATCTTTTCAAAGGGCAATGGCTCAGCAGTACCAAATTTTCTAGCATTGTAGGGACCCTTAGGGAGAACATGACTGGTGAGTTTCGGGCCCCTAGGCCGAAGAGGTCATAGCCTAGGGTCACAAAAACCTGTATATTTGGGCTATTTCAATGGTAGTGATGGTGACACACATAAATCGCAGCAATGGCCGTTAGCAAAGTCTGAATCTCACGAAATGTCTCATACAGGTAGAAGACATATTTTTAGACTTGGATTCCAAAGATGGGGTCCCTACATCTCTGCAAACCAGAGTTACAGGGGTCCAAAATTGGTAAAATCCCCCATAGGATTGCATTGCCTCCCTATTTCACTTTCCAAAATCTCACATCTTTTCAAAGGGCAATGGCTCAGCAGTACCAAATTTTCTAGCATTGTAGGGACCCTTAGGGGGAACATGACTGGTGAGTTTCGGGCCCCTAGGCCGAAGAGGTCATAGCCTAGGGTCACAAAAACCTGTTTATTTGGGCTATTTCAATGGTAGTGATGGTGGCGTACATAAATCGCAGCCATGGCCGTTAGCAACGTCTGAATCTCACGAAATGTCTCATGCAGGTAGAAGACATATTGTTAGACTTGGATTCCAAAGATGGGGTCCCTACATCTCTGCAAACCAGAGTTACAGGGGTCCAAAATTGGTAAAATCCCCCATAGGATTTCATTGGGCCTCCTATTTACCGTTCCAAAATCTCACACCATTTCAAAGGGCAATGGCTCAGCAGTGGCAAAACTCACCAGTCATGATCCCCCTAAGGATCCCTACAATGCTAGAAAATTTGGTACTGCTGAGCCATTGCCCTTTGAAAAGATGTGAGATTTTGGAAAGTGAAATAGGGAGGCAATGCAATCCTATGGGGGATTTTACCAATTTTGGACCCCTATAACTCTGGTTTGCAGAGATGTAGGGACCCCATCTTTGGAATCCAAGTCTAACAATATGTCTTCTACCTGCATGAGACATTTCGTGAGATTCAGACTTTGCTAACGGCCATTGCTGAGATTTATGTACGCCACCATCACTACCATTGAAATAGCCCAAATAAACAGGTTTTTGTGACCCTAGGCTATGACCTCTTCGGCCTAGGGGCCCGAAACTCACCAGTCACGTTCCCCCTAAGGGTCCCTACAATGCTAGAAAATTTGGTACTGCTGAGCCATTGCCCTTTGAAAAGATGTGAGATTTTGGCAAGTGAAATAGGGAGGCAATGCAATCCTATGGGGGATTTTACCAATTTTGGAGCCCTGTAACTCTAGTTTGCAGAGATGTAGGGACCCCATCTTTGGAATCCAAGTCTAACAATATGTCTTCTACCTGCATGAGACATTTCGTGAGATTCAGACTTTGCTAACGGCCATTGCTGCGATTTATGTACGTCACCATCACTACCATTGAAATAGCCCAAATAAACAGGTTTTTGTGACCCTAGGCTATGACCTCTTCGGCCTAGGGGCCCGAAACTCACCAGTCATGTTCCCCCTAAGGGTCCCTACAATGCTAGAAAATTTGGTACTGCTGAGCCATTGCCCTTTGAAAAGATGTGAGATTTTGGAAAGTGAAATAGGGAGGCAATGCAATCCTATGGGGGATTTTACCAATTTTGGACCCCTGTAACTCTGGTTTGCAGAGATGTAGGGACCCCATCTTTGGAATCCAAGTCTAACAATATGTCTTCTACCTGCATGAGACATTTCGTGAGATTCAGACTTTGCTAACGGCCATTGCTGCGATTTATGTACGTCACCATCACTACCATTGAAATAGCCCAAATAAACAGGTTTTTGTGACCCTAGGCTATGACCTCTTTGGCCTAGGGGCCCGAAACTCACCAGTAATGTTCCCCCTAAGGGTCCCTACAATGCTAGAAAATTTGCCACTGCTGAGTAATTGCCCTTTGAAAAGATGTGAGATTTTGGAACTGTAAATAGGAGGCCCAATGAAAGCCTATGGGGGATTTTACCAAATTTGGAGCCCTGTAACTCTGTTTTGCAGAGATGTAGGGAACCCATCTTTGGAGCCCAAGTCTAACAATATGTCTTCTACCTGCATGAGACATTTCGTGAGATTCAGACGTTGCTAACGGCCATTGCTGCGATTTATGTACGTCACCATCACTACCATTGAAATAGCCCAAATAAACAGGTTTTTGTGACCCTAGGCTATGACCTCTTCGGCCTAGGGGCCCGAAACTCACCAGTCATGTTCCCCCTAAGGGTCCCTACAATGCTAGAAAATTTGGTACTGCTGAGCCATTGCCCTTTGAAAAGATGTGAGATTTTGGAAAGTGAAATAGGGAGGCAATGCAATCCTATGGGGGATTTTACCAATTTTGGACCCCTGTAACTCTGGTTTGCAGAGATGTAGGGACCCCATCTTTGGAATCCAAGTCTAACAATATGTCTTCTACCTGCATGAGACATTTCGTGAGATTCAGACTTTGCTAACGGCCATTGCTGCGATTTATGTACGTCACCATCACTACCATTGAAATAGCCCAAATAAACAGGTTTTTGTGACCCTAGGCTATGACCTCTTTGGCCTAGGGGCCCGAAACTCACCAGTAATGTTCCCCCTAAGGGTCCCTACAATGCTAGAAAATTTGCCACTGCTGAGTAATTGCCCTTTGAAAAGATGTGAGATTTTGGAACTGTAAATAGGAGGCCCAATGAAAGCCTATGGGGGATTTTACCAAATTTGGAGCCCTGTAACTCTGTTTTGCAGAGATGTAGGGAACCCATCTTTGGAGCCCAAGTCTAACAATATGTCTTCTACCTGCATGAGACATTTCGTGAGATTCAGACGTTGCTAACGGCCATTGCTGCGATTTATGTACGTCAGACTCGCCACCATTGAAATTGCCCAAATAAACAGGTTTTGTGACCCTAGGCTATGACCTCTTCGGCCTAGGACTGCATTGAACGCGACCCACGCATTGTGCGCATTCTGGACAACACCAATTACTGGGTTTATACCCTTCTGGATCCACGGTACAAACACAATGTTCCAAAACTGCTTGAAGAAAGAGCCAGACAGGTCAAAATGGAAGAATACCAGCAGGCCCTTGTGGAGACTTTAGAGAGGAGATTGACATCCTCCCCCTCCTCTAGCCAGTTGTACGCCGACAGACTGACTTCCGCAAACCCAGGACGACCAGGAGGGCAGCAAACAACACAAGCCGCAGCTAGTGCCCAAAAGGGAATGGTATCGGCAGTGTCCTTGGAGTGGGAACATTTTCTGACACCCATGCAGCAGCACACAGAACAGCAAGCGTGCAGATCCACCTCCAACACCGATCGCCTGGAGAAGATGGTCAAGGACTACATGTCAGATGGCGTAGCTGTGTTGAACAATCCATCTGCACCCTTCAACTATTGGGTATCGAAGCTAGACACCTGGCACAAACTGGCAATGTACGCAATAGAGGTGCTGGCTTGCCCGGCAGCCAGCGTTATGTCGGAACGCTGTTTCAGTGCTGCCGGAGGCATCGTCACAGATCGGCGGCGTATCCGCCTCTCCACAGAAAATGCAGACCGTCTGACTCAAATTAAAATGAATAAATCCTGGATTGGAAACGACTACGCAACACTCCCGGACCCCAACCAAGTAACATGAACAATGAACATCTGTGATGGGTTAGCGTTTCCGGTCCCTGTTTATTGAACCTCTCATCTGTATTACATTTATGACTGCATGGCGACAAAATGCAAATTGCTATCCGCACGCTTCTTGTCCTCATGCAAGGCCTGGGTCTCAAAGCGTGGCCTTCTCCTCCTGCGCCACCCTCCTCCTGTTCCATCACGTGTGCTGCTGCTGGGTTAGCGTTACCGGTCCCTTTTCCTGGAACCTCTTATATGTATTACATTTATGACTGCATGCCGACAAAAAGCATGTTACCTGTGCAAAGAAAACAGACATGTCCCGCATTTAAAAGACAGTTTTCCCTTTGAAACTTTAAAATCGATTTTCTCAAAAACTATAAGCTCTTTTTGCTAATTTTTTTTTCCTCTTGTACCCACTCCCAAGGTGCACATACCCTGTAAATTTGGGGTATGTAGCATGTAAGGAGGCTTTACAAAGCACAAAAGTTCGGGTCCCCATTGACTTCCATTATGTTCGGAGTTCGGGTCGAACACCCGAACATCGCGGCCATGTTCGGCCTGTTCGGCCCGAATCCGAACATCTAGATGTTCGCCCAACACTAGTAGGGAGATCAATGGCATAAGTGACATTATTGATTTTTCTGGTTACTGGAAAAGGACCCACAAATCTAGGACCTAACTTGGGTGACAGTTGCTTCAGAGCCAAATCTCGCGAGGACACCCAGACCGAGTCTCCTGGAAGAAATTCCCACTCTATGGAATGTCTCTTGTCAGCCTGTTTTTTCTGGTTCTGAAAAGCCCTCCCCAGACTTCTTTCAGCCATTCCCCAAATCTGTTTCAGACTTCTGCCAGTTCTCCAGTGCTGGAAACGGAGTAGAAGCCACTGCTAATGGGGTGAACTTAGGTAACCTTCCCGTCACCACCTGAAATGGGGAAATCCTGAGGAGGAACTCTTCAGATTGTTGTGTGCAAATTCTGCAAACGGCAAAAATTTGACCCAGTCGGTTTGTGCATCTGCAACATAACACCTCAGAAATTTTTCCAGAGACTGATTCGTTCTTTCGGTCTGGCCATTGGTCTGTGGGTGGTAGCCTGATGAGAAAGAAAGCTCCACGTCTAACTGATGGCAAAATGCCCTCCAAAACTTGGAAACAAATTGGACTCCCCGATCTGACACTATATTTTCCGGAATGCCATGCAGCCGGAAAACATGCTGGATGAAGAGATCGGCCAATTCCTGGGCCGGGGGGAGTCCTTTCAGGGGGACAAAATGGGCCATCTTACTGAATCGATCGACTACCACCCAAATGACCATCATGCCCTCAGACCTGGGGAGCTCGCCCACAAAATCCATGGACAAATGGGTCCATGGTTCACTCGGGACTGGCAGAGGCTGCAATGTTCCAACAGGTGCCTGGCGGGAGGGTTTGCTCCTAGCACACACTGCACATTCCCTCACATGCTCCTTGCAGTCAGTTGCCAATGACGGCCACCAAGCACATCTAGCAATGAGATCTTGAGTTCTGGTGGCCCCAGGATGCCCAGCATTCTTGTGGGAATGGAACAGCTGCAATATTTGTAAGTGAAAAGGCAATGGTACAAACATGACCCCCTCAGGCTTCCCCTCTGGTACATCTTGTTGGAATGGATCCAACGTGACTGTCCAGTCTTTCTCAGTGGCTGCCAGAACCATCTTTTGAGGAATAATAGTTTCTGGGTCTGAGGGCTGTGCTGTCTCTGGCTCAAAACATCTGGATAAGGCATCAGACTTGATGTTCTTACTACCAGGGGTATACGTGATTACAAATCTGAATCTTGAGAAAAATAATGACCACCGGGCCTGTCGGGGGCTAAGTCTCTTAGCGCCTTCAATGTACTCCAAATTCTTGTGGTCAGTGTAAACCGTAATGGTATGTTCTGCCCCTTCTAGCCAATGCCGCCATTCCTCAAAGGCCAATTTGATGGCTAGAAGTTCCCTATTGCCGATATCGTAGTTTTTCTCTGAGGGTTAAAATCTACGGGAGAAATAGGCACAAGGATGCAGTTTTCCCTGCAAACCGGAACGCTGAGACAGCACAGCCCCTACCCCTACCTCTGAGGCATCTACCTCCACGATAAAGGGAAAGGAGATGTCAACATGTCTCAGTATGGGTGCAGAACAGAAGAGTTTCTTCATGGTGGAGAAAGCAGCATGGGCCTCAGGGGACCAGTGGTAAGTATCTGTCTCTTTTTTGGTGAGACTTGTGAGAGGTGAAATCCCCATAGAGTACCCCTTTATGAACCTCCTATAGTAGTTGGCGAACCCCAGGAATCTCTGGAGAGCTTTCAGCCCTACAGGTTGGGGCCACTCCAAGACAGCTGAAACTTTTCCAGGGTCCATAGAGAGGCCAGAGGTCGAAATTGTGTACCCCAGTAAGGCGACAGAGGTCACTTCGAAAATGCACTTCTCCAATTTAGCATACAGCATATTTTGTCTTAACTTTTGTAACACAAACTTAACATGCTTTCTGTGTTCTGAGAGGTTGGACGAGAAAATTAGTATGTCGTCTAAATACACCAAGACGAATTTGCCCAATACCTCTCTGAACACATCATTAATCAACTCTTGGAAGACGTCCGGGTCGTTACACAACCCGAAGGGCATCACTAGGTACTCGTAATGCCCATCGGGCGTGTTAAAGGCCGTCTTCCATTCATCACCGTCCCTGATACGCACAAGGTTGTATGCACCCCTTAAATCCAGCTTCGAGAAAATCTTAGCACTGGTGACCTGGGTAAATAAATTGTCTATCAAGGGCAGAGGATAACGATTCTTTACTGTAATTTTATTTAAGCCTCGATATCCAATGCATGGACGGAGGCCTCCATCCTTCTTTTTCGCAAAAAAGAACCCGGCCCTGCTGGGGACCGAGAAGGACGAATAAAACCCTTAGCTCAATTTTCTCGGATGTATTCTTGCATGGCTAAATTCTCTGGCCCAGATAGATTATAGAGATGACCTCTAGGGGGCATACAGCCAGACCTGAGATCAATGGGGCAATCAAAAGGACGGTGTGGAGGAAGTTTATCGGCTGACTTAGGACAAAACACGTCCGCAAATTCTGAATACTGATCTGGCAATCCCTCCATGTGAATCTTGGTTTCACACAAGGTTACCTTCTCTAGACAATGATGATAACAATGGGTAGATCAGCTTGTTAGCTGACCTGTAGCCCAATTGATCTGAGGCGAGTGAAGTTGTAACCATGGCATACCAAGAATGATCGTGGAGGTTGTCATTCGCAAAACCAGAAACTGTAAATTCTCTCTATGTAACACCCCTACCGTAACCCTTAACTCTGGAGTCTGAGACAGAGGGTGGTTACTCTGCAGGGGGGAATCGTCCACTGCAGTGACCAGAATCTGTTGTTTCAATGGGGAAATTGGGATCCCCAATTTCTTAGCAAATTCGTAATCCATAAAGTTGGCTGCTGAGCCAGAGTCAACGAAGGCCTCAGTGGTCTCTGTCTTATCCTTCCAAGATATAGTACAAGGGAGGAGCAAAGGTTTATTGTCTAGAGGCAAAGACTGGTTGGGACAACTCTGCACTATATGACCCACCTCTGCACAGTATAGACAGAGCTGCTCTGTTTCTCTGTGCCTCCGCTCCACCCGGGACAATTTCGACCGCCCAATCTGCATTGGTTCTGGTGGAGATGAATCGGGTGGAGATGAATCGGGTTGAGGCCCGGCGTAGGAAACATACCTCACATCGTTCCTACTCCGAGTCTGTCTTTGATAACGTAGGCGACAATCAATCCTGACTGCTAATGAAATGGCCTCATCAATAGACTTTGGTTCGGGGTGACCCAATATTAGATCAGAGACTGCGTCTGACAACCCTGACAAAAAACAGTCCAGAAGTGCGAATGAGTCCCATCTAGCTGAAACTGCCCATTTCCTGAACTCAGCTGCGTAATTTTCCACCGGACCCTTGCCCTGCCGTAACGTCTTGAGCTTCCGCTCAGCGGTAGAGGCAATGTCAGGATCATCATAAATTATAGCCATAGCTTTAAAAAATTCCTCAACCGAGGCTAAAGCCTCATTCCCTGGCTGAAGATTATATGCCCAGGTCTGGGAATCCCCTGACAACAGAGTCTTAATAAACGTAAATCTCTGTGCCATGGTTCCAGAAGAATTAGGTCTCAACTCAAAGTATGACAACCCTCTATTTCTAAAATTCTGGAAGTCAGATCTGTGACCAGAAAACATTTCAGGTACAGGCATACGTATGTCTGTGCTAGGAGGAGATCGCACTGTGTTCACAGCCATCTGAAAGACTTGTACAGACCCAGATAATGCGTTGATCTGAGTCTGATGACTGTCCAGCACTCGGATGAAAGTTTCCACCAAGGTGGTGAGTGCACTGTAAAGTGCGTCCATTTGAGTTTGGTCTGCCATTCTGTAGCGATCGGTGTCTGCACGCAGAGAGAATCTGATTATTGGTGATCTGCAGTATCACCAAGAATACAGATCTATACCTGATTATGGATGATCTGCAGAATCACCAATAATACAGATATAGTGCTAACCTCTGGACACCTCTAGATATATATGGTGAGTGTTTGGTGTAACAGTATGACTTTGAGCAACCCACCTGATAACCAGGTGACCCTAAGCAGTACAGAAGATACTGCTATGGAGAGTACAGAAACCTTCCAGCAGCCTGAGACTCTCCAAGGGGTGGAGTCAGGCTGAAGGTAGGAAGGACCAAAGAGTGAGTGACACCTTTTGAGTGTTTCTTTGTGTTATAACTTATGCTACATTGTCTTTCTCTGCATCTGGTATAATGTTCTGTTCCTTTCTGACTGCTTGACTTGTCCTGTTATCTGTACCTATATCCTGTATCAGTACCCTGTACGTGCCAAGACCAATTCCGGGCACGACCCAGTCGTGCTTGGCGATAATAAAGATTCTGATTCTGATTCTGATTCTGACCTGATGGTGGATGTCACTGACTGATCTTGGAGACTATCTCTTAAGTGGAGAGAGATAGCTCTCGAGGTCGGGCAAGCCAGGTCGGCAACACACAGATGAAGTACAAAGACAGAAGGCTGATTCAGTATCCAAGTCAGGCAGGGTTTGGCAACGTGATATCAGATATGCGTGGTACCGAATCAGAAAGCAGAGGGATAGTCAGGAAAGCAACAGGTCATAACAAATATCAAACAATGCCTAGTCTTGGGTGTAAGGTCTGTGGTCTCAACACCCTGGAACTAGTCTGATGTATAACAGAATAATGACACAAGTTCCCTAGTCTTGGGTGTGAGGTCCGTGGTCTCTACACCCTGGAACTAGTCTGAGATATAACAGAATGATAATACAAGTTCCCTAGTCTTGGGTGTGAGGTCCGTGGTCTCTACACCCTGGAACTAGTCTGAAGTATAACAGAATGATAATACAAGTTCCCTAGTCTTGGGTGTGAGGTCCGTGGTCTCTACACCCTGGAACTAGTCTGAGATATAACAGAATAATAACACAAGTAATCTGGCTCAGTGTGAATTCCCAGGTCCTCCTGGTTCAAACACACTGCTGGATCTGACTAAGGTCTGAGTGCTTCCACATAGTGATCGCAACGGCAGACAATTTGAGAGTGGCCAGCAGTAACCATATATAGAGCAGTGCTCTCTGGCGCCACCCTAAAGTGATCAAACAATGGTTACCAGTTCTGAGGTCAGCTGACCGGCCTGGTCAGCTGATCCCCCCCTTGACCATCATAAAAGTTCTGCCTTTCAGCGCGCGCGCGCGTATTCCTAAACCTGTGTGAACTAACAGGCTCAGCCATACCAGCTGCATGCTGCTGCGTGCAAACCGCCGTGCTGGATGCGGAACCAGCCGCCTTGGTGTCAGTACATGCGGCGGCTTTTCCGCATTCTGCCATGTCACTAGATGCACGCTTCCGTGTGCAGACCGCCGCGTTGGACACGGAATCAGCCGCCTTGCTGTCAGTACACGCGGCGGCTTTTCCGCGTTCTCTCACAGTATCATTCCCTTGTCCAATACATACTACGCTATATTGGGCTCTCGGTCTTTCCCATTTTTATAACTACATAATAAAAATAATAATACTAATAATATTTATTGTATGTATAAATTGCTAACATATTATGCAGTGATATATATTACTGTATAGCATCAAAGGTGTTCAAACTGGAACATGTGACTGGGGAATATGCCCCATTCATTACTAAGTCTAGACAAAGGCTGCCAGAATGGGTAGACTCAATAAGGTCTAATTTGATTATGCCTAAAAATCACCATCAAAGCAGCTACTATAGCTTTTTTCTGGACCTCAGTTAGAAACACATTTCTGACATGGAGCGGGTGTGTGGCCGGACTGCACCTGCGTTCACTGGCAGGATTACCGGGCCATCTAGTGCAGGATCCAAGATGTCTGGGAAGACGGTGAGGGACTGATCAGCCTGAAGGGGGCTGGAGGAATATATGTGTATATATATATATATATATATATATATATATATATATATATATATATATATATATATATATATATTTATTTTAGTTCTTTTATCTCAGGTACCCTTAAACTGCTAAAGTTGGCAGCGATTGACTTCAATGTTAAAGGTAAATGAGAATTTTACATACAAAAAATGATGGTAAAAAATAAAAAAGCAAACAACCTTTATCCACCAGGAACCGTTCACCTGCGAACGTGTTCGGTCATCCCTCTAGTGGTTATGTGTACATTTTTTAAATCTTGCTAAGTCTACATGCAGGCAAAACTTCTAATTCAACATGTACTAATACGTTAGCAATTCTTACTATGGTATGATAATATACAATCAGTGTTAAATCCCTTACCATTTAATAAATCATTTTTTTTTTATAAAGCCAAGTCAATTTTACAGGATCATTTATGATCTCTGAAGATGATCACCAATATTATTATTATTACATTTACTACTACTACTACTGCTGCTGCAGCTGCTGCTACTACTCCTGGCTGCTGCAGATGCTACTACTACTACTGCTGCTGCTGCTGCTACTACTACTGCTGCTGCAGCTGCTACTACTACTACTACTGCTGCTGCTGCTGCTACTACTACTACTGCTGCTGCTGCTGCTGCTACTACTACTACTGCTGCTGCTGCTGCTACTACTCCTGGCTGCTGCAGATGCTACTACTACTACTGCTGCTGCTGCTGCTGCTGCTGCTGCTACTACTACTGCTGCTGCTGCTGCTACTACTCCTGGCTGCTGCAGATGCTACTACTACTACTGCTGCAGCTGCTGCTACTACTCCTGGCTGCTGCAGATGCTACTACTACTACTGCTGCTGCTGCTGCTACTACTACTACTACTGCTGCTGCTGCTGCTGCTGCTGCTACTACTACTACTGCTGCTGCTGCTGCTGCTACTACTACTACTACTACTACTATTATCCCTGTAAAGATAAAGAGTTTGCATTATTGATTTCAAATTAATTTGCCTGAAATATGTTTTTATAACTTGTTTTTTCTATTTAGTTAAACTTCTCACGCAGTTTCACAATCTGCTAATTCACACAATTCATTTCAGTTTCCTTACTAATTAGTTTTGATAATGTGTTTATAAAGATCCTGTAACATAACAGATGAACATTTGACATTATTTTCTTCCTTTTTTTTTGTATTGTTTTTTTTGCCTCTCAATGATTGTAATAAATGAGAACTAAATTATTTTGTGTCTGAATAAACATACAGAAATTAAAACCATTCATCACACTAATGTGCTGCAGCCATTGATGGCCAAGGGCAAATGCATTTATATTTTTCTCAGCGAGACAACAAGGTGAAATGGGCAATTGTGTGAGGAAACAAAACTGTTGAATAGTCCTTGCAAACTGTAATTGTGGAGTTTACTGTTCTGCTGTCCTCAGATGTTTTCATTTTTTTTTTTATGGAGTCGTGGTTTTGGTCTGTAAATTGTTCAAAGCACTTCTCCACTTCCCCTAAGGAAAAAACAAATAAACAAACAAACAGACAGACAACCAATCCTTGTCAAATTATTTCTATATAGTTTTAATATTTTAACAAGCATTACACTGAAATACCTATGATTACTGTGATATTTTTCCTGCTCACACCTCTTCAGGCCCCGTTCACATCATCGCAAAGATGGATGGCTGTGCATCCGGAACGCAACGCGTATGAACGCACGCCATCTGCATTTGTATGCGTTGCGTGGCTGAATGGGTCAGAAGCGCGTTTTGTGAAAAAATTTGTGCAGCATGCATTCCCGGACCGTGTGCACATCAGTCTGATGTCATACGTGTCGGCCTCCTGCAAGCGTTGCCGAAATCCGGACAGCAACCTGTGCAGTGTGAACGGGGGCCTAATATCCCCATTAGTGATGATGCGAACATCAAATTTTCAGTTTACGAGTGCAAGTCTTCCGCAAATGTTTGCAAACGTGCACAAACCACCATAGAATGGTCAGGAACATTCTAACACCTCCAGGAGCTGTTTCTGATCACAAAATGGATGGAAAAGTTGTTTGAAAGGCCCAAACACTTGGACAGTGGCATGTCAGAGGGAGATCCGTGGCAAACATTGCACAAAAAATGACGTAGCTTATGCAGAATAGTGTTTTCAACTTTAATGGACAGAAATTACATTATACTCTTAAATTTGTGGAATAAAGTGCTTTAAAGCATCTGGCGTGTGTACATGTTGATCAGGTAGTGTAAAGGTTAGGCTCGATTCACACTGACGAAATGCCACGTTACCCACATGCGAACAACCGCAAAGAGCTTTTGTTTATCAAGAGGAGTGCTGCTTATGGAATAAATAAGTGACACTTCACTTCACTTAGCTGACAGATAGCTTTCTGCTGTATACTAGAATCGACATGCAATATGGGGGGCCCTGACTGTGGCTTTATACAGGCTAGAAGTGAATAATATAGATGATGGTACAGTAGAAGAGTGCTGCTTATGGTGTAAATCAGTGACATTTCATTTCACACAATGGTGGCAGCGCTGTGTACACCTCTCTTACACCAGCTGAAATGCTCCACACAGTGGAAACACAGCACACCAATATAAAAATCAAGAAAAACAATGTACCAGCCCTTATAAGAGCTATTGGATGAGGTAATGTTGCACAAACAGAGCTGTGTACACCTGTCTCTTACACCAGCTGAAGTGCTCTGCAGAGTGGACACATGAAGCACACCAATGTAAAAAGCAAGAAAAAAAAGTAGCAGCCCTTATTAGGGCTATTGGATGATCAGGACACTGTAGTAACTGCAATAAACTCCACTGGGGACACAGAACACAGGCCTAACTACCACTATCCCTATCAGCAGCACAGCTCTCCCTAATTTGCTTAGCATAAAATGGCTGCCGTGCTGGCGTTTTTATAGAGGGAGGTGTGGACCAAGAGGGAGGGATAGATGATTGGCTCCTATGTGTCTGCTGACTCTAGGGTGAGGGGGCAAATTTTTGCTCCATTATGATGTACGGAGGGGGGTCGGCAAATGCCATGTGTTTGCCTGCCAACGATAACATTCATTATTTGCTAGGAACTTTCCGCCAGTGAAGAGTTTGGGCCATCTCCAGTCTCCACGTGCTTTATACCTTGGAACCACTAGCAGCACTTTTAGTAGTGTTTTCACCATGACTGGCAAAGTGCTACAGTAGGAAAATTCTATGAGGGTGGTTCTACTGTCCTCCTGATTCCCACTGGTCAGCAAATAGACTGATGGGGAGGCTTGAAGGGCTATTTGAAGATGCTTTTGCTCTCAGCTATACTTAGTATAGCTGAGAGCTGCGAGGGGTAGCGGCATGTATGTCGGTGGCCGGCGGAGATGTTCAATCAATGCAACCAAAGGATATTGGCACGGGACTTTTCCAAGGATATTGGTGAGAATTTTTTTTTTAAAGGTAAGTTTTTATGGTTAATTAAGGGTGGGGTATTTAAGGACTTTTTTGAGGTTGCATTTTTTTTCAATTTAACCCTTTGTGAAAATGAATAAAGAGTACTTTGTACCCCTTATAATCATTTCACCTGGGGAGGGGGCTTGCATCTGGAGATCCATTTCTTAAAGGGGATTACCAGATACCAACACAAATCTTCCCCACAGTGTCATCAGCCTCCACCTCCTACCTCCTCTCACATTGCAATTTTTTGGAAATTGTGAGTGATATTCAAAATCGTGAAGGGCTGCTAACAAATCCTAGGCTTTATAGTTAGTCACTAGGAAAGCAGCTTTAAATTGCTGTCAATTGTTACACCTTTAAGAATAGCATAGGGAGCAGTGCAATACTTGCCTGCTCCAGCTACCTGTCGAGTCGGGTCTATTTGAAAAGGGCGCATGGAAAAAAGGGCACCTGGTAGAACCCATATATGCCAAATTTGGCTACAAAAAAGGCGCCTGGTGTAGCCCATATACCAACTTCGGCTACAAAGGCTGCCTGGTGTAGCCCATATAACAACTTCGGCTACAAAGGGCTTCTGGTGTAGCCCATATATTCCAAATTCGACTACAAAGGGCATCCGGTGTAGCCCATATATGTCAAATTCGGCTACAAAGGGCGCCTGGTGTAGCCCATATATGCCAAATTCGGCTACAAAGGGCACATGGTGTAGCCCATATATGCCAAATTCGGCTACAAAAGGCACGTGGTGTAGCCCATATATGCCAAATTCGGCTACAAGGGGTGCCTGGTGTAGCCCATATATGCCATATAGTTTTAGTTTATAAAAAGGATGCTGTTATAGGCAAAATTTGTTGGGCTATAAGGGCTCTAGATATAGCTGAGAAAAGTGATTACTATGACCTAACTTCTCCCTACTCTCACACAGAACCCTCCATTGATGGTGCCTAACCCTAACCCCCCCTGGTGGTGCGTAACCCTAAGACACCCCTGGTGGTGCCTAACCCTAAGACTCCCCTGGTGGTGCCTAACCCTAAGACTCCCCTGGTGGTGCCTAACCTTAAGACCCCCAGGTGGTGTCTAACCTTAAGACCTCCCAGGTGGTGCATAACCCTAAGACCCCCCCCAGGTGGTGCCTAACCCTAAGACCCTCCAGGTGGGGCCTAACCCTAAGACCCCCCAGGTGGTGCCTAACCATAAGACTCCCCAGGTGGTGCCTAACCTCAAGACCTCCCAGGTGGTGCCTAACCCTAAGACCCCCCCAGGTGGTGCCTAACCCTAAGACCCCCCAGGTGGTGCCTAACCCTAAGACCCACCAGGTGGTGCCTAACCTTAAGACCCCCCAGGTGGTGCCTATCCCTAAGACTCCCCTGGTGGTTCCTAAACCTAAACCCCCCTAGTGGTGCCTAACCCTTAGACACCCCCCCCCCCCCCCTTGTGATGCCTAATCCTAATCCCCCCTGCACTCCTGAATCAAAAATATTGGCTATAAAAGGTTGTCCTTTTGTAGCAGAATCAAATACCTTGCAGTCGAAAATCTTGTAGCTGAATAAAAAATATGGGCTACTAAGGGGCTCCCTTTTGTAGCAGAATCAAAAACCTTGTAGCCGAATAAAAAATCTAAACGTTTGATAAAGTGTTTGATAAAGCGAATTAGTGAATTGAGGCCAATGTGGACAGATAATTATAACACTGCTCCCTGCGCTTAATCTGCCAAGTGGGGTCTATGTCTGGGCTTGTAGGGGAGGGGGGGATAAAGGTTGTGTTAGGGGGTTTTGTTTTAGCTTTTCATTGTGGTCCTGGAGGAATCTAGCTGAATACATTAAATAAGGGCGTGAGTAAAAAAGGGCTCAGGGTGAAGTCGAAATTTCAAAATATCATTTACGACATTCATATCATTTCTTTATCTTTATCTCCATTAGAATAATATTTATGTTAAAATAACAGTATTAAAAGGGCATGGGGAGAAGCTGAAATCTTAACCACTTTGCATCCAGACCTTGTTTTCCCCTTATTGACCAGAGCAGTTTTGACACTAGCGGTGTCCCTTTTTAATCAGCAATAACTTCATCTGTACTCGTGCCACTTAAATTATCTATATATCGTTTTTTTCAAGACAAACTAAGCTTTCATTGAGGGTATTTGGTACAAAGTAAAATGTTCCTCTCTATGCATTTTAATGGGAAAAAGTGGAAAATTTTTAAAAAATGCATTGTTTCTCAATTTTGACCAATTCCTGTTTGGAAATAAAAAGTGCGATTGACATAAAAACTGTGCCGCCAGTTAAAGTCGCCCCAGTATAGATATCCAGATGTGTCCCCAGTATCACTGCCTCCCCCAGTATAGTCAGATGTGTCCCCAATATCAGCCCCCCTAGCATAGCCACATGTGTCCCCTGCGTTTGACAGCCCCAGAATAGATTGACAGACGCACCCCCAGGAATAGTGCCCCTCTTTATAGCCATATGTGTCCCCGGATCAGGATTAACCCCATTATGGCCAGATGTACCCCCAGGATTAGTGCTGCCCCCCCATTATAGCCAAATGTGCCCCCAGTATATGATAACTGCCCCCCCAGTTGCCCAGATGCACCATATTAATAACCCCCCCTCCCCTTAGTCAATTAGATGCCCCCCAACAAATATCTAAACCCTGCTTTTTATTAATGCCCCCCCCCACCCCCCAGGATCGATAGCCAGATGCCCCCCCTCCCCATGAGGCAGCCCCCTCCGTGCAGAATGGGATTAGCTTTGGGTAGGCAGGCAGGTTAGATAGAGTCTCTCTCGCTCTCCAGCCAGGCTAGCCAGGGTCCCCCCCAGTCAGTGTGTGTGCTGCTGCGTTCAGTAGTACACCGGTGCTCAGTCACCCCATTACTATTTAGCATTCTGTACTCTGCCAATCAGTGTTATATTGCTGCGATCTGTAGTACACCGGCGCTCAGTCACCCCATTACTATTTAGCATTCTGTACTCTGCCAATCAGTGTATATATAGCTGGGATCTGTAGTACACCAACGCTCAGTCACCCCATTGCTATTTAGCATTCTGTACTCTGCCAATTAGTGTATATATTGCTGCGATCTGTAGTGCACCAACGCTCAGTCACTCCAGTCACTCCATTACTATATAAAGCATTGTGTACGCTGCCAATCAGTGTACATATATTACTGGGATCTGTAGTACACCAACGCTCAGTCACTCCATTACTATATAAAGCATTGTGTACGCTGCCAATCAGTGTATATATAGCTGGGATCTGTAGTGCACCAACGCTCAGTCACTCCATTACTATATAAAGCATTGTGTACACTGCCAATCAGTGTATATATATTACTGGGATCTGTAGTACACCAATGCTCAGTCACTCCATTACTATATAAAGCATTGTGTACGCTGCCAATCAGTGTATATATAGCTGGGATCTGTAATGCACCAACGCTCAGTCACTCCATTACTATATAAAGCATTGTGTACGCTGCCAATCAGTGTATATATAGCTGGGATCTGTAATGCACCAACGCTCAGTCACTCCATTACTATATAAAGCATTGTGTACGCTGCCAATCAGTGTATATATATTACTGGGATCTGTAGTACACCAACGCTCAGTCACCCCATTGCTATTTAGCATTCTGTACTCTGCCAATCAGTGTATATATTGCTGGGATCTGTAGTACACCAACGCTCAGTCACCCCATTACTAATTAGCATTGTGTACTCTGCCAATCAGTGTATATATTGCTGGGATCTGTAGTACACCAACACTCAGTCACCCCATTGCTACTTAGCATTGTGTACTCTGCCACTCAGTGTATATAATATTGCTGGGATCGTTAGTACACCGGCGCTCAGACAGTCACCCCATTACTATATAGCATTGTGTACTCTGCCACTGAGTGTATATAATATTGCTGGGATCGTTAGTACACCGGCGCTCAGTCACCCCATTGCTATATAGCATTGCGTACTCTGCCAATCAGTGTGTATAATATTGCTGGGATCAGTAGTACACTGCCGCTCACTCAGTCACCCCATTACTATTATATAGCATTGCTGGGATCTGTAGTACTCTGCTCACCCACCCATACCATTGTACTGCCAGTCACTGTGTATATTGCTGAGATCTGTAGTACTTCACTCACCATCAACCACTATATAGCATTGCGTACTCTGCCAGTCAGTGTGTATATTGCTGGGATCAGTAATACTCCACTCACCGTCAACCACTATATGAGCTCACCATGAGTTCCTCAGAGACCTCCGCTATGAGCAGCACTCCCAACAACAGCAACAGCCAATGCCCCACGCAAGCTATAACATCCACCCCAGCAGCCAGTGGTCAGCAGCAGCCCTCCCCGGAGGAGAACGTTGTGTCCATCGGTCCGGCGCCAGAGCGATTATTGAGGGCTGTCATTGAGGAGATGATGGGGCCTGATGTGGAGGAGGAGGTCGGGCTCAGGCCAGCATCCCAAGTTAATGTTGAGGACGATGAGGGGTCTGTGTCTGGGGATGTTGGGGTGGCAGAGGGGGTGGGTGGGTCAGACTCAGGAGAAGAGTTGTATGATGAGGATGATGATCGGGACCATCTGTATGTGCCTCAGAGTCCGACCCCGGAAAACATGTTGTATCATGTGTTTAGGTACTAAAATCTGCGTTCCCAGTACTGCCCGGGTCCACGGATCCATATAATTTTTTGGACAGCACTAT
The DNA here is from genome assembly GCF_040937935.1 of Hyperolius riggenbachi. Classification (NCBI taxonomy): domain Eukaryota; kingdom Metazoa; phylum Chordata; class Amphibia; order Anura; family Hyperoliidae; genus Hyperolius; species Hyperolius riggenbachi. The sequence continues at coordinate 113,561,577 of NC_090653.1, read as the reverse complement.
CAAACTGTGGTACTATGAGTGAGTTGCCATGGTCCTTCTGTGCTGTCACACTCACCGTCTGTCTGCAGATGGATTGTTCAACACAGCTACGCCATCTGACATGTAGTCCTTGACCATCTTCTCCAGGCGATCGGTGTTGGAGGACGTGGAACTGCCCGATTGCTGTTCTGTGGGCTGCTACATGGGTGTCAGAAAATGTTCCCACTCCAAGGACACTGCCAATACCATTCCCTTTTGGGCACTAGCAGCAGCTTGTGTTCTTTGCTGCCCTCCTGGTCCTCCTGGGTTTGCTGAAGTCAGTCTGTCGGCGTACAACTGGCTAGAGAAGGAGGAGGATGTCAATCTCCTCTCTAAAGTCTCCATCCTCAAGGGCCTGCTGGAATTGTTCCATTTTTGACCTGTCTGACACTTTCTTCAATCAGTTTTTTAACATTGTGTTTGTATAAACTGGGTATAAACCCAGTAATTGGTGTTATCCAGAATAATGAATAATAATGAATAGTGAATAATGCGCGGGCCGCATTCAATGCAGTCTAGCATGAATTGAGCCATGTGTGCCAGAGAGTCCTGCCAGACTCCTCTGTCTTCATGTTCTTGTGAGCATTGTGATTGTTGTGATGCACCATATTCGTCACCAGCATCACTTTCTTCCTCTTCTGCTGTCCATTCCCGCTAAATTGTGGAAGTCCAACGTGCACCGCTCTGTCCCTCGGCAGTGGGGGCATCCAATTCCTGCTCCAACTCCAGCTGTTCCTCGTCCTGTTCTTTGTCATAGCTGAGACCAGCGTTTCCTGAGGCAGATTGCCTGATGTTGGTATCATTACGCTGATCGTTTTCATCTTCAGATTCCCCCACTTGCATCATGCCAGCGGTTTCCATCTTCAACATTGATTTCTTCAGTAAACACAGCAGTGGTATTGTAATGCTGACTGTAGAGTTGTCACTGCTCAGCCACAAGCAACGTGGATTGCTCAAAATTTTGGAGGACTTGGCAGAGGTCCAACATGGTGGCCCAATCAGATCCACAGAAGCTTGGTAGCTAGCTGCTGGAATGCGCCTCGGCACTGCGCAAAAGCGTGCTAGCATGTGCAGCGTAGAATTCCAGCGCGTAGGGAGGGACATCACCCAGCGAGAGATGGTGCGCTAGATTGAAGCGCTCCTGCATCTCTTGGTGAGTCCTTCAAAAGCGGTACTGGACTTTAAAAAATGTTGTTTTTTTTCCTTCAACAGAAGATCTGCCACGTTGGAGTGAGGAGGACGCCGCCGACCCCGACACCAAGCTGAACCCCGGCGAACTCCAAGCAGAGGATCTTCAGGAACCCTCAAGGCTTCGAGCAAGTTGAGGAGGATCAGCAGTCCCGACGAGACCTCTCCTCATATGTGACTGTGTGCAGTGGAGTAGAGCTCCCCAGAACAACCTCTCACTTGTCACTTTGTCACTGGTCACTTTGTCGCTTTGTCATTTTGTCACTTTGTCATTTTGTCACTTTGTCACTTTGTCATTTTGTCACTTTGTCAGTCACTGTGGTCACTTTGTCAGTCACTTTGTCACTTTGTCATTTTGTCACTTTGCCACTGGTCACTTTGTCACTTTTCACTTCGTCACTTGTCACTTGGTCACTTGGTCACTTGTCCAGATGATCTCGGTACACCTCCTGCGATTCAAATTCCTGCACACATTGCTCTGGGATTTGGGTGTGATGAATGATGCATCTAACTGGCCACTGGAGGCAATTAAGGCCTTCAAAACATTGAAAGCAGCTTTCTGTTCCGCCCCCATTTTGCGTCATGTTGAGTTGTTGACGTCATGTTCATCCTCGGCCTCGCCTTGCATTTCAGTGCGAGGTGCATTTTCCACAGAAAAAGGTTGTGAATCCGGGCACAACATTTGTGGCTGTTCCATTGACCTTTCACAGGTAGAAGATTGTGGGGGTGGGAATAGCTCCTCTGAATAGCCCATTGTGTCCTGAAAACTACTCATTGCATTGCTTTGCGCACGCATTTTTTTGTCCTCATGCAAGGCCTGAGTTGCGCCTGAAAGCGTGGCCTTCTCCTCCTGCGCCTCCTCTTCCATCCTGTGTGCTGCTGCTGGGTTAGCGTTACCGGTCCCTTTTCCTGGAACCTCTCATCTTTATTACATTTATGACTGCATGGCGACAAAATGCATGTTACCTGTGCAAAGAAAACAGACATTTCCCGCATTTAAAAGACAGTTTTCCCTTTGAAACTTTAAAATCGATTTTCTCAAAAACTATAAGCTCTTTTTCAAATATTTTTTTCCTCTTGTACCCACTCCCAAGGTGCACATACCCTGTAAATTTGGGGTATGTAGCATGTAAGGAGGCTTTACAAAGCACGAAAGTTCGGGTCCCCATTGACTTCCATTATGTTCGGAGTTCGGCGCGAACACCCGAACATCGCGGCCATGTTTGGCGAACGTTCGCAAACCCGAACATCCAGGTGTTCACCCAACACTACTTATGCTGGACACAAAAGTGATGGAAAAGATGTTTCAAGGGGTCTAACATCTAAGTTTTTGCATGAATGAGTGGGATAGACGCCAAAAGTCCCGGGAAAAAATCTGGATTTGTTGCAAAGCAGTGTTTTAAGGGCAGAAATCACATTGAATGCTAAATTGGAGGCCTAAAGTGCTTTAAAACATCTTGCATGTGTATACATCAATCAGGTAGTGTAATTAGAGTGCTGCTTCACACTGACAGACCAAACTCACTGTGTAACGCACTGCAAACAGCTGTTTGTGTTGTGACGGCCATGCTGGACTGGTGTGCACCATGGCGAGAGTGCAGTTTTTTAAGCCCATATGGTCGCCGGCTGTGGTAGCTCAATGATAGAACAACAGTGACTGTCCAGCTGATCAAATTGAATCTGTCCACAATGAAGCAACAACCTTATTATCTTGGGTGTGCCCCCCAAAACACTCATATAGCCGGCTGTCATTGCTTCATTGTGATACGCAAGCCCCTTCACCGCGGCAAGGTATTGAGCATGAAGGGAAATTGACAAATGTACATGCCTTTTGTGTTGTTGTTGCAGCTGCAGTGCAGCCAGAAAAATTAGGCAGGCATGTACACGCACCAGAAAAATTATTATAGAGGCCTCTGCTAGCAGCGGCCTTAAGAATTCAGGAATTCGCCTGGAGCCCTGGACCCTGTTGGTGGTGGCGGAGAAGGCAGTCAAGCGGCCTGCAGGCAGAGATGCTGTGTGGGGACTGACTTAGTCTTGGGGCAGGCAGTCACACAGCATGCAGGCAGAAATGCAGTGTGTGGGGACTGACTTAGTCCTGGGATGCGCAGTAGCCCTCCAGGATCCATGCCTCATTCATTTTGATAAAGGTGAGGTACTGAACACTTTTATGACTTACGCGACTTCTTTTCTCAGTGACAATGCCTCCAGCTGTGCTGAAGGTCCTTTCTGACAGGACGCTTGAGGCTGGGCAAGGCAGAAGTTGGATGGCAAATTGGGACAGCTTTGGCCACAGGTCAAGCCTGCGCACCCAGTAGGCCATTGCGGCTCATACTGTCGATGGTTCTTTCTCTACCATTGTTAAAGAAAGCGTATGGCTGGGGAGTCAGGGTTCGATTCCGGTCCGGAGTTGGAGCCTGAGAAACGGCTATCACCACACATCCAAGGAAGGCAGCAGGCATGGCATGCAAGTCCTGAGGTAGTGACAAAAAATAACAATACAGGAGGACTTTCGAGACCCTGCTGAGACGAATCAATCTGTGATGGAGGGCAAGTCTTCCATCCATTCAAGTGACAGGTATGCACTGACTGCCAGGTATAATACAATGTGCAGTCACAGATGCAGTGAAAGGTATGCAGTGACTGGTATTACAATACAATGTGCAGCTGTCACACAGGTGCAGTTAACAGGTATGCTCGGAGTGGTATATTACACAGCGTGCGGTCACACAGATACTGTGAACAATTATGCAATGACTGGTATTACAAATGGGCACCTGACACACACACACACACAGGTACCGGACAGGCCCAGTGACACTGTGTGCGCTCACGTAGGTAGGTGGGTGCACTGAAGTGAACAGCTGGTAGGTATATGCAGTGATGGGTATTACAATGTGCACCTGTCACACACAGACAGGTACCTGACAGGCACAGTGACACTCCGTGCACTCACGTAGGTAGGTGGGTGCACTGAAGTGAACAACAGGTAGGTATATGCAGTGATGGGTATTACAATGTGCACCTGTCACACACAGACAGGTACCGGACAGGCACAGTGACACTGCATGCACTCACGTAGGTAGGTGGGTGCACTGGCTTTGGCCACAGGTCAAGCCTGCGCACCCAGTAGTCCATTGCTGCTCATACTGTCGATGGTTCTTTCTCTACCATTGTTAAAGAAAGCGTATGGCTGGGGAGTCAGGGTTTGATTCCGGTCCGGAGTTGGAGCCTGAGAAATGGCTATCACCACACATCCAAGGAGGGCAGCAGGCATGACATGCAAGTCCTGAGGTAGTGACAAAAAATAACAATACAGGAGGACTTTCGAGACCCTGCTGTATATGAGACAAATCAATTTTAAATCCTTTATTGACAATCTGTGATGGAGGGCACAATGGCACTCACATAGGTAGGTGGGTGCATTGAAGTGAACAGCAGGTAGGTATATGCAGTGATGGGTATTACAATGTGCACCTGTCACACACAGACAGGTACCTGACAGGCACATTGACACTGCGTGCACTCACGTAGGTAGGTGGGTGCACTGAAGTGAACAGCAGGTAGGTATATGCAGTAATGGGTATTACAATGTGCACCTGTCACACACAGACAGGTAACGGACAGGCACATTGACACTGCATGCGCTCACGTAGGTAGGTGGGTGCACCTGGCACAGTAGTAATTACCACCAAGGGGCCAAAGGCCAGCTGCGACTGACTGCAGGCACACGAGTGAGTCCAATGCCTGACGCTGCCTGCCTTTTATAAAGGGGGGTGGGGCTCCAGGAGGGAGTGTAGCCTGATTGGCTACAATGTGCCTGCTGACTGTGATGTAGAGGGTCAAAGTTGATGCTCATGATGCACTATGGGGGCGAATCAAACTTACGGAAAAGTTTGCGGTTCTCCGCGAACGCGAACCACGGAAGTTCACGGGGAACCGTTCGCCGGCAAACCGTTTGGGCCATCTCTATTAACCACCTAACCCTAAATTCCCCCATTCGGACACCTGACTTTAACACCCCTTCCCCCACCGCAAATAAAAACAAAACAAAAAAAAACAATATATTTCTAAAACAATACATCACAAAATACATTTCTCAAAATAAATTTCAAAATGATAACTTTCAACCAAATAATTCTCAAAACAAAAAAAAATTCATTTGTAGCGGGTCCAGCACCTACTATTTATCGGGCACTCAAATTTCTGCTTTTGGCTTCCAATAGCCACATTTTTTGCATTAGCTCCTACGGAACACCCAAATAGTCCATTTTCTGCAGGCCCCACATTTCCTGCCTCCAATATAGATATGTTCCTGGTAGGCTTATAGTGAATTATTGCAGTTGTGCACCGCAACCGCTTTAGCTTTGTATTTTAGTGGAGGTTAGGGACCCTGTTGCTGTCTGCAGACTTTGCTTATGATTGTCCTTCAATTTCTTCTGGATGATTTGTCAGGGCAGCACTAATTGGTTATGTCAATGGCAGCATGCAATTCAAACAAGCTCATTGGATGGGTGTATTTAAATTTCCTTCAACAAATGATGTAAGTTAGCTGCATCATCTCTGCACATGATCCCATCATTTGCATAGCTAGAAGCGGAGCTGTCAGCAATAGTTAATCACTGAGACAAAAGTAATGTACTTTTTGTTAAAAAGTTACTGTCGGTCACCTCTTTAGGACACTTTTAAATTCAGTTTTACATATGATTTATGGAAACTCTATATTCTAATTTACCACAGTGTGAACTGCTGAGTTTTGTTATATTATCTTATGTTCAAGCAAACCAGGTCAATGGACACAGTGTCTTACAATTGGGAGAATCTGCCATGTACTATGATTAATACATTTACTTTATTCCAATACTCTTTCCTGTCATGATCAAGTTAAGGTAGAACATATCCTTATTCCTTAAGGCAAGCTGAGGCTTCGTATTATGCAGATAATCTGACCTTACTTGATTCTATGAATTGCTAACCAACAGGGTGCTATAGCAAGTAATTAAAGACTACAGAAATATAACACATTGGGCTCTATTCATAAAAAAGTTGTTGCGAGAAAACTCCTGGAGGGAAAATACCGCAGCGGTATTTTACACTTCTGGGTGGTCATTCAAAGAAATCTTGAAAGCTGCGATGCAAGAGCGGAGATCTCCCGCTGAAAGCTGGCGGTAAGCTGTCGGAAGGCATGCGGAAACACTTCAGCCGGCAGAGTCCCTCCGTGCACTGCTCTCTCTGGGAGGTCTGTCCCATTCACTTGTATGTAATCCGCAAAATCAGAGGAAGCGGTATTTCCCGTCCACATACCGCTTCCTCTAATCTTTATGAATGGACATTTTGTTACTTTTTTCTAGATAAATCTAGAAAAACACTGGAGAAGGCGGAAATTTCTCGCTCTGCTGGGGGATTGTAGATTTTCATGCGGGAACAGCTTTTATGAATGCCCACTTTGCTAAATGGACGGGAAAATCCGCTGTTTTGAGCGGAAAACTTGCGGTAAGGTTTTATGAATAGAGCCCATTGTGGTTAATGAGATTTATTGCATGTGAAAAGTGTTTAACAAATGACTTCTGTTATTCTTTCCTGTGCCACACACAGGACCATGTCACTGGAGACAAAGATATTGTGAAGTTAAAACCATATGATTTATAGATACATTTTACAGTCTGTTTTATTATCTGTTATATATCTAATGCGAAGCATAGCTACACACATCTAACACTACTAACTTAGAAACTTAGAAGAAGAGCTTTTTTATTGAAGTATATATGCCATTCAAAACAAAATCCGTTTGTTTCCTCAAAAAACATGCCGTGCTTCCTTGTTTTATATATACATGTGTGTTTGTGTATATATATATATATATATATATATATATATATATATATATATATATATATATATACAGTGGAGAAAATAATTATTTGACCCCTCACTGATTTTGTAAGTTTGTCCAATGACAAAGAAATGAAAAGTCTCAGAACAGTATCATTTCAATGGTAGGTTTATTTTATTAGTGGCAGATAGCACATCAAAAGGAAAATCGAAAAAATAACCTTAAATAAAAGATAGCAACTGATTTGCATTTCATTGAGTGAAATAAGTTTTTGAACCCTCTAACAATAAAAGACTTAATACTTAGTGGAAAAACCCTTGTTTGCAAGCACAGAGGTCAAACATTTCTTGTAATTGATGACCAAGTTTGCACACATTTTAGGAGGAATGTTGGTCCACTCCTCTTTGCAGATCATCTCTAAATCCCTAAGGTTTCGAGGCTGTCTCTGTGCAACTCTGAGCTTGAGCTCCCTCCATAGGTTTTCTATTGGATTAAGGTCCGGAGACTGACTAGGCCACTCCATGACCTTAATGTGCTTCTTCTTGAGCCACTCCTTTGTTGCCTTTGCTGTATGTTTTGGGTCATTGTCGTGCTGGAACACCCATCCACGACCTATTTTCAGTTTCCTGGCAGAGGGAAGGAGGTTGTCGTTCAGGATTTCACGATACATGGCTCCGTCCATTTTCCCGTTAATGCGATTAAGTTGTCCTGTGCCCTTAGCAGACAAACACCCCCAAAGCAAAATGTTTCCACCCCCATGCTTGACGGTGGGGACGGTGTTTTGGGGGTCATAGGTAGCATTTTTCTTCCTCCAATCACAGCGAGTTGAGTTAATGCCAAAGAGCTCTATTTTGGTCTCATCAGACCACAGCACCTTCTCCCAGTCACTCACAGAATCATTCAGGTGTTCATTGGCAAACTTCAGACGGGCCTGCACATGTGCCTTCTTGAGCAGGGGGACCTTGCGAGCCCTGCAGGATTTTAATCCATTGTGGTGTAATGTGTTTCCAATGGTTTTCTTGGTGACTGTGGTCCCTGCTAATTTGAGGTCATTCACTAACTCCTCCCGTGTAGTTCTCGGATGCTTTTTCACCTTTCTCAGAACCATTGACACCCCACGAGGTGAGATCTTGCGTGGAGCCCCAGAGCGAGGTCGATTAATGTTCATTTTGTGCTCCTTCCATTTTCGAACAATCGCACCAACAGTTGTCACCTTCTCTCCCAGCTTCTTGTTAATGGTTTTGTAGCCCATTCCAGCCTTGTGCAGGTCTACAATTTTGTCTCTGACATCCTTGGACAGCTCTTTGGTCTTTCCCATGTTGGAGAGTTTGGAGTCTGCTTGATTGATTGATTCTGTGGACAGGTGTCTTTTATACAGGTGACTAGTTAAGACAGGTGTCCTTAATGAGGGTGACTAATTGAGTAGAAGTGTCTAACCACTCTGTGGGAGCCAGAACTCTTAATGGTTGGTAGGGGTTCAAAAATTTATTTCACTCAATGAAATGCAAATCAGTTGCTATCTTTTATTTAAGGTTATTTTTTCAATTTTCCTTTTGATGTGCTATCTGCCACTGTTAAAATAAACCTACCATTGAAATGATACTGTTCTGAGACTTTTCATTTCTTTGTCATTGGACAAATTTACAAAATCAGTGAGGGGTCAAATAATTATTTCCTCCACTGTATATATATATACTGTATGTAGTGGAATTGTGGAATATTTAGATCTCTTCAGGATCTCTTTATTACTGTATATAATAGGCGAGGGGGCAAAAATGACCCACTTTACCTGTTTGCCTGACAGGGAATGGAGATATGGGGGTCCCCTTATAATAAAAAGGGTTAACTTATTCTGTCATAAGCCTCGCCAGCTTGAAGTTGGGATGAGCCTTGTTATTGACAAAGACAAGAGAGTTTCACAGAAAGAGAGAAAGTTTTATTTACCTTTCTCAGAGTCATCCTCACACCATAGACCGTGTAGGCTGGCAGTGCTCAGGCAATGGAGCCCTGTGCTATCTGGCTAAGTAGTCCTGCCAATACAAGCCAGCATGTGGTACAAAGGGTTAAAGTGGACCCAAACCAAACGTTTTTTTATTCAAAATATTTAGTTGCACCACTCTGATACATACAATGATACATAAACACTCCTTCAAGCCTATGAGCCTTTCAGTGCATGCTTTTCACCCTTCTCTTTTGCTGAGTAGTCACCGGGTGGTGACTACTCAGCAATTGAATTGGATTTCCCTACCAATCATTAGATTTAGAACAGGTGTAGTTTGGTCTGAGCATGCCCAGTACCACTTCTTTGGGTATTTAAACCCAATCCATTTGCTGAGTAGTCACCACCCGGTTCGGATGTCCTGCTCCCATGTGGCTCTCCTTTTGAAACTTCTTGTGTTAATTATCTACCTTATTGGCTAATAGTTGTTATTTTTCAACTTGTCTTTTGTTAGTTCTTAATAATATTTGACTCTGGTCTGCAATGTTACTTATTAAAGTCAGTTACTTAATCTCTAGTCCTTTTGGTATTTGTTGCTAGCTGATTATCCCCCATTACTGTTTTTCCGTTTGGTTCCTGCATTGATCCATGTAGGTGGTCTACCCTGGCTTTACATTTGTCCAGATGAGATACTACTGTGTAATTCAATAGTGCAGGTACAGTTTATGTTCTTGCTTCCTTTTTTCCCTTTAGTCCATCCTTTCCTTATCTATTATAGTGCACGCTAGTCTATGTGGGGTGTCACCTCATTCACTCTATGTTCTACTACACGCTGGTATGCATGGGATTTTATTCTATTCAAATTACACTTCTTTGGTGTTCTTCTCTCGTTAAAGGTTAATTACCTTTTTATAGCTTTGATTGTATTATAGTTTTTTAATTCTATTGTATTTGTATACTTTATAGATGTTCACTGTATGTATAAAGGCCTGAAGAAGGGTCACCGACCCGAAACAAATCGATGTTGTTGTCTTTGTCAACCAGTTATATGCACTTTACTACGTGATTACGCCTTTTCAACCAGTTATATGCATGTTACCACATGATTAAAGTTCTTGTACACAAAATTCTGCACTTTTTGGAAAATTAAAAAGAAAAAGTATTTTTGCTAATTTTTGGTTTCCTGTGTTTTCAGTATATCCCTGATTATTAACTAGTTCTTGTTGCGGTGATTGTGGTGCACCAACAGGGATTCTTTTTTGTTTTTGTGCTTTCCCAATTCATAACTACTAGTCACATGGCATGCAGGCAGAGATGCTGTGTGCAGGGACAGTTTTCGGGTGGGCAGTAGCCCTCCGGGATCCATGCCTCATTCATTTTAATAAAGGTGAGGTACTGAACACTTTTTTGACTTAGGCGACTTCTCTTCTCAGTGACAATGCCTCCAGCTGCGCTGAAGGTCCTTTCTGACAGGACGCTTGAGGCAGGGCAAGACAGAAGTTGGATGGCAAATTGGGACAGATCTGGCCACAAGTCAAGCCTGTGCACCCAGTAGTCCAAGGTTCATCGCTGCTCACAGTGTCTACATCCACACTTAAGGCCAGGTAGTCGGCTACCTGCCGGTCCAGGCGTTGGTGGAGGGTGGATCTGGAAGCGCTAAGGCAAGGTGTTGGACTAAAGAATGGCCGCATGTCCGACATCACCATGAGATCGCTGGAGCATCCTGTCCTTGCCTGCGTGGACATGGGAGAAGGATTACTGACAGTGGTACTTTTATTGCGTTGTGCTGTGACATCACCCTTAAACGCATTGTAAAGCATAGTTGCCAGCTTGTTCTGCAAGTGCTGCATCTTATCTGCTTTCATGTGATTTGGAAACATCTCCGCCACTTTGTGCCTATACCGACGGTCTAGTAGCGTGGCCACCCAGTACAGCTCATTCCCCTTAAGTTTTTTATCCAGGGGTCCCTCAACAGGCTGGACAGCATGAAAGATGCCATCTGCACAAAGTTTGATGCAGAAGTACTATCCATCTCCTCTTGCTCTTCTTCAGTGATGTCAGCTAAGTTCTCCTCCTCCCCCGAGCCACGAACAATACCACTGGAAAGTTGAGCAACACAAGCCACCTGCGACACCTGCTGCGGTTGTTCTTCTGCCTCATCCTCCTCCTCCAAAACAACCACCTTCCTCTTCATCTGACTCCTCTTCCCCAAATGAAACTTCCTCCGCCTCCTCCTCTACCGTCTGTGCTGCCGCAGGTGTTGAGGAATCATCTGCTTCTGCTGAGTATTGATCCCACAACTCTTCCTCCCATTCCTGTTCCTGTTCACGCTCCTCCACAGCTTAATCCACCACTCTATGCACGGCACGCTCCAGGAAAAAGGCATATTGTATTAAGTCGCTGATGGCGCCTTCACTGCGATTCACCAGGTTTGTCACCTCCTCAAACGGCCACATGAGCCTGCAGGCATTTCTCATCAGTGTTCAGCACTTCGGCCAGAACAACCCCATCTCCCCAGACTGTGTCCTTTGACTGTAGTTGTAGAGATACTGTTTGACGGCTTCCTCCTGTTGTAGCAGGCTTTCGAACATCAGGAGGGCCGAAATTCCAGCGAGTCGGGCTATCGCAAATCAAGCATCTCACCAGCAAGTTGTTTCTCAGCTGAATATCGGCAAAGCGTGCCAAGGCCATGTAAGAACACCTGAAATGCCCACACACCTTCCTGTACTGCTTTAGGACATCCTGTGAGCCTGGATACTTAGACACAAATCTCTGAATTGCGAGATTAAGCACATGTACCATGCAGGGTACATTTGTCAACTTTCTCAAATTCAAAGCCGAAATAAGATTGCTGCCATTGTCACACACCAAATTGCCGGTCTCTAGTTGGTGTGGGGTCAGTCACTGATCCACCTGTTTGTTCAGAGCAGCGAGGAGAGCTGCTCCAGTGTGACTCTCTGCTTTGAGGCAAGACATGTCTAAGATGGCGTGACACCATCATACCTGGCATGCAGCATAGGCCCTGGGTAGCTGGGGCTGTGTAGCTGGAGAGGAGATCACAGCATCAGAAGAGTTGCGCTGCCACTCAGCCAAGGAGGAGGAGGAGGATGACAGCAAATAGAATGTAGCAGGAGGAGAGGAGGTGGCAGCAGGCCTGCCTGCAAGCCGTGGAGGTGTCACTAGGTCCGCTGCACAGCCACGTACTCCTTTGCCAGTGGTCACCAGGTTGACCCAATGGGCTGTGTGAGTAATGTACCTGCCCTGACCGTGCTTGGCAGACGAGGCATCCGTGGTTAGATGGACCCTTGACCCAATGCTGTGTGCAAGAGATGACACCACTTGCCTCTCAACTTCATGATAGAGGTTGGGTATCGCCTTTTTGGAGAAATAAGTGCGGTCTGGTATCTTACACTGCGGTGTCCCAATGGCCACAAATTTTCAGCAGTCCTCAGAGTCCACCAGCTGGTATGGTAACAGCTGGCGGGATAACAGTTCCACCAAGCCAGCTGCCAGAGGACGGGCAAAGAGGTGACTGGCAGACATTAGCTTCTTCCACTCAAAGATTGCCCTCACGGACACCTGGCTGCTGCTGTAGGCAGAGGAGCAGGAACCGTTCAAGGTGAGAGGCGGAGTGGAGGAGGTTGGCTGTGATTGTGAAGGTGCAAGGGAGAAAGCGGCTAAAAAAGATTATGCACCTGAAGGAGGAAGAGGAGAAGGAGGGTGGCTTTTCTTTTTTGTGCTGCTTTTGCTCAGGTGGTCTTCCCATTGCAGTTTGTGCCTTTTCAGCATGCGCCTTCGTAAGGCAGTTACCCCTACATGGGTGTTGGCCTTTTCATGGCTCAATTTTTGGTGGCAGAGAGTACAGATGGCATTGCTCTGATCTTTGGCATACACACTAAAAAATGTCCACACCGCTGAGCCACCCTGGGGTGTGGGCACTATGGTGGCGTCAGCAGCTGACGTTGAAGGGCATGTTGGCTGGTTGTACATAGGTGTCGATACATGGTGCCGGACACTGCCACCAGCTGTTTCTGACGATGACCTCCCCCTGCTTCTTTCAGCAACTCGTCTCCTCCTACTCCTCTCTGACTCCCCCTCTGAACTGTCCCCTTGGTCATCGTGTCTCTTAGGATCTCACGTGGCATCCATGGCAGTATCATCATCATAATCATCCTCCAAAGCTTCGCTTGTATCAAACAACTCCAAAACTGCACCAGCAGCAGGTACTTCATCATCCTCCTCCTCACACCTTACGTCATCTAACTCGTCTAACACCTTACGTCGTCTAACTATGTCTAACTAGACATATGAGGTGGTGTAACTTGCTTAGCGCCTTTATCTTGTTGTAACAATAATGGCTGTGCTGTGAATCAGCGATTTCCCCACCAAATAACTCCTGCAAAGTGTCAAATGTAGTGGATGTGGTACTTGGAGTAGCGCTGGTGGCTGCAGAAGATGAGGTGTTCTGTGTTAAATTGTCAACCACGTCCTGACAATCTTGGGAGTTGATGGGACGTGCCTTCTTCTGAGCACTGTACTTTGGGCCAGGGCCACAAGAAATCACAAAACACACCTGATTCTAAATATAACACAAATGTACCCTTTCCAAAGAGAACTGAGATTAAAACTTAGCTTTTATTATTATGTTCTAAAAAAGACCTATTTTGTTATACAAATAGAGAGTGATGCATTGGTAGGGGGGTAGTTATCAGTGGTTCTAAATTACCATCCTCCCCTTTCCCAATCCTAACCTATAACTCTACACATAACTCGACATGTTTCATTTCCTAAAGTGGAAATTTCGTCAGGAGTGAAGGTGCTCAGTGCTAGAGTGCCATAGTGCCATAGAAACATGTCGAGTTATGTGTAGAGTTATAGGTCTTTTTTAGAACATAATAATACAAGCTAAGTTTTAATCTCAGTTCTCTTTGGAAAGGGTACATTTGTGTTATACCACAAGAAATCACGTCAGCACAACCTCGAACAGACCTGCCGGGTGGCCTGCCCTTGGGTCTGCCCCTGCCTCTGCCTCTACCTGTTTTGTCCATATCGGGGGGGGGGGGGATGAAGTGAAAGGTATGCACTGACTTGACCAATACAATGTGCAGTCACACAGGTGCAGTGCAAGGTAGCAGTGACTGGTATTAAAATACAATGTGCAGCTGTCACACATGTGCACTTAACAGGTATGCAAGGACTGGTATGCTAAACAGCATGCAGTCACACAGGTGCAGTGAACATGTAGTAGTGACTGGTATTACAATACAATGTGCAGCTGTCACACAGGTGCAGTCAACAGGTATGCACGGATTGGTATATTAAACAGTGTGCGGTCACACAGGTGCAGTGAACAGGTATGCAGGGATTGGTGTTACAAATGTGCAGCTGTCACACACAGGTAACGTGAACAGGTGCAATGACTGGTGATATATTACATTGCTTGCGCTCACGTAGGTAGGTAGGTAGGTGCACTGAACAGTGAACAGGTGCAGTGATTGGAATTACAAATGTGCACCTGTCACACACAGGTACCGTGAACAGTTGTAATGACTGGTGGTATATTACACTGCTTGCGCTCACGTAGGTAGGTAGGTAGGTAGATAGGTGCACTGAACAGTGAACAGGTGCAGTGATTGGAATTACAAATGTGAAGCTGCCTGTCACACACACACACAGGCAGGTACCCTGAACAGGTGCAATGACTGGTGGTATTAACAATGTGTGCGCTCACGTAGGTATAGATAGGTAGGTGCACTGAACAGTGAACAGGTGCAGTGATTGGGATTACAAATGTACAGCTGCCTGTCACACACACACAGGCAGGTACCCTGAACAGGTGCAATGACTGGTGGTATTAACAAAGCTTGCACTCATGTTTAGGAATAGGTAGGTAGGTGCACTGAACAGTGATGTGCAGTGATTGGGTTTACAAATGTGCAGCTGCCTGTCACACACACAGGTAGTCACTGAATGGGCTGGGCCTGGCAGTGGCACAGTAGGAATTACCAAGGCTGTCTATGAAACACAAGTGTCTGTGGGACACACACACACACAAAAAAAATGGATCACAAGAACGAGATTAGCTCTCAAAAGAGCTGTTGAGGGGTTCTTTTTTAGCAAGAAGAATCAGCAAGGAGCAAGCTAACAAGCCTGCAAGAGCCTAACTAAGCTTTCCCTATAGCTCTCTCTGCAGCAGCTCTCCCTTCTCTTATTACTGCAGGCACACGAGTGAGTCCAATGCCTGATGCTGCCTGCCTTTTATGAGGGGGTGGGGCTCCAGGAGGAAGTGTAGCCTGATTGGCTACAATGTGTGGCCGGCGGCGAACAGTTCGGGCCATCTCTATTTTGTACATGAAGGTTGTATAATCTTGCATCAAATCAAGATTATTTGCTTCTCAATGACCACCCTTGTTCCTTTGTATTAAAGTGGATCCAAGATGAAAAAATTACTATAGCAAGTAACTTGCCTATATATCCTATCTAACGTACAGACGTTTTACACAGCAAAACTAGCTGAAAAAAGCTTCAACGGTATATGATTTATTTCTTCCTGTGATGCAATGAGTGCAGCCATGTTTTGCTAGTCATCATCAACACAAGCAAATCTCCACCCCTCAGCCTGTGATAACTCCACTCCCATCTCCGTCCCCTTGCCTCTGAAATCACTGTATAAGCTATATAGGGGCAGAGTGATATATATATATATATATATATATATATATATATATATATATACGCATACAGTTTATGGGGAGAGTAGTATTATACAGACGAGTAGGCCCAGTCAGTATTGGGTAGTATGGTTGTCCAACCCCGGGGGCCGCCGATACTCTTATCTTCGGCGGCCGCTTCTCCTGTAACTGTAGCAATCTACCACCGCCAGCTGCTACTCTGACCGCATATCAAAGTGACTCGATGCGCCGTCATGACAGGACAGCGGGTTGTCTGTCAGCATGCATACAGGAAGACTTCCTGTATCGCACGCTAATAAGCGACCCACTGTCCTGTCATAGCAGTGCAGTGGGTCGCTTTTATATGCGTTTAGAGTAGTGGCTGGTGGCGGGAGATTGAGATGATGCAGGGGAATCGGCTGCCCGTCTGGTTGCTAATGTGCGCTGCCCAGGGACCCCTGACAGCGGCTTCCTGCCTCTGCTCCAGCTGGGATCGCCTCCACCAATCAGTGGCTTCCTGCCTCCACCAGTCAGTGAACAGTGGGGCAGGCAAATGCAAATAAAGATATGTGATGTGCCTCCTCAGCCCCATGATTAACTGCAAGTGCCTCGGCACTGGAAGAGCTGGGGCAAGGCTGTAGTAGTTTATTAGTTTATTGAGCAATTTATATAATAAAAATAAGCATTTGGGGGAAGAATGCCCCAGAAAATATATGTGAGGGGCACAAAAATGAAGCCCGCAAAAGTTTGTCTCGGATGCACTTTAAGTTTAGTGCTCACCTGAACTTACATTTGACGTTAATAAAGTCGTCCCACATCTAATCCTACAACTGAATTAAAAGAAAAGACTTGGGATGATAAAAAATAACTGAAAGGAGTTATTTATGGCACTGTTATTTGAGCCAACATTTGCAGTGAAGTGTTAATGGTATTACAGTATGTGATTTGGTAATTGCACCAGTTAAATAATCACCAAGCTTTAACTTAGTGGCAGTTTTGGGAATTAAATTAGGATCCAGATGTGCTAGAGGGTATTTATTACACTTTTATTTATACAATCCCTTCGTGGTCCAAAATAATTCCCTTTGAAATTTGTGTCCATTACATGTTTCATTTCCATGCTCTGCTCTGAGAAATAAATCCAATGTTATCCATAAGATACATCAAACATAATTTCAACCAGTTTTCAACAATCTCTTGACCTACTTACAGACTCTTATTTCCAAAAATAAAAAGTGTTTTCCTAATTTTCACTTCAGCCATTAACCCCCCCCCCCCCCCCCAATTAATATCCATTATTTGCAGCCTTAACACCTCCCTTTTGAAAATGTAATTTTATACTGAAAAAGTTGAGGTGAAGTAGAAGTAAGCTACCCACTACTAACCAAGAGTATTCTTTTCAGCAACTGCACTTACATTCATGGATAGAACATGATCTATAATCTAATCTAGAGACAGCCGAAGCAGTTTAATATGACATGTGAAAAAAAGTAAGGTATATTTTCCCCCCTTAAGATCATGCATAAAATTATCCTTCAAAATAAACGGCCCCTGAGATCATCTAGCCTACATAGTTTTAAATGAAATAAAATAAGTAGTGTAATGTTAATGTAAAGTGACAGTTAACCATACGTCATCTATCAGTAAAATGATAATAATGAATGGTTTCAGTCTATGTAGTTTCGAAGCCTGTGATGCGATCTAATGTTTGAGACCACATCATGCACACATGAGCAACTATATATGAGCAACATTATACAGTGATCTGTGTGTATAAAATTATTCGAACCCTGGTCGCCTGTGTCAGAGTAATTAACCAGTACACTATCCAGCCATTTATTAAAAGGTACCATTAGCATTTACTGCATACATGCTTTTACTTCCTTCCTATTCAGTATGTATGTGATGCCCAGTGTATGTATGTGATGATCAGGGATGAGCAGAAACTACGCCAGTGCGAATTTACGCATCGTAGTTTGCATCTACGCATCTTAGTTTGTAAGTGAAGTTGCAGAACTACGCTTACGAATTTACGCGTAGCGAAGTACCGCTACGCGTAGCTTACTATGCGTAGTTAACATGTGTATTGCGTAGAGAACTACGTATGCATTACTCGCGTCTATTTTTCCGCATACGATTGTATGCTTACAAATTTACGCATTGGAATGGGGAATGTACACATAGAAGAGTTCACGGGATAAGCATCTAAAGAGGAATTAATGTGTAAAATTTTCTGCATATGGGCATAAGCATCCGCATACACTACGCTTCGCACTAAGCGTAATTTTAACGCATATTCTATGAAATGCATACGAAGTGAATAATTGATTTCGAAGCCGTAGTTTGGTGGAACGTAATTGCGTAACACTACGCGTAGTTCCAGCGTAGCGAAGTTGGCTGACTACGACCATCCCTGGTGATGATGCAGTGTGTGTATGTTCAGCAGAGTGTATGTGATGCAGAGTGTTGTGAAGTGTACATATAGCTACCTCTCCTCATCGGCCATCTTCCCATCTCTCTTGCAGCTCTGTTCTTCCTACAGATCCAGGCTTCAGTATCTTCTGGTCTCTGGGCAGCCATCTTCCCATCTCCCTTGCAGCTTTGTACTCATCTAGTGGCTGAGTACAGGACTGCAAGGTAAACAGGAAGTGGCTCCCTGGGATGAGAAGAAAGTGAAACCTGGACATCCAGCAAGGAGCGCTGCATGGAAGACGCTGCTAGGAAAGAGGAGAGGGAACTATTCCCACACAACCCTTACACATGGCTCACATATAAGCCAACCCCCACACTTGTGGGACACTTTTTTGGCTCAAAAATGTGGCTTATTTGTGAGTATATATGGTAAGTGGCTCTACTTGGAGGAATAACAGTTGGCTAAGTTTAATATTTGTCAGTGAATCATCACAGCATTTCTTGTAGTGGGAGGGTGTTGACCGGATACCTCATTATCCTATTTGAGTTTGGTAGAATTCGGATAGTAAACTATCCAAATTCACTCGAAGTTCGGTATTCGAGTTAATCAAATATCCAATTCGACCTCGGATAGCCGACGTCACTATCCGAGTCTGTATTCGAGTAAAATATTCGAGGTGGCCTTAAATAGCTTTTAAAACTTGTATTAGAGGTCAATGATGCATGAAACCACCTTTTTATAAAGAAAAACAACAAGTGATTATGTGGTGATGTAGTAGTTATAAAAAAGGTATCAAAAATAGTAAATTAACTTCATGAAAAGTATTTGCATGAGAAGGTGTGTCCAAAATGGTTGTAAGTTGTAAGTCTTCATTTACGTCGTCTTCATCTTCTTCTTCTATATCTTCTTCTTCTTCTATATCTTCTTCTTTTTCTTCTTCTTCTATATCTTCTTGTACTCGAATCTTCTTCATCTTCTACTTCTTGTATCTTTTTCAATTATCTTTTTCTTCTTCTATATCTTCTTCTTCTTCTTCTATATCTTCTTCTTCTTCGTCTTCTTCTTCTATATCTTCTTCTTCTTCTTCTATATCTTCTTCTTCTTCTTCTATATCTTCTTCTTCTTCTTTGTCTTCTTCTTCGTCTTCATCTTTTTCTTCTTCTATATCTTCTTCTTCTTCTTCTTCTTCTTCTTCTATATCTTCCTCTTCTATATCTTCTTCTTCTATATCTTCTTCTTCTTCTATATCTTCTTCTTCTTTCTTCTTCTTCTTCTTCCTCTTCTTCTCTATCATTATATTATGTGTCTTGGTTTTCCTTTCTTTTGTAATATTTTTTTTTACTTCATTTGTGGAAATATTTTATTTTAATAACACCATAGTTATATTTGTGTTGATGGCATAATAGGTAGTGGCACATTGCAAGCCACAGCGCCTTTTTCTGTGTACCCTGGCGGTGGTAAAACACAGACATCAGCAGGAGTAGGAAGTAGTTGCAGCTATTGTATTGTGGTAATAGCTGGTAGGAGAGTGGGTGGCAGCAGAAAATAGTTCTTCTTCTGTTCTCCCTGGCAGTGGTAGCAGCACACAGACAGCAGAAGCTCAATGCAGCTACAGGAGGAGGAGGAGTGTGTGTCAGGCAGTGTGATATGACACCTCTAAAATAATTTTTTTTTTTTTTTCAAAATTATGCAGCTATTTTTGAGCGTAAATAGCTGGTGGCGCATGGGCAGCAGCACCTTGTAATGTGTTCCCTGGCAGTGGAGACACAGACAGCAGGAGGAAATACAACAGCAGGCAGGGTGAGGAGGATGAGTGTGTGGCAGACTGGCAGCAGGCAGGCGGGCAGCGAGACATAGCTGGTGGCACATGGGCAGCAGCACCTTGTAATGTGTTCCCTGGCAGTGGAGACACAGACAGCAGGAGGAAATACAACAGCAGGCAGCGTGAGGAGGATGAGTCTGTGGCAGTTGCAGCAGGCAGGCGGGCAGCGAGACATAGCTGGTGGCGCATGGGCAGCAGCACCTTGTAATGTGTTCCCTGGCAGTGGAGACACAGACAGCAGGAGGAAATACAAAAGCAAGCAGCGTGAGGAGGATGAGTGTGTGGCAGACTAGCAGCAGGCAGCAGGAGGGCAGGCAGCGAGACATAATAGGCCCTGGTTCCTAGCGGTGGTACCAGGGCCGTAAATAAACACCATGAGGTTCCAGACAGAGGTCGTGAAGCCCACATTGTGTCCAATACACAATTGGGACAGCACAGTAGTCAACCCGGACACCTCTAAAATAATAACACAAAATTATTACATTTTTTTCAGAAATGCAGCTATTTTTGAGCGTAAATAGCTGGTGGCGCATGGGCAGCAGCACCTTTTAATGTGTTCCCTGGCAGTGGAGACACAGACAGCAGGAAGAAATACAGCAGCAGCAGGGGTAATGTGTGTGTGCCACTTCATGCCCCCCTCACCGACAACAGGGGCCAGGAATTCGCCTTCCACCCAAGCCTGGTTCATTTTGAGAAACGTCAGTCTGTCCACAGACTTGTGAGACAGACGAGATCGCTTCTCAGTGACGACTCCACTGGCTGCACTGAAGCAACGCTCTGACAGTACGCTGGAAGGGGGGCAGGAGAGCACTTCCAGGGCGTACTGCGCAAGCTCGCTCCAGATCGGCAGGTGCTTGACCCAATACTCCATGGGATCAACAGGGGCAACACTGTCAAGCCCGCTGAAGGACCTCATGTAGTCAGCCACCATGTGGGTCAAGCGCTGTCTGTGACAGGAGAAGGATGCTGCTGCAGGCACTTCCTCTCTAGTCCCTGGCAGCTCTACACTCATGTAGAACTCGTTGGTCAGAGACAGCAGGTCTGTGGTGCGCGTGCGCTTGCTGCTGGTGGATGCAGGCACCTGCCGCTGCCTCTGTGCTGGCTGGACAGTGGGGGTGGATGGCTGAGGGAAGGCTTCCTCCAAGCGCTCAACAAGGGACAGCTGCAAATCCCTCATTTGGTGCGCATGGTCTCCTCCTGCATGCAGGAACTGGCTGAGCTTCCCCTTCAGACGTGGGTCCAGCATCATGCAGATCCAGATGTCCTCCCTCTGCTTCATCTGGATGACCCTTGGGTCCTTGCGCTGGCACCTCAGCATGTGCGCTGCCATTGGGAAGAGTCTGGCCACGTCTGCTGGCACATCATCGGCAGCCCCAGAGCCGACAGTGCTGTCCTCCTCATCCTCTGCCTCCTCCACCTCATCCTCTCTCCACCCTCGCACCACTCCAGCTGCGCTCTGCTGCTCCCCCTCATCAGCAGCAAGGTCAGGGACCTCCACCAACTCCAAGCCCTCCTCCTCAGAGGTGGCCTGTGAAGCTTCCTGCAGCTTCTGCTGGTCCAAGGCTGCCGTTCCCTCTTCCTGCAGTGCATACATGGCCCTCTCCAGCACACACACCATGGGGACCCACAACATTCCATGGTCCCTGCTTACCATGTTGGTGGCCTGCAGGAAGGGTGCCAGCACTGAGCACACCTGCTACATGTGCCCCCAGTCCTCCATGGAGATGATGGACGGGAGGTTGGTGGGGGCACGCCCAGTTGCAGTGATGGCGGCAACTGTTGCTCATGCAATGTACTGGCTGACAGCCTGCCTCTGTTCAACCAGATGCTCCAACATCACCAGGGTGGAGTTCCAGCGAGTTGGAACATCGATCATGAGCTGGTGCTGTGGCAGGTGCAGCTCCTTCTGCACCTCTTCCAGGCTCGCTACGACTGCAGCCGAGTGCCGGAAATGATGCACAACCTTCCTTGCCGCCTCAAGGAGTCGGTCCATCCCCTGGTAGGTCCGCAGGAACTTTTGGACTTTGGCGGGGCTTCGCGCTGCTGCTGAGGCAGGGGGTTTGGGCTGGTGTGCCGGAGGATGGAAGCGGATCAGAGGAACCTGCTGCAATTCTGCTGACCCTGCATGGTGGCACCACCCACTGCATTGTTGCTGCTGCTGCTGCTCTGACAGTGCCCGATGCTGCTCCCCCCTCCTCACCCCCTTCCACCAAGCTGACCCAATGCGCGGTGAAGGACAGATAGTGGCCTGTCCCAAATGGGCTGCTCCACGAGTCCATGGTGACGTGGACCCGTTGACCCACCACGTGATCCAGCCCTCTCCCGACATTGGCCATCACAGAGCGGTGAAGTGCAGGGATGGCAGTGCGTGCAAAAAAATGTCGGCTGGGGATTGGCCAATCGGGGGCTGCACACATCAGGAGCGCACGCATGTCGCTCCCCTCCTGCACAAGGGAATAAGGCAGGAGTTGGGAGCACATGGCCCGTGCCAGCAAGCCGTTCAGCTGACGCACGCGACGGCTGCTCCAGCGGGGGTGCTGTTGTGGCTCTCTGCTCGGAAATAAGCTGGAATAATTGATCTCTGTCGGGTCCGCTCTCCTATGCGGACGCAGGAGACTTGTGCCTGCGCAGTAGAGTGCACCAACAGAGATCAGCTAGTTACGCCTATCTCCGAGCGAAGAGCCAATACTGTGCTGAAGCCGGGAAGGTAAATATTTACATCCCGCCATTCGGGAAGCTTAGCGCCGGTTAGTGAATCAAGCCCCTGATATATTGGAACATAAAGTCTATACCACTGAATTATAGATTTTATAGAATTCAGTTTTAATTTTAAACTTTTTTTTTCTTTTGTACTAACATAGCCTTTATTAATTACTTAAGGAACAGGGGATTTTGCACTGATCGGTGCTGCGTGGGCTCTACAGCCCGCAGCACCGATCAGGAATGTGGCAGGGCGATCAGACTTCCCCCCTTTTTTCCCCACTAGGGGGATGTCCTGCAGGGGGGGTCTGATCGCCGCCGGCTACTATTGATTTGCGGGGGGGGGGGGCTCCTCAAAGCCCCCCTCCGCAGCGTTTTCCGGGCTCCCCTGCTTTCCCTCCCTCTCCCTTTACCTCGGAGCGGCGCAGGACGGAGTTCCGTCCTGCGCCTGATAGGATAGGCTTCTGCCTATCAGATGCAGGCGATCCCCGGCCAATCAGAGGCCGGGGATCGCCGATCTACGTCACGGTGCTGCTGCGCAGCAGCACCGTGTGATGTAAACAGCGGGGATTCCTTCCCGCCTGTTTACATTATGCGTGCGAGCCGCGATCGGCGGCTCGCACACTGTTCACGGAGGCAGTCTCCGTGAACTGGCATGGAAAGGCCGCTCGATCGAGCGGCCGTTTTCATGCTATACCACTAACGACCCGCCGACGCCTATCAGCGTTAGGCGGTCGTTAAGTGGTTAAAAGGGATTCACAAGCTACAAGGTCATTTGTCGTTCAATACTTTTTGATATGTAATAATAACAGGTTGACTTGTAGATATTAGTGATACTTATTAAATGCCCTGCAGTAAGATGTAGCTCTCTAATATACACATCTATGACTTTTATTACACATTTTCCTTTTAATAGAAAGCAAACTAAATGTTTGTTAAAACAAGAATGGCTTATCTATACCTTACATGAATCATAGCTGTGTGCTTGCATCATTTTACCTCAGTTGCTATGGAAGCAGGCAGCAGCCTCAGCTGAATTCAGAGCTTTTCAGCATATACAGTTTATTCACAGGTTATAGGCTACAGCAAATGTTTTCCTGAATCAGTATTGTAAACGAGTGAATACAACTATACAATATAAACTGTCACTGTGAATGCCCAAAAGTTTGCTAGATGTTTATTGAAAGTTATTCTAAATTACCAGAAACATATTTTTCACATATTTTTCATGGAGCATTGGTGCTGACCCTGTGAGTTACTGCTCATGATATTTTCAAAGTAATAAATCTTGGGTGAGCAGAGATAACTGCCTATCCACCTAAGCTGAATTTTGTTAATTGTGTCAGCTCTTAAAGGACAACTATTGAAATCAACTAAGTCACATACATTTCTACTAATTACTAACATATAGCTTTTTTTATATTTTATAACTTAAAATATGACATGTACAGGCCACTGTTTTCACTGGGGGCATTACTATGGAGGAATGTACCATACAAGAGATAGGTCCCCTGCCCCATTCCTAGCACATCCAGTATACAGAAACAGTCCTCACTGGCTGCAATCATCTGACTGAGACTTCCTCACAGCAGCAAAAAGTCGAGACAAATGATTGAATTACACAGAGCTGCATTTCAACAGTGTGTGATAAAGCATCAGAATCAGAATTTGTTTATTTGTCAAGTATAGCAGAGGTTGTACCTGGAATTAGTCTTGGTACATAAAGGGTCGGTGATGGAACAATAACCCGCAAGAATGTACGGTAGAAATACACATGACAGAGATATAGTAGCATGAAAAATAAAGAAGAAGGGGCATGGTGAAGTAGGACTGGAGGGGTAGTCTGAAGTGCTAAATAGCAGAACTGACATCTATAGCAGTGTTTCTCAACATTTTATTGATATGGACCCCTTTTAAAACCCTGTACTCACCAAGTACACTCTAGCATAGTAAACATTATCACAAGTACCCCTTAACAAATATATATTTAATCATAGTACATGATAATTGGTTCTAAACAATTTCCAAGCATTTATTAATGCATTTAATTAGCTTCTTCAAGTGTAATTATGCACTCTGACAATTAGAGGATGACGTGCCAGGCTGGAAGGACAACCAATCCCATCAGATATGTAGAAAAGCAGTCGAACCGTCTTCAGTTGCTATTATTTATTCAGCTTAGTCATGTAAATACACAACGTTTCGGAGCGCAGCTCCTTTCTCAAGTGATGACTGTCTGACCATCTGACAATTAGAGGATGACGTGCCAGGCTGGAAGGACAACCAATCCCATCAGATATGTAGAAAAGCAGTCGGAACCGTCTTCAGTTGCTATTATTTATTCAGCTTAGTCATGTAAATACACAACGTTTTGGAGCGCAGCTCCTTTCTCAAGTGATGACTGTCTGACCATCTGACAATTAGAGGATGACGTGCCAGGCTGGAAGGACAACCAATCCCATCAGATATGTAGAAATGCAGTCGGCATCGTCTTCAGTTGCTATTATTTATTCAGCTTAGTCATGTAAATACACAACGTTTCAGAGCGCAGCTCCTTTCTCAAGTGATGACGGTCAGACAGTCATCACTTGAGAAAGGAGCTGCGCTCCGAAACGTTGTGTATTTACATGACTAAGCTAAATAAATAATAGCAACTGAAGACGGTGACGACTGCTTTTCTACATGCATTTAATTAGCTAAAATACTAACTTAGTGTTGTTTAACCCTCCTGGCGGTTTATTAAAATCCGCTAGCCGTTTTTTTTTTTACTTTATTTTTTTATATCATGTAGCGAGACAAGGTAGCCGCTGCTCAGTGGCATCCCCCCAGCCGGAGGCGATCGGAGATCCCGGGATCTCCTTTAGGGCTTCCGGGTGGCATGACGTCACCAACGTCCTCGACGTTGTGATGTCAAAGGGGACTCCGATCCACCCCTCAGCGCTGCCTTGCACTGATTGGCCAGGCAGCGCACAGGGTCTGGGGGGGGGGGGGGGGGGGGGTGCGGCTGCAGCGTGACGGATAGCTGCGGATCGGTGGGGAGCGGTGGCGATCGGATTGCACACGCAGCTAGAAAAGTGCTAGCTGCGTGTAGCAAAAAAAAATTGGCCCAGCGGGCTTACCGCCAGGAAAGTTAAATAAGCTTTATCATCTTCTAAAACTCTAAATTTGTTATTTTTGGTTAATGAAATCAAGCCCGAGTACCCCCTGGAACCAGCAGAAGTACCCCTGGGGTATGCGTACCACACATTGCGAACCTAGGATCTATAGCAGTCAAACACTACACAACAAGATAAGGCGCTAAAACCGTCCAAGAGGATAGTAGGAAATGATATCCTCATATAGGCATGAGAGAACACACTTTCACCATGTGCATTGGAGTGCATAAGAAAATACATTTTGCCACAGATGAGTAGACATGTGAACATCTATATATGTGAAAACTAGAGATGTCGTGAACCTTCGATTTTCGGTTCGCGAACCCGATTCGCGAACCTTCGCGGAAGGTTCGGTTCGTGGAAAAGTTTGCGAACCGCAATAGACTTCAATGGGAAATGCGAACTTTGAAAAATAGAAAAAATTATGCTGGCCACAAAAGTGATGGAAAAGATGTTTCAAGGGGTCTAACACCTGGAGGTGGGCATGGCGGAGTGGGATACATGCCCAAAGTCCCGGGGAAAAATCTGGATTTGGAGCAAAGCAGCGTTTTAAGGGCAGAAATCACATTGAATGCTAAATTGCAGGCCTAAAGTGCTTTAAAACATCTTACATGGGTATACATCAATCAGGGAGTGTAATTAGAGTTCTGCTTCACACTGACACACCAAACTCACTGTGTAACGCACCGCAAACAGCTGTTTGCGTAGTGACGGACGTGCTGGACTGATGCGCAACATGGCCAGAGTGCAGGCCGTGGCAGTTTTCCAGCCCATATGGTCGCCGGGCTGTGGTAGCTCAATGATAGAACAGTGACTGTCCAGCTGATCAAATTTGGTCTGTCCACAATGAAGCAACGACCTTATTATCTTCTTGTATGTAGGTAGGCATAGGTAGGAGTCCCAGTATAGGTAGGCATAGGTAGGTGCCTCAGTAGTTAGCTAGGCATAGGTAAGAGTCCCAGTATAGGTAGGTAGGTGACTCAGTAGTTAGCTAGGCATAGGTAGGAGTCCCAGTATAGGTAGGTAGGTGCCTCAGTAGTTAGCTAGGCATAGGTAGGAGACCCAGTATAGGTAGGTAGGTGCCTCAGTAGTTAGCTAGGCATAGGTAGGAGACCCAGTATAGGTAGGTAAGCATAGGTAGGTGTCCCAGTAGTTAGCTAGGCATAGGTAGGAGACCCACTATAGGTAGGTAGGCATAGGTAGGTCCCCTAGTATAGGTAGGTAGGTTGGTGTCCCCGTATAGGTAAGTAGGTGCACCAGTAGTTAGGTAGGCATAGGTAGGTGTCCCAGTATAGATAGTTAGGCAGGGCCTGGCTGGCACAGTAATAACAATTACAGGCCGTGGCAGTTTTCCAGCCCATATGGTCGCCGGGCTGTGGTAGCTCAATGATAGAACAGTGACTGTCCAGCTGATCAAATTTGGTCTGTCCACAATGAAGCAACGACCTTTTTATCTTCTTGTATGTAGGTAGGCATAGGTAGGAGTCCCAGTATAGGTAGGCATAGGTAGGTGCCTCAGTAGTTAGCTAGTCATCGGTAAGAGTCCCAGTATAGGTAGGTAGGTGACTCAGTAGTTAGCTAGGCATAGGTAGGAGTCCCAGTCAGTGGCGGCTCCAGGAATTTTTTTTAGGGGGTGCTAAGCAGGTGTTGGACCAATTTCCGGGGGAGCTGACGACCTGCGGCGCTCGAAGCGCGCCGCGGCAAAAATGGGTGTGGCTACAACCTGCGGGGCGCGAAGCGCGCCGCGGCGAAAAAATGAGCGTGGTCATGACCGGATGAGGGCAGGGCTAACTGTAATTTAAAGTGAACCCAGGGTGAGAGTGATATGGTGGCTGCCATATTTATTTCCTTTTAAACAATTCTAGTTGCCTGGCAGCCCTGCTGATCTATTTGGCTGTAGTAGTGAACTGAATTACACCAGAAACAAGCATGCAGCTAATCTTGTCAGTTCTGACAATATTGTCAGAAACCCCTGACCTGCTGCATGCTTGTTCAGGGTCTATGGTTGAAAGAATTAGAGGCAGAGGACCAACACGGCAGCCAGGCAGCTGGTATTACTTAAAAGGAGATAAATATGGCAGCCTCAATATTATTCTCACCTCGGGTTCCCTTTAAAAGTGCAACGCAAAGACAGAGGGCCCAAGTATTGGTGCCCCTTTCCCCAGAAAATTCACATAATTGTGCATGTTTTCTCAAGAAAATAGACGTAATGTGCGCAGATTTGAATAAGAAACATGTTCAATAACCCCAATATGCACAATCGGTAGCAGATATGGCCCCAATATGCACAATCGGTAGCAGATATGGCCCCAATATGCACAATCGGTAGCAGATATGACCCCAATATGCACAATCGGTAGCAGATATGACCCAAATATGCACAATTGGTAGCAGATAGGACCCCAATATGCACAATCGGCAGCAGATATGACCCCAATATGCACAATCGGCAGCAGATATGACCCCAATATGCACAATCGGTAGCAGAAATGACCCCAATATGCACAATCCATAGCAGAAATGACCCCAATATGCACAATCGGCAGCAGATATGACCCCAATATGCACAATCGGTAGCAGATATGACCCCAATATGCACAATCCGTAGCAGAAATGACCCCAATATGCACAATCCGTAGCAGATATGACCCCAATATGCACAATCCGTAGCAGATATGACCCCAATATGCACAATCCGTAGCAGATATGACCCCAATATGCACAATCCGTAGCAGATATGACCCCAATATGCACAATCCGTAGCAGATATGACCCCAATATGCACAATCCAGAGCAGATATGACCCCAATATGCACAATCCGTAGCAGATATGACCCCAATATGCACAATCCGTAGCAGATATGACCCCAATATGCACTATCCGTAGCAGAAATGACCCCAATATGCACAATCAGCACCACCTGAAAAAGAAAAGAAAAACCCATTTACTCACCTACAGCCAGAAGACCTTCTTTCCCGACCACTGGCACGACCTCCTTGTGGCGCGAAGCGCCCGCGCGCCCACGATCCTCTTCCTTCCCGACGTCACGACGAGACTTCCTGCTTGCATGCTGAGAGCAGGGCTACGGGAAAATGGCCGCCCGAAGTCTGCATTACAGGGCTTCGGGCGGCCATCTTACCATAGCCCTGCCTGCTGCTCCGTGCTGCCGCTGTGTGAACTGACTTGGCGTCTTTTAGACGCTTGAAGTCAGTTCACTCCAGGGGGTGCTTTGGGGGTGCTTGGACAATTCTAGGGGGTGCTCGAGCACCCCCAAGCACCCCCCTGGCGCCACCCCTGGTCCCAGTATAGGTAGGTAGGTGCCTCAGTAGTTAGCTAGGCATAGGTAGGAGACCCAGTATAGGTAGGTGTCCCAGTAGTTATCTAAGCATAGGTAGGAGACCCAGTATAGGTAGGTAGGTGCCTCAGTAGTTAGCTAGGCAAAGATAGGAGACCCAGTATAGGTAGGTAGGTGCCTCAGTAGTTAGCTAGGCAAAGGTAGGAGACCCAGTATAGGTAGGTAGGTGCCTCAGTAGTTAGCTAGGCATAGGTAGGAGACCCAGTATAGGTAGGTAGGCATAGGTAGGTGTCCCAGTAGTTAGCTAGGCATAGGTAGGAGACCCAGTATAGGTAGGTAAGCATAGGTAGGTGCCTCAGTAGTTAGCTAGGCAAAGATAGGAGACCCAGTATAGGTAGGTAGGTGCCTCAGTAGTTAGCTAGGCAAAGGTAGGAGACCCAGTATAGGTAGGTAGGTGCCTCAGTAGTTAGCTAGGCATAGGTAGGAGACCCAGTATAGGTAGGTAGGCATAGGTAGGTGTCCCAGTAGTTAGCTAGGCATAGGTAGGAGACCCACTATAGGTAGGTAGGCATAGGTAGGTCCCCTAGTATAGGTAGGTAGGTTGGTGTCCCCGTATAGGTAAGTAGGTGCACCAGTAGTTAGGTAGGCATAGGTAGGTGTCCCAGTATAGATAGTTAGGCAGGGCCTGGCTGGCACAGTAATAACAATTACCAAGGTCCAGCTGCAACAGATAGGGCTGTATAATGTCAGTGAGCAACACACAAAAAAAAACCAAACACATCAGGAAAACATTAGATCTCAAAAGAGCTGTTGAGGGGGGCTATTTTAGCAATAACAATCAGCCAGGAGCAAGCCAAGAGCCTAACTAATCTTTCCCTAGGAGAAAAAAATCTGCAGCAGCTCTCCCTAGTCTGTCTATTTGCAGCAGGCACACGACACAAGTGAGTGTCATGGCCAGCGAGCCTGCCTTATATAAGGGGGGGTGGGGCTCCAGGGCTTAGTGTAGCCTGAATGGCTACAATGTGCCTGCTGACTGTGATGCAGAGGGTCAAAGTTGACCCTCATAGTGCATTATGAGGCGAATCGAACTTCCGAAAAAGTGAACCCCCAGCGTTCGCCTGGAACCGTTCGCCGGCCAACCGTTCGCTACATCTCTAGTGAAAACATCTTTTGTAAATGCAGTTAAATGATAGATAATGTGTCTACCCATCGGTAAACATCAGTGAATTTCCTGCTAAGGTTTCCTGTTGGTCACTCAGTATACTGACAGTGTAATGACCAACAGGAAACCCTGGGGCAAGCTGCAGTGTTTTTGCAGCTGCAATACTGCTGTATAAGGATTACTGTCAAACATACCTATTTTTACATTAAGAAATAAACTGAAAAAATGACACCCAATGTCACCCATACAGGTTAGTACAGCAAGAATTTAAAGCCTGGACCATGTGGGGTTCTGCAACCTATGCCAGCCCAAATAATCTATGATGTGGGGAGGGCTCTCTAAGAGAGGGGAGTGTAAGCCCCCATAGGGGTTCATGGTGGAATCTTTTTCAAGGCTCCCACATACACTAGCCTTGGCACCCATCCCCCAACAGCACCCACACCACCACCCACAATCACCCACAGCACCCTAGTGCAACCCCTAGTATTACTTACACCCAATGCGCCGCCTATACCCCTGCTCACCATCAATGGACTGAAAGGAAACCCTGGCAATAGCATTAAAGAGAATCTGTACTCTAAAATTCTTATACTAAAAAGCATACCACTCTATTCATTATGTTCTCCTGGGCCCCTCTGTACTGTTTCTGCCACTCCCTGCTGCAATCCTGGCTTGTAATTGCCATTTTTATGCAGTTTATACAAACAAAAGACATAGCAAGTGATAGGCTGAGAGGAGCTCAGTGTGTGAGTCATACAGAGTGTGCAGGGGGCCTGGAGAGGGTGTGTATAGCTTCTATCTAATCACAAGCAGCACAGCACATTCCAGCTTGACTGCCTCAGCCCGACAGACCCGACAGAGGAGAGAAGATTAGATCATATAACAGAGATAATACAGCCACTGTGCAACTAGGAAAGTCTGCAGTTAGACAGAGCACATTAGAATAGGTAAAGGAACTTATAGGATAGAAGAAATAAGGATGAAAATTTTGTTACAGAGTCTCTTTAAATTTGCCACTGGGGTTGCCCATTGGCTATCATACTAATCAATGGGATCCCTCCATTTTAAGAAAGTATGACCAACAGGAAACCCTGGCACGATATCCATTGCTGTTTCTGTGGATATATGTGAAAAATCAATACTGATAGGTAGATACATTCTCTGACATTTAATCTAACCACATTAAAAAACATTTAACTTTAAAATCAATTTTCTCAAAAAGTAAAAAAAAAAAAAACTGGAAAAAAATGACCCTTGTTTCCACTATTCTCCTTATCATACCTTAATGAATTTGTTGATTTTAGCATGTATGGGGGCTTTGCTATTAACCGCTAAAGTTGGACTTCAATGCAATTTTACCCCGAGATTTGCCAGCGAGTTCACAATAATGTGGAAGGCAATTTGTAACCCTCCTGGCGGTCTATTAACCATTTATGCCTCCAGGACGTAGTATCTACGTCCAGGAGGCCACGTGTGCGTCCGCGCGCTCCCGCGGCCGATCGCGCGCGTGCACGCGCACTCCCGGCCGCGGATTCGGTAGCCCAGGAATCAATGTATCGGGCTATGGTGCCCGATCACTGATTCCTCTCCCCCGCTGAAAAAGCGACAGCTTCTCTCGGAAGCTACGCTTTTTCTGAAGCTATGTCCCTCTAAGCGTACATTGTACGCTTAGAGTGACGTCATGTAAACAAAATCAAGATTGCCATCTTGTGGCCAAAAAGTAAAACTACAAGTAAATGGAAAAAAACATTACAATACACAAATATTTCCCCAAATAAAACTATTTATATCCCACCCTCCCAAAAATACCAACATAAAATGTTTATTAAAAAAAACAAAAAAAAATTACTATAAAAAAAAAAAACATAAATATTTACCTAAGGGTCTAAACTTTTTAAATATCTATGTAAAGATGAAATATTTCTGTCTATTTTTTTTTTAAAGGCTTGTAAATAGTGATGGATGCAAAACAGAAAAAAATGCTCTTTTATTTCCAAATAAAATATTGTCGCGATACATTGTGATAGGGACATAATTTAAACTGTGAAATAACCGTGACATATGGGCAAATACAATACGTGGGTTTTAATTATGGAGGCATGTTTTATTTTAAAACTATAATGGCCGAAAACTGACAAATAATGAATTTTTTCATTTTTTTTCTTATTCTTACTGTTAAAATGCATTTACAGTAAGGTAGCTCTTAGCAAAATGTACCCCCCAAAGAAAGCCTAATTGGTGGCGGAAAAAACAAGATATAGATCAGTTCATTGTGATTAGTAGTGATAAAGTTATAGGCTAATGAATGGGAGGTGAACATTGCTCGGATGCATAAAGTGAAAACGAGTGAAGGCTGAACTGGTTAAAAACTGCCAGGGGGCAGCGCAGCAGTTTTTTTTTATTTTTTGAAATCATGTAGTGAGCCTAGGGCTCGCTACATGATAGCCGCTGTGCAGCGGTATCCCCCCACCCACTTCGAGCGCATCCGGCTATCTGCGATCAGGAAATCCCCTTCAATGAACAGGATTTCCTGGAGGGCTTCCCCTATCGCCATGGCGATGGGTGGGATGACGTCACCGGCGTCATCGACGTCCATCATCGGAAGTCCCGATCCACTCCTCAGCGCTGCCTGGCGCTGATAGGCCATGCTGCGCAAGGGGTCTGGGGGGGGGGGGGGGGGCGGCGCGGCGGTGCGGAGCGGCGGCGATCGGTGTGCACACGCAGCTAGCAAAGTGCTAGCTGCGTGTAGCACAAAAAAAATTATGCAAATCGACACAACGGGGCCTGAGAAATCCTCCTGCGTGGCTACCGCCAGGAAGGTTAATTTCTTTATGGCACTTCATGATTTTACATGATTTATTTAATATGTAAGTTTTAAGGTGGCCACACACCATACAATTAAACAATCCAATTTTTTTACCAATTCTTTTTTTTTTTTTTTTGAGATTGGACATTTTGGAAATTTCAGACCAACTTTATCAATAATTGTATGGTGTTTGATGGATTGTCAATTACTTGACGTACAGTTCCAATAAATTTTTTTCTGAGCTTTCAATTATTTTATTCATGACTAGGGAAAAATTGAACATAGGTGTGTGGTACATTGGTCAGAATTTTTAATTGTTACAATCAGTCAGAAAAATTGCTATTCTTGAATTGAACAGATATTTAAAAAATTGTATGGTGAGTGGCCACCTTAAGACTACATTTTTATTGTAGCCGATTTGCAGTGGTTCCCCATATGACAATTCTAATGTGATATCACAGCCTATTGAAAATCAATAAGCTGCTTCTGAATCAATTGCAGGGAAATACAAATATTGCTTGCTGCAGTTTTTTTTATGTTATTTATTCAAGTATTTATATAGCGCTAACATATTATGCAGTGCTGTACAGAGTATATATATTGTCTTTGTCCCTAACTGTCTCTCAGAGGGGCTCAAAATCTAGTCCCTACCATAGTTATATGTCTATATCATGTAGTGCATGTATCATAGTCTAGGACCAATTTTAGGGGAAGCCGTTTAACTTATCTGTATGTTTTTGGGATGTGGGAGGAGACCAGAGTGCCCAGAGAAAACCCACACAGATACGGGAAGAACATACAAACTCCTTGCAGATGTTGACCTGGCTGGGAGTCAAGCCAGGGACCCAGCATTGCAAGGCGAGAGCGCTAACCACTATGCCACCGTGGCCACGCTGCCCCAGTTTTCCACTCATTGCTCTGAATTCCTAGTTGTGCATGGCATAGCTAGAGTGAATCAGATGCAAATTTGCATCGGCACAGGTTGCGCATCCCATTTAGAAATAAAAACATGTAACAGCCTTTTAAAAATACAGCCATAGGGCTGGTGCACACCGAGCGGCTATTTTGGCGTTTTTGCAGCCGCTTGCGGCTGCAGATACGCTTGGTCAATGTATCTCAATGGGGTGGTTCACCCCAGAGCGGAAGGCGTTTTGCTGAAACGCATATTCCCGGGGTGAGGCATTTTTTGGATTGCAGAAGCGTTTCTGCCTCCAATGTAAAGTATAGAAAAAACGCAAACCGCTCTGAAAAACGGCAGTTCAGAGCGGTTTTGGAGGCGTTTTTGTTACAGAAGCTGTTCAGTAACAGCTTTACTGTAACAATATATGAAATCTACTACACCAAAAACGCTTCCCAAAACCGCAAAATGCTAGCTGAAACGCTACAGAAAAATAAGAAAAGCATTTCAAAATCTGCTAGCATTTTGCGGATCTGCTAGCGGATTTTGGTGTGCACCGGGCCTTAGTGTACATTGATCCTATCTATTTAAATGGAGGGAGCACATTGGAATACTGTGATTATACAAGAGTAAATGCAGAAAGCACTAGGGATGGGACGATGAATCCGGCGAATCCACGAATACCTTGAATATTAGGAAATATTCGAGATTCGTGGAATCAAATCCCGTGCCATTTTCCGCTCACCGAATCCCCGAATCCCGACGCTGCATCGCCGTGCATCCGCCGCTTCACCCGCTCGCTATTGTCCTCCTCCGGCTCCCCACAGCCTCCTCCACTCTGCTCTCTGCATAAATAAGAAGATGCAGCCTCTCACCTCCAGCATGGAGCCTGGAGCTGCAGACCTCCTGCAGTCTTCCTTATTCCCCCTAGTGACTGGCTCTTACTACGTCATCAGTAAGAGCCGGTCCGGAGGCCACTAGGGGGAACAAGGAAGCGAAGGAGAAGTCTGCCGCTCCGGGCTTCACGCTAGAGGTGAGAGGCTGCTTCTCCTTATTTATGCAGGGGGACGAGCGGAGGAGGCTGCGGGGGGAGGGAGGAGGATTACCCAGATTACCCAGGGTTACCCAGCTACCTACACTGCAGCTAGTGTTGGGCGAACAGTGTTCGCCACTGTTCGGGTTCTGCAGAACATCACCCTGTTCGGGTGATGTTCGAGTTCGGCCGAACACCTGATGGTGTTCGGCCTTTTTAGTTCGGGTTCGCCCGAACTACTCAATGCCTGCCGAACAGGGCCCTGTTCGCCCGAATACGGCCCCCCTATGGGGTCGCAGGCATAAGGGGGGAGCCTGCCCCGATCGTGGGGGGGTCGGAAATTCCCCCCACCCCCTCCGCTAGTGCTCCCCCCTCTGTCCGCTTCCCCATAAAAAAAGTTTGTTGAAAGTTAATAGTACCGGTGGCTGGCTTAATAGTACCCTCGTATGCGTCATCACGTAGAGGACGTGAGGTCAGAGAAAGGGCGGAAGTACCACAAGGGTACTACCGCTGAACCGCCCACTGCCCGGCCTCAACGCATCCTAGTCGGACTCCTCCTCCTCACTCACACCACTGCCAGCCAGCCACTGAGCCAGCCACCGGTACTATTAACGTTCAACAAACTTTTTTTATGGGGAAGCAGGCAGAGGGGGGAGCGCTAGCGGAGGGGGTGGGGGGAATTTCCGACCCCCCCGTGACGGGGGCATGCTCCCCCTTATGCCTGCGACCCCATAGGGGGGCCGTATTGCGGCATGTTCGGGTCCCCATTGACTTCCATTGAGTTCGGGGTTCGGGCCGAACATGCCGAACATCTGGCCCATATTCGGCCTGTTCGGCCCGAACCCGAACATCCAGGTGTTCGCCCAACACTAACTGCAGCCCCTCATAGCCTGCTACCTATACCGAAGCCCCCCATAGCCTGCTACCTATACTGAACCCTCCATAGCCTGCTACCTATACTGAAGCCCTCCATACTAAAGCCCCCATAGCCTGCTCACTATACTGAAGCCCCCCATAGCCTGCTCACTATACTGAAGCTCCCCATAGCCTGCTACCTATACTGAAGCCCCCCATAGCATGCTAACTATACTGAAGCCCCCCATACGGAAGCCACCCATAGCCTGCTACCTATACTGAAGCCCCTCATAGCCTGCTACCTATACTGAAGCCCCCCCATACTGAAGCCCCCCATAGCCTGTTACCTATACTGAAGCCCCCCATAGCCTGTTACCTATACTGAAGCACCTCCATAGCCTGCTACCTATACTGAAGCCCTCCATAGCCTGCTAACTATACTGAAGCACCCCCTTAGCCTGCTGCCTATACTGAAGCCCCCTATACCCTTCTGCCTATACTGAAGTCCCCTTACCCAGCTACCTATACTGAAGCCCCCTTACCCATCTACCTATGCTGCAGCCCCTCATAGCCTGCTAACTATCCTGAAGCACCCCCATAGCCTGCTACCTATTCTGAAGCCCCCCATAGCCTGCTAACTATACTGAAGCCCCCTATACCCTGCTACCTATACTGAAGGCCCCTATACCCTGCTGCCTATACTGAAGCCCCCATAGCCTGCTACCTATACTGAATGCCCTATTCCCTGCTGCCTATACTGAAGGCCCCTATACCCTGCTGCCTATACTGAAGCCCCCCATAGCCTTCTACCTATACTGAAGGCCCTTATACCCTGCTGCCTATACTGAAGGCCCCTATACCCTGCTGCCTATACTGAAGGCCACTATACCCTGCTGCCTATAATGAAGGCCACTATACCCTGCTGCCTATACTGAAGGCCACTATACCCTGCTGCCTATAATGAAGGCCACTATACCCTGCTGCCTATACCGAAGGCCCCTATACCCTGCTGCCTATACTGAATGCCACTATACCCCGCTGCCTATACTGAAGGCCACTATACCCTGCTGCCTATACTGAAGGCCACTATACCCCGCTGCCTATACTGAAGGCCACAATACCCTGCGGCCTATACTGAAGGCCACTATACCCTGCAACCTATAGTGAAGGCCCCTATACCTTGCAACCTATAGTGAAGGCCCCTATACCTTGCAACCTATAGTGAAGGCCCCTATACCTTGGTAGCTATACTGAAGACACCTTTACCTAGCTACCTATACTGCGGGCACCTATGTTTGTGTACCTATACTCCGGGCAACTATTCCATGGATCGCACAATTCTTATGTGCAGGATTCGTTAGATTCGGGATTCGAAAGGTTCGAGATATTCGAGAACCTTTTTAGATTTGGACCCGGATTCGGATTCGAAGAAATTGTGGATTCGTCCTATCCCTAGAAAGCACCATTGTGCAGACATGGTGGCAGAACTTGCAGGGCTGTGGCAATCCTTCAGATCAGTCACCAGAAAAACCCTTATCCAGATCAATCAAATTATACAATGAACATTACATAAAAAAATGTTTTAATCTCCTGTATCAGAGGCAGGGCCCTTAACCAGTACTCTGTCCAGCCATAAGTCACACATGGTTGTTTATTCCTTTATTTATTTATTTATTTATTTTTTGTGAATGGCCTTCAACAAGTACAGGGATCTGTTATTTTCACTTCACCATAACTCCTCCAGCATTTGCTGAAGTCAAAAGATCAACATGACATCCAAAAAACTCATCCTATATAATAAAACCCTAATGTCCCTGCGTCCGTCCCTGTGTCACTGCTTTTTTGCACTGCGCATGTGCAGGGACAGATGTAGAGACAATGCTGAGAGCCGGAGGAGGATGGGGCCAGAAGGGGCAGACGCGCGCATGTGCGCAGCGGTATTAGTGACAGACCTAGCCCCTTTTTAAAAAGGCTAAGTCACTAGTAACTTTTTAAAAGGGAGTAATCATGGGTATTGCAATACTATGTTCCCTTATTTGAGTAGCAGTATTGCAATATTTTTTTTTTAATATGCTTTGTTAGCCAGGTGGCTCATTTTTTGAAAGCCACAAAGTATTCCTATAGTGATAGTTTCCTTCAAGAAACTTTTGCTGTATTGAAATTTAATGTGGCTTCAGGAGAAACATGCTTGAGCTGGCATTTGCATACTGATCTCTTGTGGTGTTCACCTGGGTGAGTGGGACTAGTACAAGCCACAAATGATATGTAGAACAAGCTGACTGTCGCTATAAGAGTGAGCCCTTTTTGCCGCAGTACAGAAATATTCCACATTCCGTACATATTCTATGATGTCTGGGCATTATCAGTGTAGTAAACAATGACAGGGACTACATTATGCATTCAGATATGAATTTCCACATTCATTTATTTACACTCGTCATGAATGAATAAAAGACTTTGAAAACTAAACTCCAGGCAGTAAATCTTATTTTACATGTCAGATGTGGCTGCCGTATGTATTATTAAAGCAATCTTACGCCCAGGCTCAACCACTAAAGGCTTCAGTAGTTTTACAGTGCTTGACTTGCAGAGTCATTCACCAAGATGTTGCAAATTTCTGACCACCAACAACTGGAAATCTGCAAATCCGATTTGCGAGTCCGATTCCGATATGCAATTCCAATTTTCCCTGAATGCGATCAATAAAAAAAGCAGAAAAAAAGCAGCATGCAGTAACAATTAAATATCGTAGAAAAGAGAGAAATCGAGAGCCCAATATGGTGTAGTATGTATAAAGTTCATGGTTGGGCTGCAATCGATCGATCGATATAGAACCTGTTGCATAATATCAGACACTCACTCACTCACTCACTCACTCACTCACTCACTCACTCACTTACCAAGAAAGGTTAGGATAAACTGGGTTTATTTCGTCTAGATGCCTTAGAGGGGATCTAATTAACATGTATAAATACATCAGAGGGCAATATAAACGCTTGGCGGATGAGCTTTTTGTCCCTAGGCCTTCTCAAAGGACTAGAGGACATGATCTGCGCATGGAGGAAAAACGTTTTAGCCATTTATTAGGGAAGGGTTCTTTACAGTAAGAGTGATTAAGATGTGGAATTCATTGCCACAGGAAGTAGTTATGGCAAGCTCTATACCTGCATTTAAAGGAGGCTTAGATGCTTTCCTTGCGTTGAAAGACATCCATGGCTACAATTACTAGGTAATGCCTAATGATGTTGATTAGAGATGTAGTGAACGGTTCGGCGGCGAACGGTTCCAGGCGAACATTGGGGGTTCGCGTTCGCCTGCGCCAGGCGAACCTTTGCGGAAGTTCGATTTGCCCTATAATGCACTATGAGGGTCAACTTTGACCCTCTGCATCACAGTCAGCAGGCACATTGTAGCCATTCAGGCTACAGTAAGCCCTGTAGCCCCACCCCCCCTTATATAAGGCAGGGTCCGGCGGCCATTACACTCACTCGTGTGCCTGCTATTAGACAGACTAGGGCGGGCTGTTGCAGACTTGTTCTTCTAGGGACAGATTAGTTAGGTTCTTGGCTGCTTAGTTTGCTCCTGGCTGATTGTTATTGCTTTTATAGCACCCTAGCTCTTTTCAGAGCTCATCCTGTACTTTATTTTTTTTACTGTGTGTCAAACTGACACTTTTGTTGTATGCACAGCCTTGCTAATTGATAGTGTGTGTGTGCCACTGCCAGCAGCCCAGCACATTCAGTGACTAACTACCTGTGTGTGTGACAGGGAGCTGCACATTGTACTACCCAGTACTGCATATACCCAGTACCTGTTGTGTTTACTTAACCCACCTCATCACTGCACATAACTACCTGTTGTGTTAAGTGAACCCAGCTCACTGCATATACCTACTACCTGTTGTGTTGAGTGAACCCACCTCATCACTGCACATAACTACCTGTTGTGTTGAGTGAACCCAGCTCACTGCATATACCTACTACCTGTTATGTTGAGTGAACCCAGCTCACTGCATATACCTACTACCTGTTGTGTTTACTTAACCCACCTCATCACTGCACATAACTACCTGTTGTGTTGAGTAAACCCAGCTCACTGCATATACCTACTACCTGTTGTGTTTACCTAACCCGTTGCTCAGGCTCCACACATGATTCAAACCCCTCATTCCCCGGCCATTACCCGGGGTCACAAATGGCAGACTTGCCCGCCTCCATATGATTCTCGTGAAAGGAATGTGGCGTCATCTTTGCCCGCCATAACTGGTTCTCGTTGAAGGATTTAAAGTACATTCATTTATCAATTTATCAATACACAGCAGGGCCTCGAAAGTCCTCCTCCTGTATTGTTATTTTTGGTCACTACCTCGGGTCGGGCAGGCGTGCATGCCTGCCTGCTGCCCTCCTTGGATGTGTAGTGGTAGCCGTTGCTCAGGCTCCACACCGGATTCAAACCCCTCATTCCCCGGCCATTACCCGGGGTCACAATGGCAGACTTGCCCGCCTCCACAGGATTCTCATTGTAGCGGTACTGAACAAGTACACAGCAAGTAGAAAATGTAATTTAAAAACAAAACGTAAGCTTTTTAACAATGCCATGGAAAGTTGAGAAGGAAGTCACACATTACCTGACATCACTGAGTGAGGAAGAGCAATCTCGCCATGTTGCGCAGTAGTCGAGCATGCCCGTCACTACACAAACAGCTGTTTGCGGTGCGTTACACAGTGAGTTTGGTGTGTCAGTGTGAAGCAGTACTCTAATTACACTCCCTGATTGATGTATACACACGCAAGATGTTTTAAAGCACGTTAGGCCTGCAATTTAGCATTCAATGTGATTTCTGCCCTTAAAACGCTGCTTTGCGTCACACCCAGATTTTTCCCCGGGACTTTTGGCATGTATCCCACTCCGCCATGCCCCCCTCCAGGTGTTAGACCCCTTGAAACATCTTTTCCATCAGTTTTGTGGCCTGCATAATTTTTTCTATTTTTCAAAGTTCGCCTCCCCATTGAAGTCTATTGCGGTTCGCGAACTTTTCCACAAACCGAACCTTCTGCGGAAGTTCG
The DNA here is from genome assembly GCF_040937935.1 of Hyperolius riggenbachi. Classification (NCBI taxonomy): domain Eukaryota; kingdom Metazoa; phylum Chordata; class Amphibia; order Anura; family Hyperoliidae; genus Hyperolius; species Hyperolius riggenbachi. The sequence goes on along the minus strand of NC_090653.1, from coordinate 113,520,725 downwards.
TGAACCCGGTTCGTGAACCGAAAATCGTCGGTTCGCGACATCTCTAATGTTGATCCAGGGATTTTATCTGATTGCTATCTGGAGTCTGGAAGGAATCGTTTTTTCCCTTTTGGGGCTAATTGGACCAATAAATAAAATAATAAATGCCTTGTAAGGGTTTTTCGCCTTCCTCTGGATCAACAGGGATATGTGAGGGAGCAGGCTGGTGTTGGAGTTGTACTTTGTTCTCTGGTTAAACTCAATGGACGTATGTCTTTTTTAAACCCAAATAACTATGTAACTATGTAACTGTTTACATTTTCTCATTAAAATCAATTAGCTACTGAGAAAAAACACATTGTAAAGGATACCCGAGGTAACATGTGGTATGATGAGATAGACATGTGTATGTACAATGCCTAGCACACAAATAACTATGCTGTGTTCCTGTTTTTCTTTCTCTACCTGAAAGAGTTAAATATCAGGTATGTAAGTGACTCAGTCCTGACTCAGACAGGAAGTGACTACAGTGTAACCCTTACTGATAAGAAATTCCAACTATAAAACACTTTCCTTGCAGAAAATGGCTTCTGAGAGCAGGAAAGAGATAAAAAGGTTAAATAGTTCATATATTTTAGCTCTGGCATACTTCAGAGAGTATGTCATTGAGCAAAAACAATAAAACAGTTAAAACTTAAACATAAAAAGTTTTTCTCCAAGGAGAAAGTTTAAAACCTAAAGATCCCAGAATACATAAGAAAATAATCAAAATAATGTTGATATTTACTTTTGTTTACCTAGTTTTTAGTAATTTTTTCAGTTGTTCAAATGTTTGCAAGTTATTTTTAGATAAGATGAAAAATTATCTCCCGGGAGAAAATTCGGGAGAAAAAGTTAATTAGATAAAGGCCACTGTTCCAAAAACACATGTGAGAAAACACACATATTTGAAGTGTCAAATGGGAGCCCAGCCTAAGAGGCCCCTATGTTTTTTCCAGGGTGCTTTATGGTTCAACTACCAGTAGGGTCATTTAAAGGAAACCAGAGTTCAAGGTTTATTCAGATTCGATACTTACCTGGGGCTTCCTCCCGCCCCATAAACATGTGTGAGTCCCACGCCGTTCTCCCGTGGTCTGCCGTTCAGCCGCAATCAGCTCAGGAAACTTGCTCAGGGACGTCAGTCCAGGTCTACTAGGTCCGCGTGTGCGCAGAAGACCAAGATTGGATGCAACTGAGTAAGTTACCTGGGCTGATCGCGGGAGGACGATGTGGGACTCACACGTGTTTATGGGGCAGGAGGAAGCCCCAGGTAAGTATCGAATCTGACTAAACCTTGAACTCTGGTTTCCTTTAACAACACTAGTCCCATTTCACTGCTTAAAGTTCTTTTATAATGGCAAGTAGAGATGGCCCGAACTGTTCGCCGGCGAACGGGAACCGGCGAACTTCTGTGGTTTGCAATCGCGGAGAACCACAAACTTTACCGGAAGTTTGATTCGCCCCATCAACTTAGACCCTCTACATCACAGTCAGCAGGCACATTGTAGCCAGTCAGGCTACACTCCCTCCTGGAGCCCCACCCCCTTATAAAAGGCAGACAGCATCAAGCTTTTCACTCACTCGTGTGCCTGCAGTAATTAGAGAAGGGAGAGCTGCTGCAGAGAGAGATATAGGGAAAGCTTAGTTAGGCTCTTGTAGGCTTCTCAGCTTGCTCCTTGGTGATTCTTATTGCTAAAAAAGCACCGCTCAACAGCTCTTTTTAGAGCTAATCTTGTTCTTGTGATATATATTTTTTTTTGTGTGGCCCACTTGCATTATATACAGCCCTGTCAGTCAGTTGCAGCTGGCCTTTGGCCACTTGGTGGTAATTACTACTGTGCCAGGTGCAGATTTGTAATACCCATCACTGCATATACCTACCTGTTGTTCACTTCAGTGCTGCACACACCTATCTACGTGAGCGCACGCAGTGTCACTGTGACTGTCCGGTACCTGTCTGTGTGTGACAGATGCACATTTGTAATACTCACCACTGCATATACCTACCTGTTGTTCAGTGCACCCACCTACCTACGTGAGCGCACGTAGTGTTACTGTGCATGTCCGGTACCTGTCTGTGTGTGACAGGTGCACATTTGTAATACCCACCACTGCATATACCTACCTTTTTTTCAGTGCACCCACCTAGGCTTTTCACTCACTCGTGTGCCTGCAGTAATTAGAGAAGGGAGAGCTGCTGCAGAGAGAGATATAGGGAAAGCTTAGTTAGGCTCTTGTAGGCTTGTTAGCTTGCTCCTTGCTGATTCTTATTGCTAAAAAGCACCCCTCAACAGCTCTTTTGAGAGCTAATCTTGTTCTTGTAATATATATATTTTTTGTGTGGCCCACTTGCATTATATACAGCCCTGTCAGTCAGTCGCAGCTGGCCTTTGGCCACTTGGTGGTAATTACTACTGTGCCAGCTGCATATACCTACCTGTTGTTCAGTGCACCCTCCTACCTACGTGAGCGTACGCAGTGTCACTGTGCCTGTCCGGTACCTGTTTGTGTGTGACAGTTGCACATTGTGATCACGCTACTAGACCCTCGGCACATGCACAAGGTGGCGGAGATGTTATCAACTCACCTGAAGGCAGAAAGGATGCAGCACATGCAGAACAAGCTGGCAACTATGCTTTACAGTGCGTTTAAGGGTGATGTCACAGCAAATTGGAATAAAGGTACTACTGCCAGTAATCCTCCTCCCATGTCCATGCAGGCAAAGACAGGACGCTCCAGCGATGTCATGGTGATGTCAGACATGCACACCTTCTTTAGTCCAAAGCCTCACCTTAGCCCTTCCGGATCCACCCTCCACCAACGCCTGGACTAGCAGGTAGCTGACTACCTGGCCTTAAGTGTAGATGTAGACACTGTGAGCAGCGATGAACCCTTGGACTACTGGGTGCCAAAGCTGTCCTAATTTGCCATTCAACTTCTGTCTTGCCCTGCCTCAAGCGTCCTGTCAGAAAGGACCTTCAGCACAGCTGGAGGCATTGTCACTGAGAAGAGAAGTCAAAAAAGTGTTCAGTGTCTCACCTTTTAAAAATGAATGAGGCATGGATCCCGGAGGGCTACTGCCCGCCTGAAGACTAAGTCAGTCCCCACACAAAGCATCTCTGCCTGCACGCCGCTTGACTGCCTTCTCCACCACCACCAACAGGGTCCAGGACTCCAGACAGATTCCTAAATGTTTAAGGTCGCTGCTAGCAGCGGCCACTATAATAAATTTTCTGGTGCGTGTACATGCCGCCTAATTTTTCTGGCTGCACTGGAGCTGCAACAACTCAAATGGCATGTACATGTGTCAATTCCCCTTCGTGATCATTACTTTGCGGCGGTGAAGGGACTTGCGTATCACTCACAATGAAGCAATGACCGCTGGCTACATGATTGTCTCGGGGGGGGGGGGGGGGGGGCGGGGGGGCTATACACCCAAGATAATAAGGTCGTTGCTTCATTGTGGACAGATCAAATTCGATCAGCTGGACACTCAGTCACTGTTGTTCTGTCATTCAGCTTCCTCAGGCCGACCATATGGGCTTAAAAACCGGCATGGCCTGCACTCTGGCCATGGTGCACACCAGCCCAGCACGACCGTCACTACGCAAACAGCTGTTTGTGGTGTGTTACACAGTGAGTTTGGTTTGTTAGTGGGAACCAGTACACTAATTACACTCCCTGATTGATTTATACACATGCAAAATGTTTTAAAGCACTTTAGGCCTCCAATTTAGCATGCAATGTGATTTCTGCCCTTAAAACGCTGCTTTGCGTCACATCCAGATTTTTCCCCAGGACTTTTGGTGACTATCCCACTCATCCATACAAAAACTCAGATGTTAGACCCCTTGAAACATCTTTTCCATTTTTTCCATCTTTTCCTTTTGTGGCCATCATAAATGTTTCTAGTTTTCAAAAGTTCGCCTTCCCATTGAAGTCTATTGCGGTTTGGGGAAGTTCGCTGCAATCAAACTTTTGTGGAAGTTCGCATTCGTGGTTTGCGAACCGAAAATCGGAGGTTCTGGCCATCTCTAATGGCAAGCTGTACCATTATCAGAATACGCAGCAAGTTAATTCTGAGCCATTTACAAAACACAAGCAAAGTATATTAGCCACATCAATCAAAATACAGTTTAGATGGATATGGATTTGTGTTGCAATGCCAACACTTGATGTAGCCATCATGAAAATTAAAGTAATTAAAGCACATTTTGTGAAGTATTTTAGAACCAATATTTTTCACTGCTTTTGTAAAAAAAAGCAGCCTGCTCTTATTTCCCCATTTGTCAAGAGTGCCACATCCACTGCTGTTTGAGTGGGATAATCATAATTACTTCCATTAGGCTGGTGTTCATACCAGCATTCTAAAATAAGCAAGTATGTTTAATTATAGATATACTCATGTAAACCATAATGGCAGATTGTTTATTCTGCAACAAGATCAATTTGTGCAAATCCGTTTTAGGATCTTCATATTATTAAAACATAATAGTGCTCGCTAAATCTATTTGTATTATCTTAAGTTTTTATTAATCTTTAAGTGTTTACTAATGCCACAGTGTTTTCTGGTACTAAACAAAAAACAAGTTACATAAAGAGAACCTGGGGTGAAAATAAAATGATGAGATATACAATTGTATTTATTCCCCTACCCCTAAAAATGACCTTTTTTTAGATATCCCATGGTTTTACTTTATATTTAAGCATTTTCAAAGTAGATTGAATATTTTGTTGTCTATGCTCAGTGGCATCCTATTAATTCTTTCTAAATAAAAATACATAAACTTTTGACCTTTTTTTGTACCCCCTTCTCTCAGAAGTTGCATTCTGCCAGGGAAATGTTTATGGCTGTAATTTGCTTATCAGTGATATTTACTATATTCCCAACAAGACAGAAGCTGCCACTTCCATGCCTAAAAATTCATCCTTTCAGGCAGCAAAATAAAACAAGTTAAACAGTCTGGTTACTAATATGTTTTACACTGTACATACACGTCACATGTCGATTCGTGTACACTTTAAATGAAATGTGTTTTTGTATATTATTACATTTTTAAAGTTTGATGCTTTTTTTGAACTCTGCCTGCTGGTTTCAATTTCTTGTTTACTGCTTTGCAGTAAGCATAACACATCTTCATAGCAACCAATAGAGAGGTCGCAAACATATCATTTTCTGTTCACGAACAGCGAACGCGAACTTCCGTAAATGTTTGCGAACATGCAAACCTCCATAGACTTCAATGGGCATGTGAATTTTAAAACCTATAAAGACTGTTTCTAGCCACAAAAGTGATGGAAAAGTTGTTTCAAGGGGTCTAATACCTAGACTGGGGCATGCCGGGGGGGGGGGGGGGGGGGTCCATGAAAAAAAGTTTCACCCACAATAGTGCAAAGTTGGGTTTTAATCCCTAAAATGCAGAAATCTCATTACATTCCTACATTAATAATGCACTGGAGTGGTACTGTGTGTGCAACTTAATGTAGCAACAATAGTGCTCACAGCTCTTGGTGTCAGTTGGCTCTGGAGTGTCACACACAGAGAAATGCAATCATACTTTCAGGATACAGTGAAATAATAATGCACTGGAGTGGTTCTGTGGCTTCAACTTAAAGGATACCACAGCTGAATAAACAGATAACTCCAGTGTGTAGGGGGTTAAAAGTACATACTGTGACCTCCTCCTGCCCCCTCCATCTGCCGCCGTTTGTGCACTATTCATCCCGGTGTCCCGGTGACTTCCTTGACCCTTGACCTGGACATATTTCTTCCCTCTTCACTTCTGGCCAGCGCATAGCTTTCAGCTCAGAAGCACACTGTCCTCTCCGTCTAATCTGGGCTGCATGTGTGTTCCAATACACCAAGCGTCACATGCTAATCATATGACACTTGGTGTAATGGAGCGCACACGCAGCCCAGATTAGACGGAGCGGACAGCGTGCTTCTGAGCCGAAAGCTATGCGTCAGCCAGAAGTGAAGAGGTAAAAAATATGTCCAGGTCAAGGGTCAAGCAAGTCGCCGGGACACCAGCATGAATAGTGCACGAACGGTGGCAGACGGAGGGGGCAGGAGGAGGTCACAGTATGTACTTTTAACCCCCTACACACTGGAGTTATCTGTTTATTCAGCTGTGGTATCCTTTAATGAGGCAATAACAATAGCAGTTGTGTGCATACAGCTCTGGGTGACAGTAGGCTGTGGAGTGGAGTGTCACACACACAAAAAAAACACAGGAGACCGATGTACCAGCCCTCAAAAGGGCTGTTTAGGGTGCTTTCGCAGCAAGTGCGGAACAAGAACACAGGCCTAGCTAATGCGTTTACTGCCTATCTGCAGAAAGTCTGTCCCTGCTCTCACTAACAGTCAGCAGCCAGCAAAGAATGAATCCAATATGGCCACCGTAGAGGCTTTTTAATGGGGGGGTGGGGGGTCCAGGAGAGGGTGATAGCTAATTGGCTGCCATGTGTCTGCTGACTGTGAGATAAGGGTTCAAAGTTTGGCTCCATGATGATGTGTAGGGGGCCAGTCCAACACCCCATATGTTTGCAGTTCGCTGAGAACGGAAAATTGCTGGGAACTGTCCACCGACTAACTGTGCGGGACATCTCTAGTAAACAACAAACCTTCATGAAAACAAAGTAATCAGCAGACTCATAGGAACTGCACTAACAGCCAGAGTGACTACTGTGGGACCTGCAAATTAAAGGAGAAGATCATTAGAGGAGAATAAAATTGCTTTTCTAATTGGGTCACAATACTGGAATTATAATGGCTACAATGCTGTAGTATTGTGAGCAGTGTGCTGTGTGTACATTATTATTATTATTATTATTATTATTATTATTATTATTATTATTATTATTATTATTATTATTATTATTATTATTATTATTATTATTATTATTATTATTATGTATTTATATAATGCTGACCTCTTCCATTGCAGTTTTGCATAGTGTATATAGTCATGTCACTAAATGTCCCTCAGAGGAGCTCACAACAATGTAATACCTATCATAGTCAATTATTGTCTTATTTTTTTAGGGAGAGAGAGAGACCTATCTCAGCATGTTTATGTGATGTAGGAGGAAGCTGGAGTACTTGGAGGAAGCCCACACAAACACGGGAAACATGAAAAATTATTAGAAATAAACATTTGAGCAAGTACGTTTAGTGAGTCTATTTAGGCTAAAGCACCAGGGCTGAGTGTGATTAGAAGGTTAAGATGGATGGAGTTTTCTGTGCAGCAGGACAGAGGAGCAAAGAAACTCCACATATGATAGGCTAGCATTTTTTTTCTACTACAGATTAATTGCACTAGCTCAAGAGAAGAATGTCAAGCATTCTAAAGTTAGAGATTTGTCCATGCTCGGCCCTTTTAATTTTTTCGAGGCATGGCCAGTCGTGCCTTTCTAAGCATGCGCAGCCCAGCCATGTTCCCGTGGTCGGAGAGTTTTTCGCATGTGCAGGAGCCTGATGGGGGGGGGGGGGGGCATGCGTATGGCCAGGCTGCGCATGTGCAGACTAGCTGACTGGGACAAATTAACAGCTGAGCATAGGATAAGGGAGAGGCTTGGAAGGACAGTGATAGAGCTTATGGTCTACATGAGGCAGGAGCAAGCCGCAGGTGGGTATAAATCAGGCACTATGACATGTCTCAGGTTTCCTTTGAGGAGGCTAATTAAATACAAGTTTGTAAATAAAACAAACCAAAATTCTCAAGTAAGAACATCAAAATCATGTGTGGCTGTTATCCTTTTACTGTTAAAATGGAAAAAGTTAACAGACTTTTTGTAACTTTTGTTTAATAGCCAATAATGTACTGTCAACAGCAGCATCTATCACTATTGACAAAAAAAAAAACATTATTTATTGTCCTATTTTTCCTCTAAGCACTCACCATAACAGCTAAAGCCCTGATAAAACCCTTCAAGTCATTACTAAAATTCTGGACAGTAACGTCATGACCTTTAGGTTCTTTTATTCCAGAGATTGTTATTGTGAGCATAACTTTTCTGGTAGGGAAATAAAATAGAAAAAAAAAGCTGTAATTCTCCACTGGAAAAAAAATGCTACAGCATGGGGATGTTCAGAGATTGTTTTGTTTAACCAGTGCAAACCACATCTGTACGCCTTTTGAAAATGTTCTCAGCTGGAGAGAAGATCAAATCCTTTTGCAAGTGATCAAAGAAATCAGAAAAATGTTGGAAATCTTTGTTGTTAGCGAAAATATGTTAGAGCCATTCATGTTCTATAGACGCGTGGCATTTTGAAGTAAGTACGCAGAGATGGCTACTTGTTTTTATACATTTTATATGTACTCTTGCAGTTTACATAGCTTTATTAAACATAGCTATACAGCAGAGAGGAGCAGTTACAAAGCAGACATCCCAAGGTCATTTGATTGGCACACTAGCAACACCATTATTTCCAATTTGTTTGATGACTCTGCTCTTTCTTGAGACACCATCTGCGAGAAAATTAAATCTTATTGTACTAATTCTACAGACATTCAACTCAATATAAAGTGATAAACTACTTGGCTCTTGAGGTTTATTTTTTTGCATTTTAAAGCTTCGTGGAAGAACAGAACAATCAAAATTTTATAAGCTGCTACATATTTGATCAGAGTATGGCATTTTGCATGAGTAGATTGTAGTTTTAATGTTAACTGATAACAGCACATCTGTGTCATAAAAATACGAGCCAACAGGTGAAACATTTGGGACGAGGACATCAGCAGCGTTAACTGAGTATAAAATTAATAGTCTGAAATTTCTCATGAAAAAATAGAAGTGACTACAATGTGTTGTGTGGTTCAGGCAGCGATTATAGACTTGAATCAATTCCAGTTGAAGACCACCATCAGTTAGAACCTTGATTGGGAGAGTTGAAGTGCTTTGAATACTTCTCTATTCTCTGATGATTAAGCAGAGATAAACCAATACCACGCATCACATGCTACAGGGATTTCGTACAATATACACTACCTAGTGCATGTGCATGGCAGGTGAAAACAGGATTTTCTGGCAATCTGATCATTCCTAATGGAACAATCAAGAGCCTTCTTGTGTGAGTCTTTTAACTGCTTTTTTTTATGATGAGTTGGATACACTTAAACAGAAGAGTGACCTCATCAATTTCACAGTTAGCAATACTCTTATTCTGCTACATTTATAATATAAATATCCTATGTATCCACTGAGAAGCGTTAATTGTTGCTTCTTGTCATGGAGAAGTTATTGCTGTAGTTATTACTGTATTGGGGTAATGATGTTGTTATTTTATTTTGTTATTTAAAGTAGAATAAAACTTTTGCACATTACATAATGAAATTTATTTATTCCACATACAGCTGCTGAAGAATCCACTGCTGTGTTCCTGTGCTTATTTAGCTAGATCAAAATTAGTTCTAATCATTGGCTGTGAATAGACTGCTGGAGATCTGCCACGGGCTGTCTCCCTATACAGCAAATGCTTAAAGGGAATGTCCAAGCAAAATAAAAAAATGTGTTTCACTTACCTGGGGCTTCTACCAGCCCCATGCAGCCATCCTGTGCCCTCGTAGTCTCTCACTGCTGCTCCAGTCCCCCGCTGGCAGCTTTCTGACCTCGGAGGTCGGCGGGACGCATTGCGTACATTTTTACGCATTCCCGCTAGTGCAGGAACATTAACACATACATTTTTACGCATTACTGGTTTAATGCATAAAAATTTACGCATTAAACCAGTAATGCGTAAAAATGTATGTGTTAATGTTCCTGCACTAGCGGGAATGCGTAAAAATGTACGCAATGCGTCCCGCCGACCTCCGAGGTCAGAAAGCTGCCAGCGGGGGACTGGAGCAGCAGTGAGAGACTACGAGGGCACAGGATGGCTGCATGGGGCTGGCAGAAGCCCCAGGTAAGTGAAACACATTTTTTTATTTTGCTTGAACCTTCCCTTTAAGCTTAACTCCTTCAGCGCTTCCTGCACAGTGAAACCAACTTATAAACGTAACTTTTTTTTTTTTTAGATTTCCATAAATGATAATATTTTTTTTTTTTAACTCTAAATTGTTGTAACGATTGCGGAACTATTTCCGTGGTCAGCGCACAGGACATGCACCGACACTACAGAAATCCTCCACAAGTGTGTAATTATATAGGACCCAGCTATGGTGCTATGCACCTGTAGAGGGAGATTCCCACACCGGCAGATGGAGCTGTGGAGTACAGACGGCCACAGCCTCTGTACTGCCACAGATGCCAGACGGGAATTGCACGAGTTGAAGCAATGCAGGGCAAGATAGCCCTTAAAGAGACACTGAAGCAAAAAAAAATATATGATATAATGAATTGGTTGTGTACTATGAATAATTACTAGAAGATTAGCAGCAAAGAAAATATTCTCATACTTTTATTTTCAGGTATATAGTGTTTTTTCTAACATTGCATTATTCTATAATATGTGCAGATTACACAACACTCAGCATTCAAAATGATTCTTTCAGAGCAGTCTGTGAAGTAATGACCTCTCCTCTAGCAGAGAAAAAGTAAACAGTTCACTTACAGTTGAGATAATAAAAGTCAGATAACAGCCCTCTCCACGACTAACTTAGTCGGAGAGCTTAATGGCTTGTTTGCATAGAGATAACAACTGGAGTTTCTCAACTCTTCCTGTACTGGAAACAATTAGACTGATGTATCTGATCTTAATGTTTTATTTCTTAGCTGTACTACACATACAAATCATAATATCATAATTTTTTTTTCACTTCAGTGTCTCTTCAAAGAGAGAGAGCGCAGAGACAGACTGAATGTGTGTCCACCAATCTAGTCGCCACTCAGCGACGGTGAACACACACCAGCAGAGACAAAGTAAGAACGCAATCGCAAGAGTGGCGATTGCCAAAAGCGACAGAAGGCCGAGCAGGACAGAGCACGAGAGTAGCAAAGGCACAGCAAGCAAAAACAATAAGGAAAATAACAAACGGTAACTAAACGCGAACACCGCACTCATTCACAACAGCGAACGCGTTTAAGCACGATCACTGTGCGTTAGGCACCCAGTGATAAGCGTGCCACCCTAACTAACCAATGACACACAAACACAAAGTAGAGAACGCGAACGCTTGCTAAACGGTTACCTCACCGAGCCTACAGCAAGCGTTCATACAAGACAAGACAGAGAGAAGGAGTAGCCAGCAGCAACCGCAGCTCTGGTCTACACTCCCAGACAGAGTTCAGAAGGAACCACTGCTGCTACCGCTAGAGCGAATGCGATCCAAACAGACAAACAGATGGGGCTACCAGTAGCAACCGCTGCTCTGGTTAGCACCCCTGACAGACAGAGCGATTCCCTGTCGACTGCCGCTGGCGACAGGGCAATTGAGACAGAGAGGGAGAACAAGGCAATACAAATAATACAACCTGACTGCACTAGTGTGATGATCCGCTCAGCTGGCTGCACAGGCAGACAGCTGTTTGTCCATTCCTCTAGTCTGTGGGCTGCAGGTCTCTGGAACAGAGACCTGTCTTTCCATTGCAAGTTTCTGGTCTGTTCTCTTGCTGGGGAATTTGCATACATTCGTTATGCAAATCCCCTACCTGCCTTCTTTGATGACTGGCACTATAAGAGCTTTATGTTTCCCAGAAGGCTTTGCTGGTCATTTCGTTTCCATGGTCTGTTCCTGATGGACACTGCTGGAGTGTCAGCCATTGCTATCTAGTATAGTTAATTCCTGGGGGTTGCTGTAGGCTCCCCTTCTAGCCCAGTCAGGTTGTATTATCTGTATTGCCTGTTCTGTCTTGTCTTGCCTGTTGCCATTGTCCTGCCCCAATGGTGGTCGACAGGAAATGGTTCTGATCTCTGTTCTTGGAGTATAGCTGGTGCAGCGGTTGCTACCAGCTATCTCTTCTGTTCTGTCTCCTGGGATCGCGCTAGCTACTTTTCGCTAGCGCTGGGGATCCTTCTGTTCTGCTACTCTGTACCTGGATCACGCTAGCCACTTTTCGCTAGTGCTGTGGATCCTATCTCTCGTTTGTCCCTGTTTTCGTGTGTCTGTCTTGTCCGCTACGCTTGCTGCAGGCTCGGTGAGGTAACCGTTAAGCAAGCGCTCGCGTCCTCTGTTTCATGTTTGTCTGTCGATGGTTAGTTAGGCGTGCTTGTCTCTATTGTGCTTATCACGTGGAGACCGCGCATAACCGCGTGCACTGTTGCGAATGAGTGCGGTGTTCGCGGTTAGCTAGCGTTTATTATTTTCCGTATCTCCTTATTGTATTATTTGCTGTGCCTTTGCTACCCTCGTATTCTATTCTGATCTGCCTTGTGTCACGTCTGGCGATCGCACCTCTTGCGATCGCGTTCCTATTTCATATCTGCTGTTGTGTGTGCGCGGTCGCGGAGTGGCGACTGGATTGGCGCACACACATACAACCTGTCCCTTTGCTCAATCTCATTCGCAATCTCCTCTCTTGCGATTGCGTTCTGCGCTTCGTACAATTCCTGTCTGGCACTTGTGGAGGTACAGAGGATTGGTTCCTCTGCACTCCCCAGCGCCATCTGCCGACAGGAATTTCCCTCTACAGGTGCGTAGCACCTTTTGCTGGGTGCCTGCAAATATATGCTTGTGAAGGATTTCCGCCGTGTCAGCGCACGCGTTGTGCGCTGATCACGGAGAAAGTTCCACAATTGTTACAACTAGAAGGAATGCCTATTGCAGTCCCCAGGAATTACTCTAAGATAATCTTAGCAAACGACAGCAAAGCTGACACTCTAGGAGTGTTTGCAGGAACAAACCTTCATGACCATCAAAGGACTCTGGGAGCACACGGTATTTATACTGCAAGCCTTCAAAGGAGGCAGCTAACCAATTTGCATGACAAGTATATGCAAATTCCTCAGCAGCAGAGCAGGTCGGAAACTTGCAAAGTGAAGACAGGTCTCTTTTCCAGAGACCTGCAGCCCTCAGGCTTAAGGAATGGACAAACAGCTGTCTGCCCATGCAGACAGCTGAGCAGATCGTTACAATTGTATTATGCTGTGGTTAATCTTTTACAGCATGGAGGAAATTCTGAGTTTAGTTAAGCAATAGTAGAAATAAAAAGAGTGATTTAATAAGCTAATCCATTGTTTGCTTTAATTCAAATAATGTATCATGTAGCAGAAATGCACACTACTTTTCACTGCCTTTACTGTTACTGCCTGGGCATCTCCTATACTGCTAATGGCGCTGCCCACACTCGTGTGATGCCTACAGAAAAATGAGCTTGACCCCCATTCTTATTTATAGATTAAAGACACACTGTGGTGTGCACCACTGTGACAATCGGGAGTGCTGAGCAGTGTTGGCACCAGTGAAAATAGACCCTCCACCAATTTGCATCCATATCTATCAATATTAACCACTTGCACCGATCTGGATGGATATTTCTGTCCAGATTGACGCATGCAGGGCTATCTGGACGGATACGTTTGTCCAGCGTCTTTCAGGTGGGTGCGCGCGCACAGCGCGGGTGACGGAGCAGTGATTGGCTCAAGGGACCAGATGGTCCCTTAGCCAATCAGATCATTTTTGCATTCAGAATGCACATAGTTACATCCAGTAACAATGTGCATTCTGAAAAATGTTTACAAACATTGTTTCCCTCTCTCTCTCTCTCAGCTATCTATCACCACAGATTCTGTGACTGATCTGTAGTGACAGGAGCTGAGAGACTGAAGCTTTGTGGTAGGCCATATTTTTAATAGAATTTTGCCCCTTATACTTGTATTTAACCCCATACCCACCCTCTTAACCCCTGATCCTCCCTCTCCTTGCCATTTATTCTTTCTAAACCCCCCTTACACTACCTTTTGGGTAACTTTAGGGTACTTTTCCCCTTCTCTACCCTCTCTATCTACTCTTTTGGGTACCTTTTAGGTACTGTTTCCCATCTCTACCCTCTATCTACTCTTTTTAGCTATCTCTATCTTTATTTTCCTTTATAAAAAAAAAAAGAAAACTGTCACTTACAAAAAAAAAAAAAACTATCAATCTATTTCTTTCTTTTTCTTTTTTTTTTATCCCTATCTCTATCTTATATTATGGCGGGGAGGCTGTATTCTGTGGAGCGAGGAGCACTCGGGTAGCAACTGGCTCCCTCCGTCCAGCTCTGATTTAGGGTCTGAAAGCTCAGAGTCAAGAGGAACACCATGTGGCAGCTTGATGTGTGACAATCCTGATTCCCTTGATGAGGGACCATCAGGGCTGTCAGAGGCCACAGCAGGGGGTCCAGCACAGCAGCCAGCAACAGCAGTGGGCAGAGGGGGGGAGACACAGACAGGTTGGGCGGCCATCGGTACCTCACAGGCAGGAGGTGCAGAATCATATTCTGAGTGGCACCTGGTCACCCCCTAATTTTGAGGTGCCCAATATACCACCCTTTACAGCCACTCCTGGTGTGTCAGTGCCTACTGCCAACCTGTCACCAATTCAGCTGTGTTAGCTGTTTATTACAGAGGAATTCTGGCAGCATATGGTTGAGCAGACCTAACACCACAGGTTGTCAATGACAAATTAGAAAGAGGACAGTCCTGCAGCCTCAGATGTGATGAACTCCTGGCACTAAAGTTCTATGAGGGAGGTGATGATCCTAACATTGATCCACACTGAGGCCACAGTTCCTGCCAGGTCAAGAGGGGAGACCACTGAAAAATCACAGGCTTTACTGGAGTACACAAAGTACATGAGAGCAGTGGACTTTTCAGACCAAAATCTGACTCTGTATATGCTAAAAAGAAAGCAGAGGGCCTGGTACAAGAAGATAGCCTATTACTTGCTGCAGGTGGCAATGCATAATGCATTTATCCTCCATGTAAAAGCAGGCGGAAAGCACACCTTTGTGAAGTTCCAGGAGGAAGTCCACAAGTCCCTCATTTTTGGCCCTACCCAAACTGGTCAGCAAAATGATCCGCTTTATTTGGAGAATACTATCAGACTAAAAGAAATACATTTCCCTGAGCTGATCCCCCCTAATGAAGTGAAAGCCACCCCCTCGAGAAGATGCAGAGTGTGTGTGAAACACAGGAGGAGGGAGTCCAGATATTTTTGCCCGGATTGCCCCTCAGCCCCAGCACTGTGTGTTATCAAATGCTTTAGGGCATACCACAATCTTCCTGATTATTAATTTCTTCCTTTTTTATGTCTATTTTTTGTTTTGTTTTTTAAACCCGGACATATTTTACTGGCCTTTTCCCATTTCTTCTATATTCATGTCACTTACTGTCCCTCAAAGGGGCTCACATTTGGCCTACAACTGTGTTTCTGGGGTGTTGGTGGAAATTGGATGCTTGGGAGAATCCCATGAACACATACAAGCTGCCAATTTGGACTTTGGACCCCGCTTCCAAATTGAACTTTAGCCACATGCTTGGAATGAAATATGCAAACCCCTTCCTTCTTATGACCCTCCGATTTGCTTTGGCTTCTGACACCTGACTTCTGAACTGACTTTTCTCCAAACCTGCTAGACATCCAATGGTAAGTTCCATTGTATTTGTCATCATTGTAATTTGGTTTTGTTTTAACCGGGACAAATGTGAGAATACATTTTGGTGTGTTTTAAAGCTTGTACTAGGGACAAACTCAATCCAACTTAATGTCTTTTTCAAATTATAATGACACTTGGGAAAGTTTCAGGAACACTCCATGAGCAGGTAGCTCACAAAACAGCAAGCCCTGGGTTGAATAGCCCTGGTAGTTAGCCTTCAATTATGGTGACAGTTGTGGTCATTTTCTGATTCCACTCTCTCCTGAGACTAGGCAAAAAAAAATGGCACTTAGTGCAATAAAATAGTGCACCTTGGGTATAATGGATTGCTGCACCAACTTTGTTACTAAATGACGCATATGTTTAATCATTTTAACTTTTACAAGCTGCAGAATAGATGTTGCTGTGTTTTAGGATTGAGGCCTATGTCGTGTGAATTTTTCCTATTGCCAAAATGATTAAAAACTGTTAAAATAAAATTATGGTGCAATTTCAGCAAAACTGCACAAGGGCCAATGTTACCAAATATGTATATCTGAGTAGCCCTGGGTGTCTAGTTTTCAGAATGGTAACATTTATGGCATGTATTGCATGTTGTGACACTCCAGGTACATTGTTACATTTGTTGAAAAAAATGTCCTTGAAAAATCCATTGGTGCTACTTGTGGTTAACAGTGTGTTGTGTGCCCCAAAAGCTTTGTGATTATGTATATAGTGTATAATTTTAACCGTGACAAGCAAGAGAATATAATTTGGAGGGTTCGAAAGATAAGGGCTACATCATGGGAATTTTTCTAACAGCCAAAGTGAATGGAAAGCAATAACATTGTTATTTTTATATACTTTGTACCAAAAGAAAACACTTGTAAAAAAAAACAAAAGTGACAGATTTAGAAAAAGAATACATAAATCCTTACCTTAGGGACTCAGCTTTTTAAATATGTATGCCATGAGGGTGTATTACTGTTAATTATGCAAATAAGGGCTTTTAATCATTTGTAGTGTACAATGAGAAAACAAAAAACACAACATAGAAAAAATACACTTTGATTTCCAAATAATTTATTGTCACCATACTTTGTACTAGGGGCATAATTTATATGTTGTGATAACCAGGACAAATAAACAAATATAATGTGTGAATTGTATCGATAGTAATATTGTTTATTTTAAAACTATAGGGGATGGAATTGGAGAAATTGTGTATTTTTTCATTTTTTCCCTTGTTTTTCACTATAAAATGCATAGGAAAATGCAGTAATTTCTGAAAACAAGTATCACTCACAAAAAGCTTAATTTGTGGTGAAAAAAACAAGATATAGATCATTTACGTGTGATCAGTAGTGAAAAAGTTATTGGGGAATGAATGGGAGAAGCGGTGACAGGGGAAAAGTGCTTGCGTTCTGAAGGTGAAAACACCTGTAGGCTGAAGTAGATAACCACATGATAGATAATATCTGTTTCTGGCTTGATGTTAATTATACTGCTTTTGTTTTGGAAGGACACACCTGATCACGTGCAGGTTTGTGTTCACTTCAGGTTGTTGTCAAAGCCAAGCCAAACAATGTTGTTTGTGATAGAGCAGAGTGATCGGTACATGCAAATAGGCACCCAGTATAACACGTTAGAACTCTTTACTTAACTTTAAATGGGTGTTAAATGGGGTTTGTCAGCTTCCCCTTAATGTTATGATACTCTTGTGTTGCCCTGGTCTACCAACCAGATCAAGGGACATCCAACTAGCCCTGTGGTGATCAAATGGTCTTTACCTAGCCATAGCTATGTAAAAAGTAGGCAGGGCAGGCATCCTTTTTAGATTCTGCCAATAATTGTAGTGCTGATGCAGGCCGCTGTGTGTTAGGCTGCTATTTGTTAAGTTAGATAGGACAGCAGGCAATGCTAGGGGAAGTTTAATATTAAGGCTGGTTTTACACATGGTGGGGTGTGATTAATCTGCAGCAGGAGAGCCTGCTGCAGGACAATCACACCACACCATTCCATGTTTATGTCACCCTGCAGCAGAGTGTGCCAACAGGGTGATTTGCATATCCCCTGTGACATGCTCCCAGCTGGACAGAAAGTATGTAATGGAAATCTGAATGATCTAAATAGATTGTTGCAGCATCATTGACTCCAATGCAGTGTGGCCATTCTCATAGATATTAACCCCAGTGCAACATGGGAGGAGAAGGGGAGCGGTGGGGGAGAGTACCCCCCACTGCTGATGCAGCACATCGCATCGCATTGTGCTGCAATAGTGTGAAAGGTGTCTAACACTTTCTCTTGTATTCTTACACATACATTGTGCATTTTAGTATATTTACATTCTTCTTTTTGAAAGTAACATAGCACTGTGACTACTATTGTTATACACACGCAGACACCGTAGAGTTAATGCATGTTTAACGGACATTGATTCTTATGTGCAAAAAATGTGTGTTAACAACTGGGGCCCTCTGCTACTGCTCACAAACCTATATACTTTTTCAAAATTAAATTAAAAAAATCAAATACTTTCAGCCTCTGCTGAGACATGTCTAAGTTTTCATTTGGAAGAAGACCTCTACAGGAGCCTTTTTTCAGTTTCTAAAGTGACAGCATTTTTGCACACTGACACAGTACTGAATAAATGTACTTTTTTTCTGGGCACAGAACAATACTTGTCTAGTACTTCTTGCTAAATTATACCAATTTGGTCTTAACCTATGAGAGCCTTTTTAATTTGACTGACATGCCCTTCACACATTGTGTCAGGTGCACAAAATCATGTATTTCAACAAAAGCAGGAAGGGGTGGTGCATTGCAAAGTATGGCCTGCCAAAGTACAGTGTTGATGCTGTGACAGTAGCAAACATGAATGAGCCACAGTGATCCCTTTAAAATGTGAGTGAAACTTTGGAACCACACTCATCTGTAAAGCAAAGAATTTGTAGGAAACCAGTGGAAAATTAAATGAAGATATACTCTGAGGATCACCTGACCTTCTGTATTAATATTAATATAACTGGTACACGTAAGACTATATACGGTAAGTTATGGACATTTATTTTATATCATTTGATCCAGAATTCATGGATCATAATTGTAGCACATTTTTCCATATTATGTTACGTATAAATTAATAATAACCAACAGAAACTATGAAAAGACTGGTATTATATCACTGAAATGCATATGTATACTTTACTAAACTAAATGATATCATTGCTGGTTTGCAAGACAAATGATCAGATTATCTTGTAATTTAGTAATTGTTGTGCAAATAAAGTAGCAAAAGTTCTCTTCTCCACCCCCCCCCCCCCCCCCGCATTATTTACTTAACTTACAATAGCTCAGGTCAGTCTGATAAATTTAGTATGACATTGGCATATTAGCTTTTGAATGAAGTAAATGTTTCAGTATTAACCCTTCCAGTAACTTGGAAACCATGTATTATTCAGTCTGCTTGTCGTTAGCTACTTGTTCAACATGATATTCACTAGCATTATTCTGACTTGCTCTGATGCAGCTGCATGCTTTTTGCAGATGTGTGAAAGATGAACAGTACAGCCGGACAAATGGCATTCTGCAAATGACATTATTTAAAGTTTGATAGCAATAAGGAAACCTCCTTAATCAATTTACTTCAGGATTCCTCTCATAACTCAAATAGACTGAAACCGGCAGAAAACAAAATGAAGAATATGTTCTGTGATAATGCCATGTAGGTAACATTAGGTACATGTTTACATGAAATAACTGGCATTTCATAATTATAAGGGTGATTCTTTAATAATGATACTTAAAAAGTAACCAAAACGACATATAGTAGAATGTAATACACTACTCAGTATACACAATTTTACTCTATTTTCCTGGTTTCAGTTATATTTAGCAAAGTTGCTCTTTAACCTCCCTGGCGTTCTATTAAGATCGCCAGGGAGGCTGCGGGAGGGTTTTTTTTAAATAAAAAAAAAACTGTTTCATGCAGCCAAGCGGCGATCAGGCAGCACATGCGGCTGGCAAAGTGCCGGCTGCATGTGCTGCTTTTTATTTTGTAAAAATCGGCCCAGCAGGGCCTGAGCGGCGACCTCCGGCGGTGATGGACGGATATATTCGTCCATACCGCTGAGGAGGTTAACCTGCTCCCAACCGCTTCATGCCGAACGGGTGGCGCCGCCAGGACCGCCTAATGCCGATTAGCATCAGGTCCTGGATGGCATGCATAGATTAGCAGGGACCATGTGTGTGCAAGCGCTCATTCCCTGGAGTTACACAGAGCGGGAACTCATTTACAGCCTGCCAGCTCCCATCATGGGTTATTTTCATTTGTACATTGCTGCGATCTAGCACAGCCCTGTACAGGGGACAGCCATGGCACATAAGCTAGCCATACACTGGTCAATTTGCCATCAGATCGACCAACAGATAGATCCCTCTCTGATCGAATCTGATCAGAGAGGGATGGTATGGCTGCCTTTTCTGCAAACAGATTGTGAATCAATTTCAGCATGAAATCGATTAATTATCTGTGAAGCTGCCGCCCCCCCCTCCGCCAGCTATACATTACCTGCTCCGCCGGTGCGAGTCCCCCGGTCTCCGCTGTCTTCTTTCCACGCTGGGCTTTGAGTCCGGCTGGCTTCACTGAACTTCCTGTCTGGGGAACAGTAGAGGGTGCTCTACTGTTTAAACTTCCTGCCAGGGCAGGAAGTTCAGTGAAGCCAACTGAACTCAGAACCCAGCGCAGAGAAGAAGACAGCGGAGAGAACGGAGACACGCGCCGGCGGAACAGGTAATGTATTGCAGCTAGCATCGGTCATCGGGCATTCAAACGCCGTTATCGACGAACTCCCGACCCGCCGGCGGTCGAGCAAAATCTTCCGCACGGACTGATCGACGGGAATCGATGTAACGATTGATTGAGGATGGAAATTGATCGTTCTGTCAGCGTTTGCACAACGATTTCACAGCAGATTCGATCACAGTGATTGAATCTGCTGTATATCGGCAGGAAAATTGTTAGGTGTATGGGCCCCTTTAGCTGTCCCCTGGAGTGGCTCACAATCTAATCCCTTTCATAGGCTGATGCCTTTCAGAGGTGATTGTAATGAATAGATCTTGGGAGAAGGAAGGGACAAAGAAATAGGTTATTTTATAAATAAAAACAACCCTTTTTAACCACTTGAGGACTGCGGTCTTAAACCCCCCCTAGTGACCAGGCCATTTTTTACAAAAGAGGCCACTGCAGCTTTAAGGGCTCTCTGCAGGGCCTTAAAACTCAGCACACAAGTGACAACCCCTTTTCTGCCCACCAACAGAGCTCTCTGTTGGTGGGCAAGGATCGCTACCACAATGTTTATTTTTTATTGTAAGAATTTATTTTATTATTTTCCTAATAAATATGCCTATGCTTTATATTTTTTATCCCTCCCTCCCCCAGCCAGACAATCAGTGTGATCAACTGTCATAGGCTTCAGCCTATGACAGCAGATCACTTTTTTGCCTCCCAGGGGCACGGCTGTCCCCAGTACAGCACTGTACAATGTTAATAGACGGTGGTTTTGCCGTCTAACAGTCTCCTAGCGATGATTGCCGCTGGGAGGCTGATGGCGGATCGAAGCTCCATCATTCATGCAGAGATGCGTGCGCATCGGCGGGCGCGACCTCCTGCAATCTCCGCCCGCAGCCATTCACGCCAATCGGCATGGAGTGGTCCTGGGGCTGCCGCAATGCCCACGCCAATCAGCGTGGAGCATTCGCTAAGTAGTTAAATCAATAAAAAAAAGCAGAAAGCTCTGTTGGTGAAAAGAAAAAGGAGGTGAAATTTATTTGGCTGCTAAGTTGTATGGCCGTGCAATAAACTGTTAAAGCTGCGCAGAGCTGAATTGTAAAAAATAGCCTGGTCACTAGGGGGTATAAACCTCTGGTCCTCAAGTGGTTAAAGTGAAAATAAACTGTTGAGATAAATAATTGTATCTATCCTCCTACATCTAAAAATTACTTTAAAGAGACTCTGTAACAAACTTTTGAGCCTTGTTTTTTCTATTCTATAAGTTCCTATACCTGTTCTGATGTGGTCTGTCTTACTGCAACCTTTTCTAGTTGCACTGTCTCTGTAATAAATCTTATCTTCTTTCCTCTGTCGTGTCTGTCGGCAAGAGGCTGGAATGTGTGGAATGTGCAGCACTGCTTGTCATTGGCAGAAGCTTTACACACCCCCTCCAAGCTCTGCATGAATCACACAGTAAGCTGTTCTCAGCCTATGATACTCTGGTTAGAAGCCAGTCATTTGTTTGTAAACACTGCCTAAAACTGTTAATTACAAGCCAGGATTGCAGCAGGGAGTGACAGAAACAGCACAGAGGGGCACAGGGGAACATAAGGAATAGAATGGTATGCTTTTTATTGTAAGAATATTAGAGTACAGATTCTC
This sequence comes from Hyperolius riggenbachi, assembly GCF_040937935.1. NCBI lineage: Eukaryota > Metazoa > Chordata > Amphibia > Anura > Hyperoliidae > Hyperolius > Hyperolius riggenbachi. Next base: position 113,498,782 of record NC_090653.1, on the reverse strand, counting down.
TTTAAGATATCCCTCACTTTTATGTTATGTTTAAACACTTAAAAAGTGTAGACTTATTATTGTGTCTCAGCTCAATGAAATGGTCTGTCCCTTATGTACAGTGAAAAACATATTAATAAACAAGCTGTTTCACTTTGTTGTCTGAAAGAGTTAATTTTTAGGCATGGAAGTGACAGCTTCTGTTTTGTCATTACCTTGTTGGGAATATAGTAAACCACACTGATAAGAAAATTACAGCCACTAAATGAAAAATGGTGAAGGTGCCAAAAATAAATATCTCTCAGAGTATACGTTATAAAAACATAAATAATGTTTGCAGTACCTCTCCAGATGAACCAAACCAGAAAACAAGGGTTTAGATCCTGTAAGGTTTATTCAAGCACAATTAAAATACAGCCATAAAAGTTTTCCTGGCAGAATGCAACTTCTGAAAGCACAGGGAGGTAGAAAAGGTTCAATAGTTCATGTGTTTTGATTTAGGGACACTTAATAGGCTGAAACTGAGTAGAGACAACAAAACATTCAGTCTACTTTGAAAATGTTAAAATATAAAAGAAAATCATGGAATATCTAAAAAGGAAAAAAAGGAGAAGAATAAAAAAAAAGGTAATTTTTATGTAAGGGATAGCGGAGATGCCGCCCTGGAGACAGGCGGCATGACGGCTGTCTCCGCATATCAGCCGGCGGCCTCTGCCGCGCAGTTTCATGCGGGTGATCTGCCTGGTCCTTCCATTGCACATAGATTGAGGGCTCCGCGCATGCGCGCCAGGCGACAGGACCTTTATGCTAATAGAAGGGGAGTCAGCTGATCTGCCAAGTCAGCTGACTCCAACAGTACTTCGGATTGGCTGAGTGGCTGGGGCGGTGCTGCGGAGCAACTTAGTATATATAGTACCAGATTGTCAGTTGCTAGGTGTCTGCTGTTGCAAATGCTTGCGTGTGAGCGCTCAGACCTTAGTCAGATCCCAAAGTGTGCTAGAACCGGCCGGAGCTGGGGATCCACACTTAGCCAGATTCTGTTGATAGCTTTTTTTTTTTAATATAATTTTTATTTATACTCAACCAATGATAGTTAACAAACATTTTCATAAGGACTCTACATTATTGCTGAACAGGTGTTTTCCAATAATTACTTCTGCAATGCTATTACAAAGTGCTCAATGTAATACAGAGCCATATGCAGTCTCACATATACCTTTATAATTTACACATTTTGTTCCCACCGCCCCACATCCTCTCCAACATTTGTTATCAGTACCATAGATCCTTGCTAGAAAGACCGGGGTTCTATACCATCGTGTCAGTAGCTTATAACTGCCCTTCTGTATGTGGGTACTAATAGAAGACATGTGAGACATGCTTAAGACTCTGGACCCTTGTGCTTCCGAGAGTATATGGCCCGTCTCCCTTTCCCACTCCCTCAGGTATATCGGTTTGCCCTGAGTTAATTGTGACAGCAGCGCTTTATATATCCAGGATATCGCATGAGGAAGTTTCTCTTCTTGAACAAATAACTTTTCCCACTCCGTCATGTCAATAATCGCCCTTATGTTTCCTCTAGTGCTGAGCCAATGTGTAATTTGGTTTAGTCTCCAAGCATCAAAGGGAAAGGGGCCATACTCCCTTCTTAATTCGTTAATTGTTTTCAATTTAGTCCCATTTAGGAAGTGCCCTAGCATCATTGTTTTATCCCCTTTCCATTTCCCAAAATATCCCTTCTCTAGTCCCAGGGGAAAATGCCTAAAGCCCTCCAATGGGGTTAAAGGTGAGGGCTCCCGTGTCCAGCTAGCAGTTTTCCTTGTTTCGTCCCATTGTCTTAGTGTGTACCTTACCCATGGAGGTGTCCCGTCTGAAAGGCTACGATATTCCGGCTCTACCCATACTGCACCCGCTAAGTTCCTTCCTGCTAGTATCTTCTCCAGTTTTACCCAGCCTTTGTTCGTCCCATTGTGTTGCCAATCTAAGACTCTATTGAGAGCAGTCGCTCTATGGTATGTCTTAAGATCCGGTACCCCCAGACCCCCCCTTTCTTTTGATCTAATCATTATTTTATATGCCAGCCTAGGTCTTTTTCCCCTCCAAAGAAATTTTATTAACCACTTCAGCCTACAGCTTCGAAAATCTTATGCATCCAAGCAATGTTCACCTCCCATTCATTCGCTAATAACTTTATCGCTACTTATCAAAATTAATTGATCTATATCTCGTTTTTTCCGCCACTAATTAGGCTTTCTTTAGGTAGTACATTTTGCTAAGAGCCACTTTACTGTAAATACATTTTAACAGGAAGATTAAGATAGAAATGGAAAAAAAACATTATTTCTCAGTTTTTAGCCATTATAGTTTAAAATTAATACATGCTACAGTAATTAAAACCCATGCATTTTATGTGCCCATTTGTCCCGCTTATTACACCATTTAAATTACGTCCCTATCACAATTTATGGCGCCGATATTTTATTTAGAAATAAAGGTGCATTTTTTCAATTTGCGTCGATCACTATTTACAAGCTTATAATTTTAAAAAATGTAATAAGATACTCTCTTGACATGTATATTTAAAAAGTTCAGACCCTTAGGTAACTATTTATGTAGTTGTTTTTTTTTAATTGTAATTTTTTTTATTATTTTTTTTAATACAAAAATGTATTTGGGTAATTTTAGTTTGGGAGGTAAATAGCCAATTTTAGATGTAAAATAATGTATTTTTTATTCAATACAGGTATGTGGGTGCAGTTTACTATTTGGCCACAAGATGGCCACATTCAAAAAGTTCCTAGATGCGAACGATGTCGCATCTAGGAACTAAAATGAAGAGAAGTTGTTTCCTGGGGGCAGAAATACCACGCTCTCTGATGAGAAAGCGTCGGTATTTCTGCCGGGGACTTGGATCGGTGAATGGGAATTATATTCCCATTCACTGATCGGGGGGGCAGCGGGAGGCAGCGGGGGCGCGCGCGGGCGCGCGCCCGATCGCGCGCAACACACGGCTGCAGCACCACTGCCTATCTGGACGGATATATGCGTCCAGATATGGCGAAGTGGTTAATAGGGACCTAATTTTCCCAAAATATGTTCTGGGCAGGGAGATTGGGATCATAGACATCGGGAAGAGTAGTCTAGGGAGCTCGTTCATCTTAAAAATACTAACCCTCCCCAGCCAAGTGTAGCTATGGTTGTTCCATCTGTCTAGGTCTTTACCCATGGTCTCCAATAGTGGGATAAAGTTTAATGCGTATAGCTCTGCTATATTAGCAGGTAATTTAATTCCTAAATATTTCAAGGACCCTTCTTTTGCAGAAAAAGGAAAATTTTGTTTAATGCTATCGAGGTCGGTCTGACTAAAGCCCACCCCCAGAAATTCTGATTTGCTCGGATTGATTTTAAAGTCAGAAATGGCTCCATCATTTTGGAACTCTACTAACAGCTCGGAGAGGGAGGCCTGTGGATCTGTCACATACAACAATATGTCGTCTGCGAAAGCCGAAAGTTTGTAGGTTTGATCCCCTAATTGTACTCCTTTAATTTGCTGATTCATCCTTATGCTTCGAAGAAGCGGCTCCAGGGTTAATACAAAGAGCAGCGGGGAAAGGGGGCAACCCTGCCTTGTGCCATTCGTCAATGAGAAACTTTGGGACAGGGTCCCGTTCACTCTGATTCGCGCAGAGGGGTTAGTGTATAGGCTGGATATCCAAGACCTCATTATGGGCCCAAGGCCAACATGAGCCAGCACCTCTTGTATAAGACCCCAGTTCACCCTGTCAAAAGCTTTTTCCGCGTCCGTGGAGAGGATAAGAAGCGGAGCTCCACTATGACGTGCCCAATGAATCAGATTCAATGCTTTATAAGAGTTGTCTCTCGCTTCTCTCCCCACCACAAAGCCCGCCTGATCAGGGTGAACCAGAGCCGGGAGACCAATTTTAATTCTATTGGCTAATACTTTTGAAAATAATTTAATATCTAGATTAATGAGGGATATTGGTCTATAGCTCGGGCACAAGGCAGGGTCTTTCCCCTCCTTTGGGATAACAACAATGTGAGCTTCCATGCTCTGTGTCGGAAAATTTCCTCCTCCCTTCAGTCCGTTTAGAGCTGCGGTTAGATGAGGGAGCAGTTGATCAGCAAAGGTGTAATAATATTTTTTTGAAAGGCCGTCCGGTCCCAGCGCTTTACCATTAGGCATATCTTTTAGGACCCCTTTTATCTCCTCTACTGTTATATCTTTTTCCAGATCCACACACCATTCCTCCGACCATCTAGGCATTCCAACCCTCTCTAGGTAGTCTTTAATTTTTAACTTACACTGCTCTGCAGATTCCTTGGATTGTCCTTTTCTTATGTTGTACAGAGCCTCATAGTATTTCCTAAAAAGACTCGCTATTTTGTCAGCCCCATACTCCATCAGACCTCTCTGGTCTTTTATCTTATGGATATAATTCAGGTCCCTCTTCTTCCGTATACTGTTGGCTAGTACCCTCCCACATTTATTATTAAATTCATAAACTCTAGCCCACCAGTGTCTTTGTTTGTGTTTCGTTTTACGGTCCAGGATCTTAAGCAGAGTCCCCCTTTCCTCTCTTAGGGCCTTTTCTATTTCTTTTGATGGATTTTTTTTATGTATCTGCTCTAATGAAGAGATTTTTTCCAAGGTATTCACTATCCACCCTTGTTCCTCCCTCTTTATACGTGCCCCCTGGGATATAAGCTCCCCCCTTACCACTGCCTTATGGGCTTCCCATACAGTGCGTTCTGAAATCTCTGGGGATATATTTTCCCTGAAATAGTGAGCAATTACCCGTTCAACTGTCTGTCTAACCTCAAGGTCCTCTATGAGAGCCTCATTCAATCTCCAGTGGACCCCCCTAAAAGAAGGGGGAGACAGATGTAGATCCACCCATACCCCTGCATGGGCAGAAACTGTTATATTTTCAATTTTGGCTTTTTGCAGGTCATGTAAGTGATACTGATCAACCCATATCGAATCAATACGGGTGTAGACCTTGTGTACTTGTGAGAAATATGAGAAGTCCTTATCCAGTGGATGCATGTATCGCTAGCAATCTATCAAGTGCATTTGTTTCATCAGGCCATTAAAATCTTTCAAAGTTTTGTAGGATAGGGTGGATGAGCCGGTAGACGCATCCATTTTAGGATTGCTCACTATATTCAGGTCTCCCCCAAACACTAAAGCCCCTTCTGCAAAGGCCCGGATTTTCTTTTGAATATTTTTCAAAAAGTGTACCTGGTGTACATTAGGCACATATACGTTTATAAATGTGAATTTCTTCTCCCCCAGTTGTGTCTTTACAGCTATATACCTGCCAGAATCATCCTTTTCGGATGCAAGGATTTGAAAGGGTACTTCTTTAGCAAAGGCTATCGCCACACCTTTAGCCCTACTGATATTAGCGTTATTAAAGAACCAGTTATTAAAAATATGTTTAGGCAGGCATGGGATGCATCCATCTCTAAAGTATGTTTCCTGAAGGAAAAGCACCTGCGGTCTCAGCCGCTTGATTTCTGACCATAGCCTTCCCCGTTTGCAGGGTGAACATAAGCCTCGGACATTATATGTCATCACTCTTAATTTTCCTTTTTGAGCCATGACAGGGCACTGATAGAGATATACAGTAATACAACCCAGTATGTGTGCACAAACCAGAAATTTGAAAAATAATAAACTGAACTCATATAATAACATATAACATAACCAAATGAGCCTCTAGTGTGGCTCGGAGAAGGTTTCTGCCAGTCAGAGCAAAACTTATAGATCTCCGAGTATCTTCCCTTAACCAAGGGAGCCCTATTGGGGGGAAAACACATCACCTCTCCACCACCCGCCTTTGCCGTCTTCCCCCAGCAAGTGCTTTTGAGTATGGCAAAAAAGAGAGATCCTCTCCCTTCTGCCATCATAAACCAGAGTACATTTTACTGCGTTCAATGTATCTAGGGTTCTCCTATAAAATTGTTATCCTAATGATGGCAAAAGAAAAGGAGGAACCCCTCTTAACCCTGTCCCCGTATCCTGCTACACCTCTAGGTTGCCTCTACATCTTGGTTCCGGTGAGCTGTAGGGGAACCTGGCTGTGAAGAGTGGGTATGTGCCCTCTTTCTCTTAGGGTCTTTTGTTTGCCAGCGGTCCCTTTGCGGCAGGGGTGTGATGCTGGGTGGGCCTCTCCAATCATCGAAGGTGACTGATGGCAGGCTTAAGTCCTCCAGAAATTGAGATAGGTCATCTTTAGTTTTCAATGTAGCAGAGACTCCTTCTACCGTTGCGTGTAGCGCGAAGGGGTATCCCCACTTATACAGACCCCCTTTTTGTTTGATGGCTACTAATAATGGTTTCACCGCTTTTCTTTGCATTAGTGTCCTCCTTGAGAGATCAGGGAAGAGCGTGATTTTTGCGCCTGCATATTCTATAAATTCTTTATCCCTCATGTTGCGCAGTAATTGCTCAGCATCTGTGAATCTAAGTAGGCGGCAAACTATATCTCGTGGTCTATTTGGATCGGTGTTCTTGGGTCCCAGGGCCCTGTGCGCCCTTTCAATGTCTATGTGTTCTGAGATCGGGCGGTTCAGGATTATATTAAAGATTTCAGACGCTGAGGCTTTAGGGTCCTCTGCTCCTGTGACTTCAGGGAGACCGCGAATTCTTACATTTTGCCTCCTGGAGCGATTCTCTTGATCGTCCATTTGTGAAATCAAGGCCTCTATCTGCTTGTCCTGAGTTTTCAGTTTAGTCTGCATGGCCGCCATCTTGGTATCAGCCTCCTCTCTCTGATCTTCTAAGTTCACCACTCTGTGCCCGATTGCTGTTATGTCTTTGTGGAGCTCATCCATTTCCCTCCTAAAAGACCTCTCAATACGGCTAGCAAATGAATCTAGGTCCTCCTTTGTAGGTAAGTTACGGATCTGTGTACGGAGATCCTCTATTGCCTCCCTCTGCTGCGCGGGCTGATGGCCCGGCGAGTCCCGGGGTTTACCGCTTTGCAGGCTCGGACTGTCCCCCTCCCCTCTCCGAGACCCAGTACCTGGTGAGCTCGATTGAGCTAGGGGACTCTGTGCTGCTCGAGGTGTCCGAGGTGGGGTATTTTCATCCGTGGCTGCGCCTGCCTTCTCCTGCTGTACCGGCGCCATCTTAGAAAGCATGGACTTTTCCGTATTAGCGTCCTTTAGGTAGCGCTGGATACCGAACCCTTTTGCGGACTCTTTCGCCTTCTTTCTATTGTTTTTGGGGGCCTGCGACCCCTCAGGCATCCTTCCCTCACACGGAGGTGTAGCAGTTAGCGGGTTAGCTGTTGTCTATTGCAGGAAAATAGCTTCTGCTTGCCGGGAGCTCAGAGCGCAGCGTCCTACTCCTCCATTAGTTGGCCACACCCCCCCTCTGTTGATAGCTTAAAGAGACACTGAAGAGAGAATAATTCTCGCTTCAGAGCTCATAGTTAGCAGGGACACATGTGCCCCTGCTAAAACGCCGCTATCCCGCGGCTAAATGGGGGTCCCTTCACCCCCAAACCCCCCCGCAAAATCAACGACCAAATTGGTTTTAGATTTTGCTGTTCCTAGAGGCAGGGCTAACGGCTGCAGCCCTGCCTCCAGTCGCGTCTATCAGCGGCGCATCGCCGCCTCTCCCCCGCCCCTCTCAGTGAAGGAAGACTGAGAGGGGCGGGGGAGAGGCGGAGATACGCGCTGACAGACGCGTGTGGGGCAGGGCTGCGGCGGTTAGAGCTGCCTCAATAAGGAAGAGATCCCCGGCTGCACAGAGGGGATTTTGGGGGGTAAGGGACCCCCGTTTAGCCACGGGATAGCGGCGTTTTAGCAGGGGCACATATGCCCCTGCTAACTATGAGCTCTGAAGTGACATTTATTCTCGCTTCAGAGTCTCTTTAAAGTACTAATTACATTGTATTATCTGTTATGACCTTCTGCTTTCATTGACTATTCTCCTGCTTGCTGACTCTGTACCTCTGCCTGTCTGATTCACGTTGCCGACCCTGCCTGAACACAACTCTGAATCAGCCTTCTGTCTTTGTACCTTATCTGTCCGTACGTTGTCTACTCTGCTTGTCTGACCTCTCTATCCTCGCCAGTGGGCCTAGCCACTGGTGAGGGATCTGTAGCTGTCACCTGCTCCTCAGGTGAAGCGTTATTGTAGTACTGTCGGTAATACTAATACCTGCTCCACAGGTATCCAATAGCTGTAGTATAGTCTTAATCACCTGCTCCTCAGGTGATCACCTTTTGCAGCTTACCAGTGGCACCTGCTCCTCAGGTGTCCACTGGCTACAGTACTGTCTTAATCACCTGCTTCTCAGGTGATCAACCTTGCAGCTTTACTAGTAGCTCCTGCTCCTCAGGTGCCCTTTAACTGCTACACAGCCGGACTCGCCTGCTCCTCAGGTGATCCTTGGCTGCAGTATTGTCTGTAGTCACCCGCTCCTCGGGAGACCTTATCTTCCTCATTACTGTTGCACCAGACACTATCTCACATTGGTAGTCTTGTGTCTGGCTATACTAGCATTATTGGTGATTCTGCAGATCACCACATAATTAGGTATAGCGTCTGTATTATTGGTGATACTGCAGATCACCAATAATCAGAAAATTTGTTTAGCTGACACCAATCGTTACATTTTAGTTGTCTGTTTATTTTCACCTTGGGTTTATTTTAAGGTTGCCTTTAAGTCATAAGATGTAAACAGGTGTAACGTCAGTAAAATTTCTTGATCATGATAATGAATCACATAGAGTTTCTGTCCTTTTGCAATATAAGAGCTGTCATTTACAGTAACCCCATCACTAGCTAAGTGGAGGCCACCCAGTTGTAAAGGCCAAGCATGTGCTCCAAGACAGCGCACTCTAATGAAGTGGGTCAGGTTCAAACAGACTCTTGTGATTTCTCTGGGCAAATATATTAATTTGGCAGTGGACCAGGGATCTGCAGCAAAAATTCATCACTGTGGCTCAGCCTAATCCTGTGAGATGAACATATCTAGTAAAATACAGTAACTGCTGGTTGGTTATGTATGTTATGTATGTTAATTGTATTATGATATAGTAAATCTCTGGGTATAGTAAACTCATTCCTCAGTTCCCAGCAAATGTGTCTGTATAAATATACAATGTATGACCAATTCTGATATAGTAAACTTCTGATACAGTAAACTTATTTTCCTGGTCTCTTGGAGTTTACTATTAAGGGATTCTACTGTAATTAATTTACTTTTTATTGTAAGAGCCATATACATTGCCCATAATGATACCTAATATTTGCAGATTGAAGATATTTTAATGCATTATATGCTCTAGATTACCTGTTGTTGGGGTATTTATGAAATATATTTTCTGAGCACGATAAGAAAGACTGACAGTTTAATTCATAATTTTTGCCTTATGAAGCTTCCAAGGAAGTAGCTTTTGTTACCCATTATGTGAATATGAGTATTGGAAAAAAATAGTATTCCAGGTAATCATAGGGATGTGTAAAGTGCTATAATAGAGAGGTGATTGCCTTGATTATACCCATTTTTATCGGCTCTGAATCGACCTGATAAAGTGGATTTATGTTTACGTGAAATGTGTTGTTTTTGAAGTTTAATCAATTGTTTCTCAGAATTAGATGTGTTTCTTTGGAGGTAAATTATATTTATAATCTTCCTCCTTTTAAACTTTTTTTTTCTTTTATTATATGTGGTGCCTTCTACACTTCCATGTGCATGGTTTGCACTTCTAGATATGTTTCATATATTTGGAAGGAGTTGTTAAATAATCACTGCCAGTCATACACCACAGTACTGTTTTTATGATAATTTATGAAAGAAGGTTTAATGAACTCATTTAGGGAAATATCCCATGGATAACAAACTCCAAGTTCTACATTCAAGATCAAATTTCCTCTCTGAGGGCTGGTGCACACCAGAGCAGTTCTGAAGCATTTTTTAAAACTCTTGCAGGGGGAAAACCTATTGGCTAATGAAAGTGAATGGGATGGTGCACACCAGAGCGGTTAGTTTTTTTCCACAAACGCAAACTTGGGGGCTGAAGCATTTTTTAGATTTCTGAGGCGTTTCTGCCTCAATGTTAAAGTATAGGAAAGTGGAAAACAGCTCTGAAAAATGCTAGATCAGAGCGGTTTTCCAGGTGTTTTTGTTACAATAGCTGTTCAGTAACAGCTTTACTGTAACAATATTTATAATCTGCTACACAAAAATGCTCCCAAAAAAATGCTAGGCATGTTTAGAAAATGTCTCTAAACATGCCTAGAATCGCTCTGAAATCTGCTTCACAAAAATCTAGCGTTTTGCAGATCTGCTAGAGGTTTTTGGTGTTCACTGGCCTTTATTGATTGTTTTTTGGTAGTGCAGATTATTTATGCGTAGCTAAGGTTTAATAATTTTTTCCTAAGTGTCTTTAGAGTTTATATTGCCATTTTCTTAAAGGGAATATTTAATAAAAGATGGTAAAACTGCTGTGTGCTGGCAGCTGTACTGGCATTAAATCCATTTACATAAGCAATGGTGTGCAGATTACTAGGTAGGGATCATGGACATAACTACAAATAATGGGGCCCCCCACAAAACCTTGAAGGGGCCACATCAATGTTCACACCCCTTCCCATGATAACCCCTTGTGACCCTCACAGCCTTGGAGCCCATCTTGCAAGTGTCATAAAACAAGTGTGGATATCATAATTGTCATACCCATAACAAGTGTAGCCACAAAAACACCTGATCTAGAGGAAGTCAAGTAGTGGTTTGGGCCCCCTACAGCTCTGGGCCCCTGCAGTTGTGGGGGCTGATCCCTCTAGCTACTCCGGTGGTAGGGAAAAATATAGAAGATATAGAAGAGTCACTGAATCCATATGGGAGAAAAGCACATTGGGATGAGAGCCTTGCTACATAGGCTTACAATATAAGTTTGTATGCAATCACTGCAACCCGACATTACCTAAGTAACACATGTGATGCTAGTGTAATGTGCATTACCTTAATAATGTATGCACTACTTAGGTAATGTGGGTTACTCAAGTTGAACAGCAAGCCCAAAATAAACAGTATAATAAGTGGTAAAAGGTCCTTTTCTAAGGGGACCCTTGTTATGTCCTTCATTATCTAAATATATTGTGAAAAACAAGGACAGTAGAAACAAAACACATCAAGGAAAAATTCTCACTGACAGAGATACAAAATAGCAATGAAACCTTAACCTCTTTTTAAACTATACAAATAATTTTTTTTTTGTAGTTCGACTTTTGCAGTATTTAGACTCAGGGACATAGCAATACTAGTGTTGTTGTTCAAATTCAAGACCATGTGGTTCAAAACCCAAAACACTTAATTTCGGCATCAGCACTATTTCAGCACTGGACAGCAGGACTTGAAGCATTTAATTTAGATCTGATTCTTCCAGATTCCAAGCTGGAGGAGGAAGTATCAGAGCTCAATTGAACACACTAAATTCTGCTGTCCAGTGCTGAAATGGTTCTGAGGGGGTGCACACAAGGCACCAGGTTTTTTTTTTATCACCCCAAATTGGTGTAGCGGGGGGAAGTGGCTCATCTGCAGACTTTTTCTGGGGGGGGCATTGTATTTAAGTTATGCCCCTGGTTAGACTCTTAAGTATCCTCAAGGATCGGCACCACAAGAAGTATTATAGCTCATTTACTTTATTCTGCCATCCAATCGCAACGACAGATTGCTGTTTTGGCCATAACAAGGCCTTTGTCAAGTTGCAAACAAAATACAAAAAATCACAGTGCACATGTCAAATATATAGGAAGTAAAACACACCCATCTCAATCCCATAGCCAATCCCAGCAGCTCACAAGAGCGGACCTGATGAGGAACATACAAAATGTCTAAATCACCAATCAGGATAAGGAATTTCAAATGGCAACTCACCTATGGGGGCACAGCACAAAAACCGCCGCTACTATGGCCGCATCCCAGGCTTCAGGACACTCATGTCCCTACTGACACCCTCCGTACATTCCGGAAGTGATGTCATGGTAACGTGACCCAGGGTCTTGTGAGCTGCTGGGATTGGCTATGGGATTGAGATGGGTGTGTTTTACTTCCTATATATTTGACATGTGCACTGTGATTTTTTGTATTTTGTCTGCAACTTGACAAAGGCCTTGTTATGGCCGAAACAGCAGTCTGTTGTTGCGATTGGATGGCAGAATAAAGTAAATGAGCTATAATACTTCTTGTGGTGCCGTTCCTTGAGGATACTTATTGCTGTGGCCCCTTGGTACTGGGGTGTGACCGAGGCACACTTTAATTTGAAGCCAATATTGGTGCTCCTGGACCTGTGTGTTGTCATTCCTGGTTAGACTCTTGTGACTTAAATGATTGTTGAATCTTAGCACACATTATCTATGAACTTTATTAAGTGGCTTATCTGATTATTTTGACCTTGTGTGTTCAATGAAAAGACACTACACAGCTGAATGAGCCATTCAAGAAGGTCCTGCATCTCAGTTGTGCATTGTGTTGCAATGTTCCAGGTAAAATGTTGAGATCATAGTATTCAAATGGTCATGTTTGTAGTCAGTTGATGTGATAACATAATGTTTTTTAGGCCAATGACTTCCTTCTCTTATTTTAATATTAGTCGTATGTAGATTTTTTATCCCATCAGAATAGGTTATCAATTTTAATATTTAAGGTGTCCTTCTACTGTAATGTTATAAAGTTTTACGCCTATAGCCACTTAAGTGGGCAGTATACACCCTTCCCTTACTACCTGTGTGGTAGCTTTTTTTTTTTTTTTGTCATACTTTTTTTTTATTGATTTTCGATAAAACATAACAAGATGCATTATGCTACAAGTAAGAACCATATAGTAATATAAAGCAAGAGTATTTGGACTTAGATGATATTGTACAAAAAGTTCTGTGGTTTACAATTATAGTTTGACCATCAGATAACAACATAGTAATGAAGAGCTAGTACAACTTTTTTATCTTAACTATATATGCTTAGTTTTCCATCCATGGGCATTGAGTGGTTCAAAACTCTTGTGAAATGGTAGCTTTTTTTTTAATGAGATTTTAAGATACAACATGATTCTAAAAGGTATACAAAATAATCTCCAAGTAATGACCAAACATTAATATGCGGTAAATTAGAACTGCATTTGTTGAAACAGGTTGATGACAGCCAAATCATCTTCCATAAGTAAAGTAAAAGTATACAATTTTGCTTAAAGGATTTTAGGCTAATCTGAAAAATCCAATCCAGGGTCACCATACCTCATTAAATAGAGTAGATGTAGAGTAGAGAAGGTTTCAATGTGTGAGATATTTGCTTTGTGGTATTTTTAAAAGCATTATATAACAGGATGGCAATTTTAAAATGGTAAAGCAGGGGGTGGCTAAGGCTGACCATAATGGCTGCCTACCTCTAAGTTTCATTCAAGCTACCTCTGCAAGCAGAGACACAGAGGGGGGACTCCTCAGCCCACACAGTGTTTCTAAACAGTGCAAATGGCACATAAGACAATTCAGGACACCAAAATGGCCAGTTAGAGAAAGAAGGGGAGTTCTGTTCCCCTAAACTGACATACTTTTTTTGCTCTTCAGCAGGAGACTTGCCTTAAGATGACCCCAGAGCGGCAACACAGCTTGGTCAGAATTTTCCAGGACCTCAGCCAAATCAAAGTTAAACTAAAGAAAAAAAAAATCCTGCAACAAATCAGGTAGGAGATTGGCAGCTCAAAAGGGCTCATAATTATCATGCCACAGACCCACTTTCAGCCTTTCTAGCTTCAGACCAATCCATTTCTCAGTCCTTCCTGAAGGTTTGCTTTTTCCTTTTCCTTTTCAGCATATTGAGCATATAGAATGTCCTACTCTGGTTTTTATGTTGCTTGACAGATTGGTATTCTATCACTGCTACAGTGATGATGTGACATTTGAGTGTATGATAGTGGCGGAAGGTGCACCACAATAGACCCCCACTGCAATTCTAACATTGAGGAGAAATTTGAGGTCAACGCGGGTGGCTCCAATGGCTGATGTTTATCAGGTATGCGGGTGCCCAAATTTACCCTCAATGTTAATATTTCAATGGGGGCCTGTGGCGGGGCATGAAAATTTGTATTTTTTTTCCTTTTTCTGTGGTGGTTGGTGGTTGGAGGCAGTTAAGGTTAGTCATAGGGGGAGTGGTGAATGGGGAGGGGGTGGTTAAGGTTAGGCTTGGAGGTAGTTAAGGTTAGGCGTAGGAGGTGGTAAAGGATAGGTGTGGGGAGTAGGTGGTTAAGGTTAGGTGTGAGGGGGTGGTTAAGGTTTGGCATGGTGGGATTTAAGGTTATCCATAGGGGAGAGTAAGGTTTGGCATTGGTAGTGGGAGGGTTCAGCATGAGAATAGGGTTATGATTAGCTATAGTAAAATAATAGCACATATCACCAATACAATCATTTTCTCTGTAGTAGTAGAATATCAGTAAACTTATGGGTTTTCTGGGCACCCAAATTTCCCAAGTGTCCTTTTTACATGTACACATCTGTACCTATTTGTAGTATGGCCAATATTGCATCTTGAAAGGCAATAACATGAGCTTGAAACTATATCAGTACAAAAGAATGTTTATTATACGCTCAATTTCTGTTTTGCACCAGAAGCTCTCCTATAATATGGTTAATTATATGGTTAGTTTTAATATGGTTAACTCAACTGCCAGCACTTGTATACTTCTAAATGGGTATAAAATAATACCTAATAATACTAAGGGGCTGAATTTAGATAAAAAAGATACTGTTTTTAGAATGAAATTACTAGGACCAATGCACAGAAATTTAAGTACCCTTGGTTCCCAAGAATAATTCATAGCGCCTTCTTTGGTTGCTAATAAAAAAAGAGGTGTGGCTATAGGCTTCCATTCAAATTTGAAATATGAGATATTAGATAAAGTTATTCATGTAAACGGTTGATATATTATAGTAGTATGCAAATTATATAACAAAATAGCATCCATAGCTAATGCACAGTATATGCCCCTAATCACATTCTTACATCTCAAAAAATGATTATGAAGACTGATTTTGTAAAACAAGGCCATTTAAACATATGTAGATAATATAACTTCAGAAATCCAGAACTAGACTCTACGGCAAATAATAAAGTCTTGCAAGATTTATAAGGCACCATTATCTATATGATTCTTGGAGATGTGTTTTTCTTCTAAAAAGTGAATATATTTTTTTTCTTCTCATGTTTATAGAACATATTCTTATATAGACATGTTCCTTGGATAGATCACTTCATCTCAGACTCAGATATGAATGTCATCTCAGGGTCAGACCATGCTCCTATATAAACCACATTACACTTTTCACAAAATACAGGAAGCAAAAGTAATTATTTGGAGAGCCAATTCCTTTATTTTAAAAAAAAATCCAAAAACTAAACTAATAATAGATAAAGAAATTGAAGAATACCCTAGAGTTAATGATACTCTGGATATAGATAGACTAACCATATGGAATGCCTTAAATGTTGTAATTAGAGGAACTCTAATCAAATTGGAGGCAAGGCACACAAAAAAGAACAGAACAAGCAATTGGATGATTTAATAGAAAATATGAAACAAGCAGAGACGATGGATAAAAGATCCACAACTGTAGGAAACACATCCAAGCTAACCAACCTTAGAATAGATCAGATCTTAGAGCACTTTTAGCACATGAACATGAGAAATGGGTGAGATAACTCTGACTTTCATATCACCTTGACTCCACTAAAGCAGGTAAATTCTTTGCATGGAAAAGAAAAGGCAGATACCGTAGATACAAAAAATAAACTCAATTACTCGGCTCACACATCTCAGTACAAAAGTGTCTTATCAAGATCCTCATAACATAGCTGATGTCTTTAGTGACTTTTGTGAAAGTTTATATAATCTCCAAAAAGACCCTGACACCCCCCAAACAAACTGGAGAATCATAAACTCCTATTTGGAGAAAATTAATCTCCCATCCTTACATGATGATCAGATTAAAATAATGAATCAAGCCTTTACTAAGGAAGAAATTGATTCTGTAATAAAATAACTCAAACTAAACAAGGTCCCAGGGGTTGACGGCTTTGCTAACAAATTTTGTATTGCTTTCTCTAAATGGCTAGACTCTCAACATGCCTTTGCATTTAATAGTGCATTCCTTAGAGAAAACTTAAAGGGATGCTGTAGGGGGGTCGGGGGAAAATGAGTTGAAGTTATCCGGGGCTTCTAATGGTCCCCCGCAGACATCCTGTGCCCGTGCAGCCACTCACCGATGCTCCGGCCCCACCTCCGGTTCACTTCTGGAATTTCAGACTTTAAAGTCTGAAAACCACTGCGCCTACGTTGCTGTGTCCTCGCTTCCCCTGATGTCCCCAGGAGCGCACGGTGCAGGCACAGTCCATACTGGGCCTGCGCAGTATGCTCCTGGTGCCATCAGCGGGAGTGAGGACACGGCAACGCAGGTGCAGTGGTTTTCAGAATTTAAAGTATGAAATTCCAGAAGTGAACCAGAGGCGGGGCCAGAGCATTGGGGAGTGGCTGCGTGGGCACAGGATGTCTGTGGGGGACCATTAGAAGCCCTGGGTAACTTCAACTCATTTTCCCCTGACCCCCCTACAGTGTTCCTTTAAAGGCCAACATTTCTACTATGTATAAGGAAGGAAAAGATGCTTCCAATCTGTCAATTTACCTTATTGGGATGGTCGGAAAATTTCCACTGAATACTGATTTCCGAGTTTCCAATTGGAAATGGGTTTACCGCAATGGTAAGCAGCTGCGGAAATTGGTATTCCGAGACAGAAGCATTGGACCAATACCAGGCTGCAGCATTTTTCCATGAAAATTGGAAAACCACAGAAATTTTAGACATGTTTTCCCTCTTGTTCTCACTGTCCTCCTTAACACAACCTGCAAATTTGGAGTTTCTAGCATGTACGGGGCTTTGCTATTAACTGCTAAAGTTGGTAGCCGTTCACCTGCCATTTAAGGCTATGGAGCTGTTATGATCACTTTTGCAACATGTACTGCTGGCTGCAGTTTTACTGAAGACAAGCAGTTTTTGATTTCTTTGTGTGCATTTGCTCGCATAGTTTTGCGTGCACTTACACTGAGCGTTGATTCCATCTGCAGTTGCTCTGAAGTTAATGACAGGTTAATATGCTTTTGTGAAAACAAACATTGTCTGTTGCAATGGAGCTGCAATCCCTTTCTTGCAGGCTGCATATCATTGTCTGCTCTTTCCTGCTGTCAGCCTGTGATTGATTACCATTCACCTGTGTGGGAATCTGTATGTCTGCTCCCATTGGATGACCTCAGTATAAAGGACTGCTTCCTGCAGTGCTCCATGGGCTATCATAGTCTCAGATTCAGTCTGTTACTCTGTCCGAGTCCCCCCATTCCTAGATCTCGTGTGGACTGCACTGACTCCTGCAAAGGGGTCAGTGAGTCCTTCCAGTTCAGCTCTTGTTATCAGTATTTGCTACTTTGCTAGTCTTGCGTCATATATCGGTTCATCGCCAATATATACGCATACTAGCGCATTTGTTATTTTCCTTGTATTCGTGTTACGTTAATACATCAGTGTCGCTGATATATACGTACACAAACTGTTTATATCCTGTGTTCAGTCAGTCAGCTTCCAGCACGTTTCGGTAGGTTGCGCGTATCATGATCACCCGTGCTTAGTTAGCTCAGTTCTGCTCCTGTTACCTTGTGTGGATTGCGCTCACTTCTGCGTAGAAGTAGCGAATCCTTCTGAGTCCTGTTTCTTGTATTATTTCCAGTTTCTAGCTAGCGTTCCTTGCTTATGTTATATATCAGTTCATCGCCGATATATACATTTGTTAGTCAGTCATTTGTAGCTTCATTGATAGCTGTAATTGTAAATATGCTAGGAATATCTTATCCATTGTATTTAAGTATTGTTTGTGGTTGCTCGGATCTACGCCTGCCCTGTGCGCCACATCTCCTACGGGAGTCAGTCCTCTCCTCCACTAAACTGGGGATACCCTGGTTCCTTGTGCTAGCGTGTGTACCTCCTCCACGTCAGAATCCGCATTGTGTGCTGACTGTGGAGAATATACCACCAAGCATAACATTATGATAGCCCCATTACCAATCCCCATTGTTGGGGGAATTTCCAGCAAAAATGACACTGTTTGTTATGGCTCCCTGTCTTTTAAAAGATTTGAAAAGCTTAGCCCTGAAATTGTAGACAAATTTATACCAGAACTGGTTAGATTTGTGGCAAATCCAGATTTTCGGAATTCTGCAATTCATACCTGGGCCGATCAGATCGTTTGCACTCTTTTTAAGGGCAAACTTTTTGATTGGGCAGTTTATGTCCTGGATCACAGTCGTTTGAGACAAAAGCTTTTGGAATTCATAGCTTTTGTAATTCACAACTGGTTACGCATCGATCCATTGCCTTACTTTTGCAACATGTACTGCTGTTGTGTGTTGTATTACTGCTGTTGTGTGGATTGCGCTCACTTCTGCGTAGAAGTAGCAAATCCCTCCTAGTCCTGTTCCTGTTGCCTTGTGTGGATTGCGCTCACTTCTGCGTAGAAGTAGCGAATCCTTCTGAGTCCTGTTTCTTGTATTATTTCCAGTTCCTAGCTAGCGTTCCTTGCTTATGTTATATATCGGTTCATCACCGATATATACATATGTTAGTCAGTCATTTGTAGCTTCATTGATAGCTGTAATTGTAAATACGCTAGGAATATCATATCCATTGTATTTAAAGGGGCACTATTGCTAAATTCATCTTTTTTAGACCCTTTAACATACATATGTCTTGTTAAAGTAATGTTATGGCACAGTATATAGACTAATATAAATGTAATTGTTCACTGCCAATAATGATTTATAGCCAGGCAGTCACGTCAGTATCTTTAGCTTGCCGAAGCCAATGCAGACTATTCCATTGTATAGTAGGGAGGCATCTGTTATTGATGGTAGAGCTACCATTATTTGCCTCCCCTCTGGCCAGCTCATTTACCTTGTTCCACCTTGTAACTGCACTAACGTGCAGTTACTCTGCTCACAGCAGCCGCCGTAAAGCGTAGGACGCAGCCTCCTCCATACTGCGCTGGTTGTGTGCGCTGTGTGTTGATACGCTGCCCGGCAGCCAAGGACTGCGCAGTTGAGAAGCTGGTCAGTTTGCCATAGAAACGGACAACAATAGGTGTCCGTTTCATTGCCAGCTTAGCGAAAGGAGTCCTTGGCGGCCGGGCAGCGTATCAACACACAGCGCACACAGCCAGCGCTGTACGGTTGGAGGCTGCGTCCTACGCTTTACGGCGGCTGCTGTGAGCAGAGTAACTGCACGTTAGTGCAGTTACAAGGTGGAACAAGGTAAATGAGCTGGCCAGAGGGGAGGCAAATAACGGCAGCTCTACCACCAATAACAGATGCCTCCCTACTATACAATGGAATAGTCTGCATTGGCGTCGGCAAGCTAAAGCTACTGACGTGACTGCCTGGCTATAAATCATTATTGGCAGTGAACAATTACATTTATATTAGACTATATACTGTGCCATAACATTACTTTAACAAGACATATGTATGTTAAAGGGTCTAAAAAAGATGAATTTAGCAATAGTGCCCCTTTAAGTATTGTTTGTGGTTGCTCGGATCTACGCCTGCCCTGTGCGCCACATCTCCTACGGGAGTCAGTCCTCTCCTCCACTAAACTGGGGATACCCTAGTTCCTTGTGCTAGCGTGTGTACCTCCTTCACGTCAGAATCTGCATTGTGTGCTGACTGTGGAGAATATACCACCAAGCGTAAAAGGAGCCCACCGCAAATAGCCAGTTTGCGAACATTTGCAGTGAATTTGCATTTGCGAATGCAAAAGTTGATGTTTGCTACATCACTATGTACTATAATACTCTTCATACCTAATTTACAGGTGGTGGTGTAGCTAAGGAACTTTGTTCCCTAGAGCCAATTTTACAACGGGCCCCTCAAGCACTCTATACAGAACAAGCGATACAGTGCACCAAAACCTGCCAAAGATAGCTGCAGTTCCAGAAGTGCAAGAAGGGGGTCGGAGAACAGTTTGTGAATGATCACCACCATTTAAAACATCTATAGAAGTATTCATTGCCAGCACAGGACCTTTAAAGAGCTAAAACTGCTGTTGAGGGAGGGCCCCTCTGGCCCAAAGGCTCTGATGTGGTTGCAATCTCTGCACCCCCTATTGCTACGCCACTGTTTACAGGCGAAAGATAAACATCTATGTAACCAGTACAGCCCCACAAGAGAAATTGTAGGGTATCCAAACTCATCTTACAAACTAGGTTGCTAAAGAATCCAGGTTATGGACTATCTTCTGTCTGGCTACTCTTAAAGACCCTTTATACAGTCTAGTAACAGAAATCACTAAGACTGTCTAGCATAAGATGGATTTTACCATGCCAGAATAAATACAATATGGCTAGCCTGTCTAGTCCCTGTCGGCATTTAGTGTGACAGCTGCTCTAAAGGAAATCTCTGTTCTTTGGAGCTGGTTGATATAGAGTAAGGTTCAGACCTTCACAGAGAGATGCATTAATGAATAAACAATTTATACTCCCTTTAGCAATATATCGGAGAAACATTCTCTCCTCTTTTTCTTGCCTTACTCTTTCACCTATACTCATAAAAGCCTCACATCCAGATCTATATTTTGGTTACCATATATAATATGTTGCAAATTGTAGCTATAAGCTACTGTTAAGGTAGTTCTTGTTTATTTATGTTTACATTTATTTTCTTGTTAGGATATTGCTATGCATTACCTCTGCACTGTAAAAACTGTTGCAACTTTGACTTTCCATAGGATAGCCGAGCGGTCTTGTTAAGTTAATTCAATACAGTACCATTGATGTTACAGCTAGGACTGTTTCTCAAGTCTGTTTATTCATCTGTAGACTTTTTGATGTTGCACATACCCAAGCTTTTCTATTGTATTTGTTATTTGCATTTAATTTTTTTTAATAAAAATACAGTTTGAAAAATGGTAAGGCAACTCCATTATAGGAAAGATACTAGCTTTTAAAAGTTTTTAAACACCTAAAAAGTTGTACATTCTTTGTGCCAATTCACTACTGCTTTTCTGTTTGCACATACAAGATGGACTGCATTTTAAACCACACTTTTATGTCCTTCTTGTTATTTTTCCCAAAAGGCCTTTCAGTTAACCAAATAACATAATTAAATATTTTGAAAACAAACCATAAACAAATGACAACATTTATTTAAAATTGATTGTTTAATGACTAAATGAAGAAACGGACATTAAGATGCTTTGTTTAAGCAGATGGTTGCCATCTGGGCGTAAGAGGAAAACGTTCTCTAAATCTATGATGGCATCTGCCTAAAAATTGGACTTCACCATCCTGAAAGCTGGCATTGTTCTTTATTTTATGTGCTTGTGATTAAACTAGTTCATGTGTAAAACACATTTGGTAACTTTATTATGTTATTACAAAACTGTAATTCCTAATGGCTAAAATACTCATAAATGTGTATACATTGCCCCATTAAAAATCCTCAGAAAAGTCGTCTATTTATCCTGCCACATACCTTTTACACAGTACAAAACTAAAACTTGTTACATTGTTTTTTTTTATAAATCCATGAACATAGTAATTAAAGATGTGTTCGAGAAATGGAGGATCATCAAGATTTTGGTGCACCACTACTTTTATGGCAATCCTTCCTGTGTATAAAAGAAGAATAATTACAATGTGGGCAGCCTCAAGTCTCGAAATTTAACCTGGCATAGAACAAAAAATAGATAAAAGATCCTTTTGGACTACTTTTCTACCTTCATAAATAAACTGGAAAGGTGTATGTATGTGCTAGTTATTGTGGATGATAAAAATGTAATTTAAATTTAAAGTGATAGTTTGCCAGTTAAAATTCCTCTTGCACTAATCTTTCTAGGTAGATATCCTGCTATTGATATACAGTATATTAAATAAAAGAGACGTACATTGCTTGATATTGGTGACATTGTTTTTCCTTAAAGTGAACCTTAAGTCTAAAAAAAAAAGAAAAGAGTTTTACTCACCTGGGGCTTTCCTCAGCCCCCTGCAGCTGATCGGTGCCCTTGCCGTGTCCCTCCGATCCTCCTGTCCCTGCTGGCGTCCACTTCCGGCTTTGCTGTCACCGGCCGTTAGGCTGGGAACGCGAGTGATTCTTCGCGTTCCCAGCCACAATATCTCCCCCTATGCTGCTATTGCGGCTAGGAAGGCCGCAATAGCAGCATAGGGGGAGATATTGTGGCTGGGAATGCGAAGAATCACTCACGTTCCCAGCCTGACGGCCGGTGACAGCGAAACCGGAAGTGGACGCTGGCGGGGACAGGAGGATCGGAGGGACATGGCGAGGGCACCAATCATCTGCAGGGGGCTGAGGAAAGGTGAGTAAAACTCTTTTTTTTTTAGACTTAAAGAGAATCTGTATTGTTAAAATCGCACAAAAGTAAACATACCAGTGCGTTAGGGGACATCTCCTATTCCCCTCTGTCACAATTTCACTGCTCCCCGATGCATTAAAAGTGGTTAAAAACAGTTTTAAAAAGTTTGTTTATAAACAAACAAAATGGCCACCAAAACAGGAAGTAGGTTGATGTACAGTATGTCCACACATAGAAAATACATCCATACACAAGCAGGCTGTATACAGCCTTCCTTTTTAATCTCAAGAGATCATGTGTGTGTGTCTTTCCCCCTGCAGCTATCTTCCACTGAAGTGTCAGGCTGTTTCTTCCTGCAGAGTGCAGACAGCTCTGCCTGTATGTAATTCCTCAGTATGTGAAAGCCCAGCCAGCTCAGAGGAGGATTTATCCAGCGTGTAAAAGATAATAGAGCAGAGAGAAGCTGCACTAATCTAAATAACACACAGCAGTGTGCAGAGAGGGGCCTGGAGGGGGGAGATGCATCACAGAACCACAACACTGAAGAACTTGGCAGCCTTCCAGACACAGGCTGACAAGTCTGACAAGAGAGAGATAAGTTGATTTATTACAGAGATGGTGATGATAGTAGAACAAGCTGCAGTAAGCCAGAGCACATTATAATAGATTTTGGAACTTGTAGGATGGAAGAAAACCGGATGAAATTTTTGTTACGGAGTCTCTTTAAGGTTCACTTTAAATAATGGTACACATTTTGCAAAATCTGCCAGGTTATGTGAACTTATGACCACAATTGTGTGAGTGTGTATCTCACATTAAAATTGTAAAATATGTTGGGGTTTCTTGCTTTTTCCAGTTCTCCAGTTCACATTGAGGCCATCAGATTGTCAAATGTAGATGATTTCACTAGCACTGGACTCCTTTTGACTCCTTGAAACTATGGTTGATGTTAGTATTAGCACTTGATTCCTATTTACAGTACTTGTGGACATGAAAATGCTTTATGTGCAATTCCAGATTAACATTATTTTAAAAAAAAGAGGAGTAATATTTAATTTATTTGGATGTGCCTAGGATATTGTGAACAGTTGGTTGTATTTATTTGTTTTCCATCTCAGTATGTTGTATCCCATCTGCTACGTTATGTATAGCTGAGAGATACCAACAATGAAGTAAGTAGAACTGGCACAGCTTTACTTTAAAGGATTGAATTGATCATATTTAGTCCAATAGGATCATTCACTGTTGTGATAGTGTGCATAGAGAAAGTGAACACTTATCATTGCAAGTTAAAGTCACTTCATCATCATTCGACATTATGTTAACTTTGCAGGGCTCTGGCTAGCTGCTATTAATCTCCTAATTTTACAGGGAATTCAACACAATGATGGATTATTCTAATCTAAGCAAAAGCATGTTTATTTTTTTCTGTTTTTTATACATTAAGTGTACTCTAGAGAATATTGTGCTACGCTAGCCAAACGTTCAAGCAAACATCAGTGAATGTACAAAGATAGGCATGGGTGACAGTAAAGCCTTCATATTGAAAATCTACGAGACACATTAAGCCTCTTGAGTTATGCAAGTTAAATTCACTGAATGAAGAGATCAATATAATGGATTTAGCAAAATTATAGATTTCTCACTTACAAATCCATAGAATGAATGCAAATGCTTTTCAAGAAGCTTATCTAAAAGTAGACCACTGTGACTATTTCAATAAAATCAGTATTACATCTCTTTACACAAGAACTGAAGGCATCCAAAAACAAACAAAAACAATAAAAAATGTAATACTCTATGCATGATATAGAAGCCAAATCGCACTATAAGAAGGCGGTTCACAGTAGAGTTAATGTATATATATAAAAAAAACCAACCATTTTTAAACTTCAGCATTCATGACATAAACTGTTTCATCAGGTCAGTAACTGTGCCAGAGACAGAAGTAGATAAATGCTTTGGCTCCCGGCTGTGAACATCCTTCTTAACCCCCTTGGCGGTATGAAAAATACAGCCAGGGGGAAGCGCAGCAGTTTTTTAAAAAACAATTTTTTTTTTAATCATGTAGCGAGCCGAGGGCTTGCTACATGATAGCCGCTGCTCAGCGGCATCCCCCCGCCCGCTTCGATCGCCTTCGGCGATCACCGATCAGGAAATCCCGTTCAAAGAACGGGATTTCCTGGAGGGCTTCCCCCGTCGCCATGGCGACGGGGCGGGATGACGTCACCGACGCCAGCGACGTCGGGACGTCATTGGGAGACCCGATCCACCCCTCGGCGCTGCCTGGCACTGATTGGCCAGGCAGTGCTCGGGGTCTGGGGGGGGGCCGCGCGCCGCACCGGATAGCGGCGATCGGGCGCGCGGCGGCGGCGATCGGGGTGCTGGTGCAGCTAGCAAAGTGCTAGCTGCGTCCAGCAAAAAAAAAAATTAAGTAAATCGGCCCAGCAGGGCCTGAGCGGCACCCTCCGGTGGCTTACCCCGTGTCACACACAGGGTTACCGCCAAGGAGGTTATTAAAGGAACACTGTTGCAAAAATCATAAAATTTAAAATATATATAAAAATATACATATAAAAAGTACATTCCATCTGAGCCATAAATTACTTTTCTCCTATGCTTCTGTCACTTTACAGTAAATAGCAGAACTCTGACAGAACCAACAGGTTTTGGACTAGCCCATCTCCTCATGGGGGTTTCTCAAGGTTTTCTTTATTTTCAAAAGCACTTAGTAAATGGCAATGGCTCCGTCCAACTGCCAAAAAGTGCACGGTGAGCAGGGAGGCTGGGCAGCATCTTTGTATAAATCTTTTTTCAGAGAATGTTTTTTTTTTTTTACAGAATAAAGGCCATGCTGAGAATCCCCTATGGAGAGATGGACTAGCCCAAAACCTGTTGGTAATGTCAGATTTGTATTACTTACTGTAATTGACAGCATCATAGGAGAAAAGTAATCTATGGCTCATTTTACTCAGGAAAAAAATGTACTTTACATTTTAAGATTTTGCCACAGTGGTCCTTTAAGGCAGGATCTGGATTCTATATCCTGCATAGAGCATTACATTGGTCAAACACAGTTTTATTTTTTTTTATTTTTGGGTGCCTCCAGTTCTCGTGTAAAGTCTACTTTAGTCACCCTACCCTGGGGACTCACCCTGAAACTTGTTTGTCTTCGAGTGAATTCTTTTTGGAGCAGTGACCACCATACCTCCCAAAGGCCGAGTGGGGACGATACGTCCACATGTGCCCATGCTAGTGGTTGCCTCTTGGAGCAACTCACACTTGTGAGTATTTTACTCTGCCTATTCAACCCTGCACATTATGCAGCAATGTTACACAAAATATGGCTCCCGGTGTCCGTGTATCCTTTTTTGTGTCCACTAGCACTGATATTAAATATCTTGCTTTTTTATGTTTGTACAACTTTTTTTGTACTTTTCATAATTATTCAAAAAACAGTAATACAGTCACCAAGTTTTTACTTATGAAGTTCCCATAACCTTTATGGGAAACAAAAACTAAAAACTTCTTGATGGGTACATCACGAAGTGATTATTTTTCAGCCTCTCCACAAAAATGCATGTTTGGAGGTTTTGTCAGTAGGGATTAGCTACCTTTTAATGCATCTATTTAATCTCTTCATTGGACCACAGGATTACTATAAATCCATTTTAGTTTGCACCCCAACATAATGATAAAGACTGTTGCCACTTTAAGAAGTCCAAACTGAAAAGCCACCTGGTTAGTCTGGCTTCGAATTTACTGAAGTTTCTGTCTGTCACAGTCTGTATGTTTACCATAGATGCTGGAATCCTTTCAGTTTGTTGGAATTACAATCTTGCTTTAACTTTCCATAGACTCTAAGACACAATTCACCTTTTCTCCTGAGCTTTCTCCTAGGGGATATTTTCACACTTTGTCAATAAAATGCCCTTTAACCCAGCAACAAGCAATACAATCTCAAAATCATTTTTATAGTACTTTTTCAACTACTTTTTGGCCCTTCTTCAGTTGCAAAGTGCTGAAAAGTTATTTTAAAGAGAAGAAGAAAAATTATCTCCTAGGAGAAAATTTGTGAGACAAAATTAATTACATATGGGCCCGTGTCCAGCCCTACTTGATTTAGAGATTAGAAAATAAAGGTCACACTGGCATAAGTAAATGATCTTTTTAAATACTCCAAACGTGTTAAAATAAATGATTTTTCACATTTTTTGTGGTAAAAATAATGATTTTTTTACAGTTTCTCTATTTTAGTCATTGTAAAAATACAATGCATTTTCATGAAAATTTTCTCGAAATTGAAAAAGCTATTTTCGATGCAAAATTTACTTTGGCTAAAATTTGCGAGTAGCACTGCATTTGACAGGATTAATTGAACACTGATCTTACCAGCACAATTTCCTAGGATCAATCTGTTAAACTTTTGGTACTTTCTTGGTACTTTCTTTTGTTCATATTAGGCTTATTATTATAGAATTTGCACATGGATTAGCAAAAAAAAATGTTTAAACCACACCTGAGCTGGGGAGAAAAGTTTATTTTATTTACCTGAAGTTTCTTCCAGCCCACTGTAGTCTTTGATACCCCTTAGTGTCCTCTGGGTCCCCTACATTGTGCCACTGTCACCCTAATGAAAGTCTTAAACCTGACTTGGTCACAAGATACGGCACTTGTGCTTTGCCAGTCGTGCTCCTGTTCTATGTTGCTTCCATAGCTAGGAGTGTTCTGTGTATGCGCGGATTATAAACACTTATAAGCAACTAATGTTTTGTTAAATTTGTATTCTTTTTTATATGTCTAATATTTTATTCAATTTTGGGAGAAAAATATTACCTTACTAGTGACCTTAGCCCATTTAAAAATGGGCTAGGTCTGTCAACGCTTGCCGTTGCGTGCATGTGCGCATCCACCACGTGCGCCCGCACCCGCCCGCCCCTTCTGGCCCCGTCCTCCCCCAGCTCTCTTCAGTGTCTCTGCATCCCTCCCTGCACATGCGCAGTGCAAAAAAGCACTGACACACAGGATGTAGGGACACTTGCTCTTTATTAGGTAGGATTAGTATGTTTTTGGGATGTGGGAGGAAACACGCGCAATCATGGGAAGAACATACAACCTATACAAACTCCACACTGATAGTGTCTGGGCCCAAACCTGAAGGCAGCACTTTAGAGCTGTGAGGCAGAAAAGCTAAACACTATGCCACAGTGCTGCCCCAAAGCAATTAGTTAACCATCTTGTATTACTATTAACAAAATCAATGAATCAGATAACCACCCTGTATTATACAAGCATGTATACATAAATGAAAGAGCATGCTTGTATATGAGTGAATACACATGAATCAGAGCATGACTGTCTACATTTATTATAATTAATTAGATTCTGGCTGATTGCCATATTTCAGTTCCCATGATTTAACTTATTTTAATTAACTGATAGAGCATACGCTACTAGTTTCACTGGAAGAGAAAATGCAGGCATTGTGTAGGAGTCACCCACAGTCCCACTGCATTAATGATCTGCATGCTACTTGCAGATCTGTTGAACTTGTTTTGGTTGAACTTGATGGACGGATGTCTTTTTTTTTTCAATCAAACTAACTATGTAACTTCTTTTCAACATACATAACATGCTTGCAATGCAAATTATTAGTTACTTATATTGCACATTACTAAGATGACCACTTCAAAGTAATCTTTAGTATTGGATGTTTCAAGAGGATAGGAGGTAGAAGCTTTCTGCCCTCCCCTTCCTGCATTGCTGTGGGTTCATAGAAATCTACCTTCTCCTGAATACATTTTGTTTGCCACCAAAACAGCACTTTTAGAACGTTTTACAATCCAGCCCTAGCGGTGAGCTTTTGAAGGAAAACAATGTCTCTGACTGACCACCTCATTCACACGTATGTCTCTGATTAATCAGGAAGGATACAGTGATTTACATGTGAAGAGGTCAGCCAATATGAGGTCTTTGTTTCCCTCTGAAGGCTCATTCTTAGGATTAGAAACATTATAACTGGAGAAAAGTTCCTTTATAGCTGTTAAGCAGAGGAAAGGTGGTGGTTCTTAAACAGCCCATTCAAATTCTGTCACCATTGACATAAATTGTAATCAGATTTGTGCTTTCCTGATTTTAAAGTACTCCTAAATCAGAAAAAAATATTGTATGGAGCCCATGGTGGGCTAGATTATGTCCTCTTAATCTCCTGATGCTGCTTGTTGTCTTTGGGGTCATTCCCATTCCCCGTGCCCAGTCTTCTTCTCTCCCCAGCCTCCCATAAATTTCTCAGAGAAACACTGAGCAATTCAGAACTGTGCATGTGTGAGTTAAAAACTGTACATGGACAATGAAAGAAAGCACTTTCTGTTGCTGTGCATGCACAATATTGAACTTGCACTTGTGAAGTTCTGAATCCACTGACACAGCTGGGGGGTAATTCAGGAAAATTATTTAACCGAGGGATCCAGTTGAATGCTTAGTCATTTTATGGGAAAAAAATAGGTGTAAATGCAGAAAATACACACTTTGTAATTTTTCACCCTTCCTAATTTTCACATGACAAATCCCACATTTATGAAACACATAAAAATGAATTCTTTGGCCCTTCCCAGTTAAAATGATACCTCAAATGCCATATTTTATTAGTAGCTGAGCATGTGTCGGAACGTTACCCACAGCCAGTGCGTCTGTAGTGATTAGATGCGTTTACTAAGGCAACAGTTTGGGTGGGCCATAGTGCTGTACAGATGCATTGCTAGGCAACGGCAAAGCGATACATCTGTAGAGCATTGAGGCCCCAAACTTTTAGCGCTAGTGATTGCATTTGATCACTATAGGTGGCCATCATTAAAAGTTTATATACAGGTATAGGTATTGCAAGGGTTCACAATGGGATCATAGGCAAGGCTATGGTTAAAAATTTACTGGGGATAAAAAAACAACACTTTTTATTATATTGGGACCAAGTTTTTTTTTTACTTTTTAACCTTTGTTTTGGCCTAACTTTATTGAATGCTTGTTGCCATTGCTATCAGCAATCATTCACTTTTAACATAGGATCGTGTATGCGCACGAGCATGCCCACGCACATGCAAGGGTGCACAAAAATGTGTGGGAGCACGCATGTGCATGCATGAAGGCGGGCGGTGCTTTTTAAAGCAGGATGTAGATTCAACATCCAGAAACCTATTGCAGCACTAATTAGGACATAGAATCAGCAGTTACCGATGATTATAACTCCATTGTGTTGTTCAGACCTTTCTTCAGTTGTACCAGAATAAATCTTCCCGATAATCAGTTCATCTTGTCTCGCTAAGCCCTGATATATCAAGTATGTATTCTTTCATCTCTTTTGCCACTTGCTTTAGTCTATCAGTTTCCCACATGGTCCTAACCTTCTAAAATCCAATTTTGATTATGCAAAAAGTTGTCAACATGATATCTGTCCAGATTTCATAAACTTCAGTTTCAGTAATAATTTGATTTAAGGTGTGTAGATTATTGGCCTTCAGCATCATTCACCTGGTGGACCTATAGCTTCCAGGTACAATGATTTTTCTGTTGGGGTTCCTTGCCTTAACCTTTGGAATTCTACCTACACCACAAGGCAGCGGTGCTAGTATTTGGTTGTCCCTAGATTTCCCCAGTGCTTGCTATATCGATCCAGTGTTCCTTAATCTGCCCACAAGGAGGCATCGGATGGAAAACCATTGACTTCATACATCTTCGCTTTTCTTTAGTCATAAGTTTCAAAGTGCCTGTCAGGCCTTCATGGCCACCAAAATGGCTCAGGGCTCCCAAAGTCCCCAACAAACTACACCCCAACAGGCAATCCCTTATTTGACATTGCCCAAGTCCCATCACAAGGAGGTAGTGAGCTTAGAAACCTTGTCTGATGTAAGGACTGGTTAAGGACTGGTTAATTTTAGGGAGAAACCTACAAGGGACTTCTGCCACTCATTTTTGTACTTACATAAAAAAAAATACCGGGCTTTATGCAATCTACAATCTACATACAGTCCATGAAATAAATAGTGCAACTTGCATTGCACATGCATGTGTGTTAGTAATGAACATTATACAAGAAACACAGGCATTACATGTATAATCCAAGTTAAGCTATTTGAATAAGGCACACTACATAGATTGCATAAAGTCTGGTAAATATTATGTTTGCTGTGTTCACATGTAACGTTTATTGATGTTTAGTAAATGCACTCCTTTATTTCTAATATGCATTTAGTATGTCTTATTTTATTTGTACAAGCATTCAGATACTTAATTTTTTCTTAAGAAAAGTCTATCTGATTCCTATAAGTAAAAAAAAAAAAGGCCTATAGGTGCGCGCACGCACGCACGCATGCACGCACGCACGCACGCACGCACGCACGCACACACACACACACACACACACACACACTCTTATATATAAGTCATGTAGTCAGGTTTCCCTTAGTGGGAATAAAGACAAAAACTCCCAGTACACTATTGCTAAGCAGTGATAACTGGAATACACAGGTTACACTGGAGGTTATTTAGAAAAGAACAAGATGATTCTTAGTGCAACTTGTCAGCTGTCCATCAAGTTGAAATGAGCAGCTATAGGTCAGCTATGTCCTAGAGTTCTGCTTACAGATTGTACAGTTGTGTTAGCTTGAAGCGGTTGAAAAAAAATATTGATGGATAGATTGAAAGTAAAAGAGAAAACATTCACATAAGGCAATACCATTTTGAATGTTTCCTCTTTTAGCTACACTTGTGTTATATTATTATTTTGACTATAACAGGATCTGACAGAAGTGGATATTTTAAATGTGCCCTAAAACGTATTTTAAAAAATGGAAAACTATTTAGGTCTCTGTTAGTATGTTGTTAAACAAAGTGTTATGGCCAATATATAATGCCTACCCCCCCCAGGGGCGTAGCAATAGGGGGTGCAGAGGTAGCGAAGGCACCGGGGCCCTTGGGCTAGAGGGGCCCCAAGAGGCCCACCCTCAACCATAGTAATAGTTCTTTATTGGTCATGTGCTGCTAATAATCACTTCTATAGATGATTTGAATAGTAGTGATCATTAGAACACTGTTTCCCATCCCCATCTTGCATCTCTGACACTGTGGTTGTCCTTAATTGGTTTTGGTGTGGTGTATCAATTGTTATGTATCAACTTGCACTGGGGCCCACAGCCTCTTAGCTACACCACTGCTACCCCCTCCTCCCCCCCAAAAAATCTTGTTTTTTGCAACATTTATCTAACATATATTACCATATTGGGCAGTGCCCTGTGTCCTACAAATAAACAAATATTTTTTGTTTAGAGCTTTACTTGCTGGCTTGACAGGCAGTCTTATTAACTCAGAGAAAAGCCTAACCTTCTGGAAGATAAGGATGCTCTATAAAGACCTACAGAATTTAGCTGTCAGTCTGGGGACTTTGTTATTTTAACCACTTCACCACTGAGGGGTTTTACCCCCTGAGCACCAGAGCAATTTTCACCTTTCAGCGCTCCTTCCATTCATTCGTCTATAACTTTATCATTACTTACCGCAATGAAATTAACTATATCTTGTTTTTTCCGCCACCAATTAGGCTTTCTTTAAGTGGGACATTATGCCAATCATTATTTTATTCTAAATGTGTTTTATTGGGAAAATAGGAAAAATGTGGGAAAAAATAATTATTTTTCAGTTTTCGGCCATTATAGTTTTTAAATAATGCATGCTACTGTAATTAAAACCCATGAAATGTATTTGCCCTTTTGTCCCGGTTATAAAACCGTTTAAATTATGTCCCTATCACAATGTTTGGCGCCAATATTTTATTTGGAAATAAAGGTGCATTTTTTTCAGTTTTGCGTCCATCCCTAATTACAAGCCCATAGTTTATAAAGTAACAGTGTTATACCCTCTTGACATAAATATTTAAAAAGTTCAGTCCCTAAGGTAACTATTTATGGTTTTTTTTTAATTGTAAATTTTTTGAATTTTTTTTAATTACAAAAAAAAAAATGGGGAGTGTGGGAGGTAATGAGTTAAGTTTTTGTGTAACACTAATTTATGTCTATGTAAAAAATGCTTAGGGTGTAGTTTTACTATTTGACCACAAGATGGCAACAGTAACTTTTTGTGTATTGCGACCTGCGAGCGTCTTTCCGGACGCTCGCAGGAAGTAGTAGGAGGCTGTGAGTGTTTGTTTTTTCTCACAATGATCGCACTGCCCATCGGAGAGCAGCGGATCATTGTGGGGCTTAGATCAACGAATGGGAATGGATTTTCCTGTTCATTGATCTCCGGGCGAGCGGGCGGCGGCGTGTTTACTAGCGGCGGGCGGCGTGTTTACGATCGGGAGCGCGGGCAGCGGCGGGAGCGTGGAAAGTACGGATTTCTCCATCCCTGGGGGTTAAAGGATGGAAAAAGGGAAGGAGAAATTCGTACGGGCGGGGGTAAAGTGGTTAATGCTGGGTACGTGTTTATTGATAAAGTGGTGCACACACATCAACAAAAAAAACCCCGAAATGTTGGTAAGTAATATATATTCGTTTAATGTCTTTAGTTTAAGATTACCCACTAAGCTAATGGTGTCTTTAACAAGACATTTTTTTTTTTTAAATCAGGTTTTTTTTTTTTTGTTTTGTTTGTGTACGGATTAGAATAAATAATAAAGATAACATAAAATGGCAATGTGCTTTTCACGTGTATTTTGTGCAAAAATATATGCGCTGTTCATGTAAAAATATGTGTTCAATAAAAATGAAAATACGGGCAGAGTCCAGGAAAATTTATGTGTGTGGTGTGCATAAAGTTTTGTGCGTGGTCTACACGTAACGTGTCCACTCATTATGCGAGTGGAGAGTGCATGAAAAATACAATTATAATGCATAGAAAAATATAATTATAATGCATAGAATTAATAAACACATCTAAACTCGTAGGAGAAAAAATTTCATCTTCTATTTAGACTAACTTTTCAGTGCTTTGCAATGGAAAAAGTACCAAAAAATAGGTGAAAATGTACTATTAAGATTATTTTTCTTGCTTTCTGGTGGTTTAAAAGGCATTTTTTTGACAATTTTCAAAATATCAACTAGGAGAAAACTCAGGAGAGAAAGTCAATTGCACATTGCCCCTAGTTTCTGTTTATTTTCCCCAGAAAATAATACATTTTTAATATTGGCATCATTTTGTGAATATAAATTCCCATAGGAAAACAGTTTGTTGAATATATAGCAAAACAAAAATGTATTTTTGTAAATATATTTTTGCTTGTGAAAATTACCTAAGAGAGTTTTCTCGCTCAGTCTTACTAAAAACATTTTACACTGCCTCTAAAACTTTTTCTGCCAAGTTTCTCCTATTTTTTTTTTTCTTTACAATATTTTAATTGAATTTTAGAGCATTTTTCAGTAAAACTACTGGATACCAAGTAATCAGTCAGATATCTTATCAGTTCATTTGAATATGTATTAACTGAAACGGTGCATATCTAATGACTGAGTCTTTGGGAGGCAGCTACTCGACCATGCCTACTTGTTAAACATAGGAACAAGTCCATATATGCAAGAATGTAATCTTCTGGAAACCATTCCCCCACCACAGAACAGAAACTCTGCCTTATCCCTCCCTCACCCACTCCCCTGTGCTCTCTCTAAAGGGTCTGGTAGGTCAAAAAATAAAAAAATAAAAAGTAAGAGGTACATGTCCAAAAAGCAATTTCAAGAGGGTTGCTCCAGGTGTCCCAGGGAGCCTGTCAACCGTTCCAGACAATACTAGGAAACATATTTAAATGGTTCCATTAACTTACATGTTTCTTTGTGGGAGAGTGCAATTTAATGAAGGCTTTCCACTTTTTGAATAACTTTTTCTTATACTTTTCCTTATGCGACTTTTCTATAACAAAAATATCAAGCATCTCCTCCTTCACATCCTGATTCCTGAACAATGGGAGAAGTTGGATAAATCCACCTATTAAGCATAACTTTTTTTGGCTGCAGCAAGAGCTAAGTGCAAGATATCAGGAGTTTTAGGATGTGTGATGGAATAAGAGGTAGATTTTTCAAAGAAATGGAAAAAAAAAAAAACAGAAGCGGATCACATGCATCGTTTTCATAGCCTAAATGGGCCAGGAACCAAGAGACTTGGGTCCAAAACTTCCTTATGTCAAAACCACATACAATTAATATATCTGCATTATGACATCTACATTTGGGGCATTCCGCTCGGTAATCAGGAGGGCGTTGTTTATATTTAATATTAAAGGCGTATTTGGCCTGATGAAGAAAGAAAAGGTGAGATTCTCTCCAAGCTTTGTTAATTATAATTTGCCTATAGGTGTATAAGCCATCTAGAATTTTAGTGGTGAGTAGAGGATGAGTAAAATGTTTATTCAATTTTTGCATATTAAGGGAACTAAGGTCTAACGCTTTAAGATTTTGAAGGCCTTTAAGCAGCTTGGAAAGAGATAGTCTCTCGGTCCCTGGACAAAAAGAGTTATCAAACGGAGAAAAGCCTATTATGGGCTTTACTTCAGCCAGATGCTTTTATTCTTTATGAAGACATTTCCTGAAAATGATTTATACAATGTTCACTGCACCTGTGTGTGTGACAGCTGCACATTTGTAATACCAGTCCGACCGTGCATACCTGTTCATGTTCACAGCACCTGCGTGACAGCACGCAGTGTTATATACCAGCAGTCACTGCATAACTGTTCACTGCAGCTGTGTGTGTGGCAGCTGCACATTTGTAATACCAGTCCGTGCATACCTTTTCACTGCACCTGTGTAACCGCACATTGTTGTACCAGCAGTCACTGCAACTTTTTCAATGCACCTGTGTAACCGCACCTTGTTGTACCAGCAGTCACTGCAACTTTTCACTGCACCTGTGTAAATGCACATTGTTGTACCAGCAGTCACTGCAACCTTTTCACTGCACCTGTGTAACCACACATTGTTGTACCAGCAGTCACCTTTTCACTGCACCTGTGTAACCGTACATTGTATTAGTCAAGTCAGTGCATATCTTTCACTTCATCCCCCCCAATATGGACAACACAACAGTCAGAGGCAGAGCCAGAGGCAGGCCACCCGGCAGGTCTGTTACAGGTTGAGGTGGCGTGATTTCGTGTGGCCCTGGACCAAAGTACAGTGTTCAGAAGGCACATGCCATTAACTCCCAAGATTGCCAGGATGTAGTTGACTATTTAACACAGAACACCTCATCTTCCTCAGCTTACGCACGGAACCGTGACATATCTTCCTCCGCAGCCACCACTGCTACTACTAGCACCACATCTGCCCCATTTGACACTTTGCAGGACTTATTTGGTGGGGAATTAACAGATTCACAACCATTCTTGTTACAAAATGACGGCGCTAAGCATGTTACACCACCACCTCATATGTCTGAGTTAGACACCAGTATGGACCTGAGGTGTGAGGATGATGAAGTACCTGTTGTTGGTGCAGTTTTGGAGGTGTCTGATACAAGCGAAGCTGTGGAGGATAATGATGATGATGATGATACTGCCATGGATGTCACGTGGGATCCTAATAGACAAGAAAAACAAGGGGGGGGGGGGGATGAGTCAGAGAGGAGTAGGAGGAGACGAGTTGCTGAAAGAAGCAGGGGGAGCTCGTTATCATCAGAAACAGCTGGTGGCAGTGGCATGTATTGCCACCTATGGACAGCCAGCCAACATGCTCTTTAAGGTCAGCTGTTGACGCCACCACCAAAGTGCCATCATTCCAGGGCTCAGCGGTGTGGAGTTTTTTTGTGTGTCTGCCTCAGATGAGAGCAATGCCTTCTGTACTATCTGCGATCAAATATTGAGTTGTAGAAAGACCAAGACCCGTGTAGGGATAACTGCCTTACGAAGGCACATGGCGAAAAAGCACAAACAGCAATGGGAAGACCACCTGAGGAAAAGCAGCAAACAAAGGCAAAACCACCCTCCGCCTCCTCTTCCTCCTTCAGGTGCAGCATCTTCTTCACCCGCTTTATCCCTTGCACCTTCACAGCCACCCTCCTCCACTCCGCCTCTCACCTTGAGCACTTCCTGCTCCTCTGCCCACAGCAGCAGCCAGGTGTCTGTGAAGGAAATCTTTGAGCGGAAAAAACCAATGTCTGCCAGTCACCCCCTTGCCGGTCATCTGAAAGCTGGCTTGGCGGAACTGTTATCTCGTTAGCTGTTACCATACCGGCTGGTGGACTCTGAGGCCTTCCAAAAATTTGTAGCCATTGGGACACCGCAGTGGAAGATACAAGGCCACAATTACTTTTCTCAAAAGGTGATACATAAACTGTACCGTGATGTAAAAAGGCAAGTGGTGTCATCTCTGGCACACAGCGTTGGGTTAAGGGTCCATCTGACCACGGATGCCTGGTCTGCCAAGCACGGTCAGGTCAGGTACATTACTTATACGGCACATTGGGTCAACCTGGTGACCGCTGGCAAGCAGGGAGTACATGGCTGTGTAACAGACCTACTTGTGACACCACCGTGGCTTGCAAGCAGGCCTGCTGCCACCTCCTTTCCTTCTCCTCCTACTCCTCCTGCTATAGCCTCTCCAACTACACACCCACAGCTCCCAGGGCCTATGCTGCATGCCAGGTACGACGGTGTCAAGCCATCTTGGACATGTCTTGCCTCAAAGCCAAGAGTCACAACGGAGCAGCTCTCCTGGCTGTTCTGAACAAACAGGTGGATCAGTGGCTGACCCCGCACCAACTGGAGATCAGCAACGTGCTGTATGACAATGGCAGCAATCTCATTTTGGCTTTGAGTTTGGGAAAGTTGACACATGTACCCTGCATGGCACATGTGCTCAATCTCATAATTCAGAGATTTGTGTGCAAGTACCCAGGCTTACAGGAGGTCCTGAAGCAGTCTAGGAAGGTGTGTGGGCATTTCAGGTGGGCCTACACGGCCATGGTGCACTTGGCCGATATTCAGCGGAGAAACAACTTGCCGGTGAGGCGCTTGATTTGCGATAGCCCAACTCACTGGAATTCAACACTCCTAAAGTTTGACTGCCTGCTACTACAGGTGAAAGCTGTCAAGCAGTATCTGTACAACTGCAGTGAAAGGACATGCTCTGGGGAGCTGGGGATGTTATGGCCGAGGTACTGGACACTCATGCGTAATGCCTGCAGGCTCATGTGGCCGTTTGAGGAGGTGACAAACCTGGTGAGTCGCAGTGAAGGCGCCATCAGTGACTTGATCCCATATGCTTTCTTCCTGGAGCGTGCCGTGCGTAGAGTGGAAACATCACCTGCGGCATCATCAACACCTGCAGCATCACAGAGGAGGGGGGAGGGAGAGGAGGAGTCATCTGGAGAAGAGGAGTCAGATAAGGAAGGTGTTTTTTTTAGAAGGAAGCAGAAGAACAACTGCAGCAGGAATCACAGGGGGCTCGTGCTGCTCACTTCCCCCGTGGTATTGTTCGTGGCTGGGGGGAGGAGGAGAACTTACCTGACATCACTGAGGAAGAGCAAGACAAGATGGCTAGTACGGCGGCATCCATCTTTGTGCAAATAGCATCTTTCATGCTGTCCAGCCTGTTGAGGGACCCCCATATAAAAAAAACTCAAAGGGAATGACCTGTACTGGGTGGCAACACCACTAGACCCTCGGTATAAGCACAAAGTGGCAGAGATGTTACCAAATACCTACAAGGCTGAAAGGATGCAGCACTTGTAGAACAAGCTGGCAACTATGCTTTACAGTGCGTTTAAGGGTGATGTCACAGCACAACAGAATAAAGGTGCCACTGCCATTAATCTTCCTCCTCCTCCCATGTCCACGCAGGCAAGGACAGGACGCTCTAGAGATCTCATGGTGATTTTGGACATGCGGACATTCTTTAGTCCAACACCTCGCCTTAACCATTCCGGATCAACCCTTCACCAGTGCCTCGACCGGCAGGTAGCCGACTACTTGGCCTTGTGTGGATGTAGACACTCTGAGCAGCAATGAATCCCTGGACTACTAGGTATGCAGGCGTGACCTGTGGCCAGAGCTGTCACAGTTTGCCATCAAACTTCTGTCTTGCCCTGCCTCAAGCGTCCTGTCAGAAAGGACCTTCAGCGCAGCTGGAGGCATTTTCAGTGAGAAGAGAAGTCACCTAGGTCACAAAAGTGTTCAGTACCTCAGTTTTATCAAAATGAATGAGGCATTGATCCCGAAGGGCTAGTGCCTGCCCGAAGACTAATTCAGTGCCCACACAGCACCTCTGCCTGCACGCCGTGTGACTACCTTCTCCGCCACCACCAACACACTCCAGGACTCCAGGAGCTATAGCAGAAGCCGCTATAATAATGTTTTCTAATTTTTCTGACTGCACTGTGGCTGCAACAACATGACAAAAGGCATGTACATGTGTCAATTCCCCTTTGTGATCATTACCTTGCCGCGGTGAAGGGGCTTGCGTATCACAATGAAACAATGACCGGCTAAATGAGTGTGTTGGGGTTGGGGGGCACACCTGACCCAAGAAGATAATACGGTTGTTGCTTCATTGTGGACAGACCAAATTCGATCAGCTGGAAACTCAGTCACTGTTTTTCTGTCATTCAGCTACCTCAGCCCAACCATATGAGCTTGAAAACCGCCATAGCCTGCACTCTCGCCATGGTGCGCACCAATCCAGCATGGTCATCACTACACAAACAGCTGTTTGCAGTGCTTTACACAGTGAGTTTAGTCTGTCAGTGTGAAGCAGTACACTAATTACACTACCTGCTTGAAGTATACACATGCAAGATGTTTTAAAGCACTCTAGGGGCTTGATTCACAAAAGAGTGGTAACTGTTAGCAAAGCCGTTGGGGGAACGCATGCAATTTGAATGGGGCCTAAGGGGGTACTGCGGCACTTTAAGGCCCGGATAATTCTGGTCTTGGCAACATAATCTAGATAGCATACCATCACTAATCTGGGGGGAGCTTTTGCAGTGACTGCACGAGGAGGGCCCACTCTATGTGTGCATCCCACCTTAAAATCATCCAAGAGGTCTAATAGTCGAGGTAGGGTCACTTCACAGAACTCAACAAGTTTGTTGGGGTGGCATGTTTCATGGAGGTCAGCAACGTGTACCTGTTTTCTAAGTCTTCAATCCTGTTATGGTACACTGCATTTTGCTTGGATAATGCATCTATGGTGCAGAACAACTTGTCTAGGTCTGATTCACATTGTGCAATACGCTGTTCATCATCACCTAGTCTGGCAGCCTGGGAGTGTAGCTCCTGCTTAATATGGCTGAGCTCTCGGATTCCGAATTTTGAGTTTGACATCAGTATTTGGTAGTTCAGTGTATCCACTCGAAACTCGAAATTTCGGCTGTTCCGAGTATCGAATTTGGATCTCCATTGAAGTCAATAGTTTCAAATGCTGTGGTTAATTGTGAAGCCCCCGTACATGCTATCATCACTTGGCCATCATTTGGCCGTACATGCCATCATTTGCCATGTATGTTAAGCAGTTGAGTAGGAACATGGTGAAAAAAAATTGTGAAAAGACCTTATAGTTTTTGAGCAAATCGATTTCAAAGTTTCATAGGAAAAATGGTTTTTAAACTGTGTAAAATGACACTGCTGCAGTACAGGTTACTGCATTCTGTATACATAATGTATACAGTTAATGAAAACAGACAGCGTGGGGTCCCCCCTACAGAGTCTCTGTAACCCCTTGTCTCCCATACAGACTGGGATAGCCAGAATGCGGAGCCCAGCTGACTGGGGCTTCGCACCCTGAGCTATACCAGCTCGCATGGTCCATGGTATGCAGGGGCTCTGGAGGAGGGGGGCGGCCAAGCGTTCCCCTCTCCCTCGGGAGACCTTGTCCAATCCATGGACAAGGGGCTCTTCCCCTCCTCCGGTGCCCCAGGAGGAGGTGGGGGCCACCGACGTCCTGGAGGGGGTTCATGGTGCTATCCGGGGGTCCCCTTTAACAAGCGTATCCCCGGAGGCTGCCCCCACCCCAGGAGAAATGAGTATAGGGGTACACAGTATCCCTTACCCATTTCCACAAAGAGTTAAAAAAAGAAATAAAATCATGACAATGAAAAAAGTCCTTTATTGCTCTAAATTAACCAGGGATACTAACCTTGTGATAATCCCATGCCAGTATCCTCCGAAGTGGTCCCACGCCAGTATCCTCTTAGGAGGTCCCATGCACCCGCCCAACTCCCGGGGCTGAATGGCTGTAGACAGCCTCTGCAATCTGTATTGCATAAGCTGGAAATATGAAAATTGTTTTCTGAAACAAGAATTTTCGGCAAACAGTGCCACAAACAAAATGGCTGCTGGGGAATCCCCGTTCCCCAGAGGCCACCTCAGAGTGTCAGAATGAGCGTTATTTCACATGAATGGGTGGGTCCAGGGGACCAGGGCACCTTCTGCTCTGGTCACCTGGACCCACCATCTATGTGAAAAATGGCTGGTTTTGCCACTCTAGTGGTGCCTCCAGCGATTGGGGATTTCCCAGCGGCCATTTTGATTGCATCCCTGTTTGCCAAAATTTCTTGTTTCAAAGGCAACATTTTTGTGTTCCCAGCCCCTGCTATACAGATGCAGAGGCTGACTGTGACCATTCAGTGGCGGGAGTTTGTTGATGTGGGAGGGTGATGGGATGTCCTAGAGGATACTGGTGTGGGACCACTCCTGAGGATACTGGCATGGGATTATCGCAAGTAAGTATCCCTGGTTAATCTAGAACAATAAAGTACTTTTTTTGTTGTCGTGTTTTTATTTCTTTTTTTAACTCTTTGTGGAAATGGGTAAGGGGTACTGTGTACCCCTATACTCATTTCCCTAGGGCCTCCAGGGATCTGCTTGTTAAAGGGGACCCCTGGATGGCATTATGAACCCCCCAAAATGATGGCGGCCCCACATACTCCTGGCACACCGGAGGTGGGAAAGAGCCTTTGTTCCTACTCATCTGCTTAACATAAGTGCCAAATTTGGTGATGATAGCATGTACAGGGGCTTCACAATTAACCACGGAAGTTGGCACCATTTAATTCAATAGAAATGCACTCGTAAACCCAAAAATTCGGAACACGAAATTCGTTTTTTGCCTGCGGTACACCAAATTTTGGGGAAATCGGAATTCAGCTGTTCTGATCAGCCCTGTTAATGCCCGCTAAAGTTTTGGATACGGCCATCACTACTGCAGCTTGGAGCTCAGGTGCGAGCAGAAAATTGGTCACATTCTCAATCACACATGATGCAAGATGTTAGAACAACTTGCTCGATCGGGTGTGTGGTGGGAACAGCGTGAAATTTTGTGATGATCGAAGAACACAATGAAACTCCTGGTGCTGTCCTCCCTAATGAAGAATGTCTCCCCCAGTGCCCCATGTAAGATATACATTACCTGTCCGGAGCCTGCGCTTGTCCCTCCGTTGCTCCAGGTGCACTTCTCCATACACGCATGCCCAACGTGGTTTCCTAGTATGCATATGACACTACACACGCGCTCCCTTACTAGGAAACCATGCGGGGTGCGCTTGTATGCGGAGGAGATATCCCGGAGGCAGTGGGGACAAGTGCAGGCCGCGGATAGGTTATGTATACATTACATGGGACACCGTGAGGACATTTTTCATTAGGAGGGCACAGCGTCAGGGCGGCGAGGCGGATTTCAGCATGAAATTGATTGGGAATCACCTGCAGTGTATGCGCAGCTGACAGATCTTGCTCTTATCAGATTTGATCAGAGACAGATTTGTCTCTTGGTCAAATCTGTCCATACATCGCTAGATAATGGCTACCTTAATATCTTACAACTGTGTCTGTAGAACAGTGTAGCTTGTGCATAGCAGAGCTAAACAAGTGGCCAGTTTCATAAGGCGATAGACATGCAAGTCTTTGACTTGCTGGTTTCAGAACTTCACGGCACGTACACACGCCTGATTCCTTCAAATGACGGGTCATCAGACCCGCACGCGGTGTGGCCGTTCTGCCGATAGTTTCCCCATGTGTATAGTCTGTCGGCAGGCTGAAAAGCTGGTTTTGACTAATCCGCTTGGCGGATCGGCGGTCAAAACCAGCCTTATCAGTCTGCCGACAGACTGTACACACTAGGAAACTGTCGGCAGAACGGCCACACCGCATGTGAGTCTGATGACCCGTCGTTTGAAGGAATCAGGTGTGTATATGCGCCTTTAGAAATATATCAGCTGATAACACTGATCACATGTTTCTTCACGCATTCTAGCAATCGCAAACAACACTACTGTAGAATCAGGGCAATCTGATATAGATATGTGTTTGTCTTGAAGCTTCCTCTCTGCTCTAAAAGATAAGCAACAGCATAAAGAAAAAAATTTCATTAAAACTTACAGAAATCTTACAAAAAAACCTTGCAGTGTTTGCTTCCTGTTACTCTAGAAGCAAAAAAGGGTTAAGCTCCAGTGTTTACATATTAGCTCAGAACAAAGGCACATTGTGGCACAATTCATACACAGCTGACAGCCCTGATTTACACTTGCTGATTACTTGCTGATAAGGCCTAATTAGACAGGCTAATCTCTCTAAGGACACACACGGTGTTTTTTTTTATTCATCAACTATATATGTTTTCCTTGTCTGCTGTACAAGAGTTTAGGTCCACTTTAAGCAGTAATTCTGACTCTAGTTGTACAGGCAAACTTTTTGCAACATTTTACTCAAACTTTAATAGCAGTCCACTACCCAACCAAGTCTACTATGTCTGTGGTGTCTGACTATTGTCCAAGGTCATGCAGAATACAAAGTGACATT
Source organism: Hyperolius riggenbachi (assembly GCF_040937935.1). Classification (NCBI taxonomy): domain Eukaryota; kingdom Metazoa; phylum Chordata; class Amphibia; order Anura; family Hyperoliidae; genus Hyperolius; species Hyperolius riggenbachi. The sequence continues at coordinate 113,455,604 of NC_090653.1, read as the reverse complement.
TGAGCTAGAATATTTCAGAAGTTTCTCACTGTCTTTGTTATTAAGTCTGCAATCACATAATCACAGTGCGTTCGCTTTTATAAGGCTGATTGCTCATATCGATCAATATCACAGCTCCACAGCCACACAGCTGTGTTTCCAAGGTGGAAAATGGATTTTCACATTCATTCAGCAGAAATAAAATACATAAACTGAATCAACAAGGTGAATGTCTTTAATATTTTTTTTTCAAAACATTTTCCTTTTTCACTTTCTGAGAAATTCAAGATGGTATCATCTTTGATATAGAAAATGTATAGGCTGTTCTGTGAAAACTGTAAGTAACGAAGACTATATATTTATAACATACTTGGTATGCATTAATGTTGTATGTTGTAAGTCTTGGATTGTGACTCTTGGTGGTTAACTGTAACCTCCAAGCTTGTGGAAAGCAACAGTCAGTTGGGAATGAACTGACTAAGCTCATTCGAGTTAGCTTCACTGTAATCATGGAGTGTTTACACAATCTGTTCACTTTCCAAAATGTATGCTTCTAAAACTCAGATTACTCATGATTCTATAGAGGCTTCTGGAGTCCTCTTTGTTCCTGTTACCGCTTGCCAGGACTCTCCAAAAGATGCAGGCCCTGCTTCTTGTCAAGCACTAGCGCGGCCCTGCTTTATCATACGTACAGTAACATCGCCGGTGAGCTGGGCGCAGGGTGAGACAAACGACGACCGTTCAAATCTGCAGCATTAAATACTATTCTCTCTCCAAGCTGTAGCGACTCGGAGGAAAATGTCATTCAGGGTCTGGTGATCGCCGAATCCCGAAATTACTTTTGCAAGGGACGCACAGCATAGCACTAATGCCCTGCTTCGGCTTTGAGAGCCAGGTGCCAAAGTAACCTGCTTTGTGGCTGCATACCTGCAAGCAATGAATATTGAAATCTACATCCTGTCAGAGCCGCACAGCCACCAGCAGGACGTAGATTTCAAGCATGCTAGTCCAGAAGCCGTTAAGATACACAAAAACACATAAATAAAAAGTACATTTCTACCACAGTAAAATGTGCTAGAGAGAGGAACATGTGGCAATGGGAGAGCGGCGTGACTGCCGAGAGTGGCGGTTCATTGCGACGAAACATCGGTAAGCGCCGTTTTCACGTTTTTTTGGGTACCAGCAGTCTCTGGTCCTTAAGGGGCCAGAGACTGTTAGTACGGAAGTAGTTACATTTTACAATTCTTTGTGATAGTGGTCCTTTAAAAATAAAAATCACTGAAAATGCAAAGCATGTTATTAACCACTTCTCGACCGCCGCATGCACAAATGGCGGCCGGGAAGTGGATCCCGCAAGGACCGCCGCATGTACAATTGGCAGCAGTCCTTGTACGGGCATGGGCGGAGCGATCGCGTCATTCATGACGCGATCCTCCGCCGGGGACTGGCTCCGCCCCCTCGCGCTGTAACCCGCCGGCCGTTCGGAAGCGCCAGCGGGTTACTAGCACCTGGATCGCCGCATACAAAGTGTATAATACACTTTGTAATGTATACAAAGTGTATTATACAGGCTGCCTCCTGCCCTGGTGGTCCCAGTGTCCGAGGGACCACCAGGGCAGGCTGCAGCCACCCTAGTCTGCACCCAAGCACACTGATTCCCCCCCCCGATCGCCCACAGCACCCCTCAGACCCCCCCTGCCCACCCCCCAGACCACTGTTTGCACCCAATCACCCCCCTAATCACCCATCAATCACTCCCTGTCACTATCTGTAAACGCTATTTTTTTTATTCCCTAAACTGCCCCCTGCTCCCTCCTGATCACCCCCCCACCCCTCAGATTGTCCCCAGACCCCCCCTAGACCCCCCCTGTGTACTGTATGCATCTATCCCCCTGATCACCTGTCAATCGCCTGTCAATCACCTGTCAATCACCTGTCAATCACCTATCAATCACCCATTAATCACCCCTTGTCACTGCCACCCATCAATCAGCCCCTAACCTGCTCCTTGCGGGCAATCTGATCACCCACCCACACCAATAGATCGCCCGCAGATCCGACGTCAGATCACCTCCCAAGTGCAGTGTTTACATCTGTTCTCTACCCTAAACACCCACTAATTACCCATAAATCACCCCCTATCACCACCTGTCACTGTTACCCATCAGATCAGACCCTAATCTGCCCCTTGCGGGCACCCAATCACCCGCCTACACGCTCAGATTGCCCTCAGACCCCCCCTTATCAATTCGCCAGTGCATTATTTACATCTGTTCTTCCCTGTAATAACCCACTGGTCACCTGTCAATCACCTGTCAATCACCCATCAATCACCCCCTGTCACTGCCACCCATCAATCACCCCCTGTCACTGCCACCCATCAATCAGCCCCTAACCTGCCCCTTGCGGGCAGTCTGATCACCCACCCACACCAATAGATCGCCCGCAGATCCGACGTCAGATCACCTCCCAAATGCATTGTTTACATCTGTTCTCTACCCTAAACACCCACTAATTACCCATCAATCACCCCCTGTCACTGCTACCCATCAGATTAGTCCCCTATCTGCCCCTAGGGCACTCAATCACTCGCCCACACCCTCAGAACGCCCTTAGACCCCAGCCCTGATCACCTCGCCAGTGCATTGCTTGCATCTATTCCCCCCTCTAATCACACCTTGAGACACCCATCAATCACCTCCTGTCACCCCCTAGCACACCTACCCATCAGATCAGGCCCTAATTTGCCCCGTGTGGGCTCCTGATCATTCGGCCAAACCCTCAGATCCCCCTCAGACCCCCTTCCGATCACCTCCCCAGTGCATTGATTGCATCTATTTTCCCCTCTAACCACCCTGAGACACCCATCAATCACCTCCTGTCACCCCCCTAGCACTCCTATCCATCAGATCAGGCCCAATACAACCTGTCATCTAAAAGGCCACCCTGCTTATGACTGGTTCCACAAAATTTGCCCCCTCATAGACCACCTGTCATCAAAATTTGCAGATGCTTATACCCCTGAACAGTCATTTTGAGACATTTGGTTTCCAGACAACTCACGGTTTTGGGCCCGTAAAATGCCAGGGCGGTATAGGAACCCCACAAGTGACCCCATTTTAGAAAAAAGACACCCCAAGTTATTCTGTTAGGTGTATGACGAGTTCATAGATTTTATTTTTTTTCAAAAGTTAGCGGAAATTGATTTTTATTGTTTTTTTTTCACAAAGTGTCATTGTTCACTAACTTGTGACAAAAAATAAAATCTTCTATGAACTCACCATACACCTAACGGAATACCTTGGAGTGTCTTCTTTCTAAAATGGGGTCATTAGTGGGGTTCCTATACTGCCCTGGCATTTTAGGGGCCCTAAACCGTGAGGAGTAGTCTTGAAACAAAAATGACCTGTGAAATCCTAAAGGTACTCATTGGACTTTGGGCCCCTTAGCGCAGTTAGGAGGCAAAAAAGTGCCACACATGTGGTACCGCTATACTCAGGAGAAGTAGTATAATGTGTTTTGTGGTGTATTTTTACACATACCCATGCTGAGTGGGAGAAATATCTCTGTAAATGGACAATTGTGTGTAAAAAAAATCAAACAATTGTCATTTACAGAGATATTTCTCCCACCCAGCATGGGTATGTGTAAAAATACACCCCAAAACACATTATACTACTTCTCCTGAGTATGGCGGTACCACATGTGTGGCACTTTTTTACACCTTAAGTGCACTAAGGGGCCCAAAGTCCAATGAGTACCTTTAGGATTTCACAGGTCATTTTGCGACATTTGGTTTCAAGGCTACTTCTCACGGTTTAGGGCCCCTAAAATGCCAGGGCAGTATAGGAACCCCACAAATGACCTCATTATAGAAAGAAGACACCCAAAGGTATTCCGTTAGGAGTATGGTGAGTTCATAGAAGATTTTATTTTTAGTCACAAATTAGCGGAAAATGACACTTTGTGAAAAAAAAACAATTAAAATCAATTTCCGCTAACTTGCGACAAAAAATAAAATCTTCTATGAACTCGCCATACTCCTAACGGAATACCTTGGGGTGACTTCTTTCTAAAATGGGGTCATTAGTGGGGTTCCTATAATGCCCTGAACCGTGAGGAGTAGTCTTGAAACAAAAATGACCTGTGAAATCCTAAAGGTACTCATTGGACTTTGTGCCCCTTAGCGCAGTTAGGGTGCAAAAAAGTGCCACACGTGGTATCGCCGTACTCAGAAGAAGTAGTATAATGTGTTTTGGGGTGTATTTTTACACATACCCATGCTGAGTGGGAGAAATATCTCTGTAAATGGACAATTGTGTGTAAAAAAAAAATCAAACAATATTCATTTACAGAGATATTTCTCCCACCCAGCATGGGTGTGTGTAAAAATACACCCCAAAACACATTACACTACTCCTCCTGAGTACAGCGATACCACATGTGTGGCACTTTTTTGCAGCCTAACTGCGCTAAGGGGCCCAAAGTCCAATGAGCACCTTTAGGCTTTACAGGGGTGCTTACAAATTAGCACCCCCCAAAATGTCAGGACAGTAAACACACCCCACAAATGACCCCATTTTGGAAAGTAGACACTTCAAGGTATTCAGAGAGGGGCATGGTGAGTCCGTGGCAGATTTTTTTTAGATTTCATTTTTTCAAGTTAGCAGAAATGGAAACTTATTTTTTTTTTTCTTGTCACAAACTGTCATTTTCCGCTAACTTGCGACAAAAAATAATATCTTCTATGAACTCGCTATGCCTCTCAGTGAATACTTTGGGATGTCTTCTTTCCAAAATGGGGTCATTTGGGGGGTATTTATACTATCCTGGAATTCTAGCCCCTCATGAAACATGACAGGTGGTCAGAAAAGTCATAGATGCAACAAAATGGGAAAATTCACTTTTTGCACCATAGTTTGTAAACGCTATAACTTTTACCCAAACCAATAAATAAAGGCTGAATGGGTTTTTTTTTTAAATCAAAAATATGTTTGTCCACATTTTTCGTGCTACATGTATACAGAAATTTTACTTTATTTAAAAAATGTCAGCACAGAAAGTAAAAAAAAATCATTTTTTTGCCACAATTCATGTCTTTTTTCATGAATATAATAAAAAGTAAACATCGCAGCAATCAAATAGCACCAAAAGAAAGCTTTATTAGTGACAAGAAAAGGAGCCAAAATTCATTTAGGTGGTAGGTTGTATGAGCGAGCAATAAACTGTGAAAGCTGCAGTGGTCAGAATGGAAAAAAAGGGTCTGGTCCTTAAGGGGGGTAAAGCCCGCGGTCCTCAAGTTGTTAAGCAAGCATTCTCTAGTAAATTAAGTTATTTTGAATTAAATCTTATGACGTAGCATAGTGTTAAATTAGAATTCATTTACATTTGCTTTCAACTTTAGTACAACCATTTTTACAACCTGTTCTGTTTTCTTGGATTTGAAGTGTTTTTATAATTATTATGAATTGTGTACCTAAGAAGCTGAGGACAAATTATATTCAAATAGAAATCAGACATTATTTCAATACAAATGACATGGAAACTTGCACATGGTGGAACAGATTTAACAAAGTAGATAAAAAAAAATGAACTGTTGCCCTTTGCAACCAGACAACTTTTGAATTTACCAGGGATTTGGAGTGGCTATTTTAAGCAACTGCTCCATTTTATTTTTGTTCCATTCTATTTACGTTTTTTGTTTGTTTGTTTGTTTTACTACCTGTCTTTGTAAAGCAGCTGTAGTAGAACTTTGAATTCTTATGCTTTTTGCTTCTGCTGTGTCTAACTAGAACATTTTGTCATCCATGGATATACCATGAATATAGAATCATCAATCATTCAGATTATAGTCTTATAGTCTCACTGAACTACATTTAATCTTATTTCAGTACCCATACTGACACTATATGTTTCCTACAATACAGATAAAATTTTAGCCTTTATAATATCACTTCTCTTGGTTTTTAGGGCCACTTACGGTTATTATTATATATGTTATGCATGGATTGCTCAGTGATTTATTGTACCACATAGTTCTTTAGATGTCTTCTTGGAACCATCATACATTTAGTTTACGACCTAGCCACTGGTGGCTATTTTGAAATATAATTCAGTGTGTGCGTGTTTGGCAGGGTATGTTTTATAAAGTAATCTACATTTTTGGCATGCACATCATTTTTTTTTAGAATTAAAATTAATTTGTGTTTTTTGATACCCAGCATTTCCCAGTGTGTTATTTTTTTTTTTACCATACTGGAAAGTGCTGCCACTGATAAAGGCTCTGTAAGGAACAGTAGATCCACCACCTTTTATCAGTCCCTATGCCCCAATCTACCCAAACCAAATCCCCTGGAGAAAACTCTACTTCCTGAGAATGATGCCTGAAAAAATGTCAGCCTCCCACCAACCTCCTGCAAATTCTTTTGCACTTGTGACCAACGAACTTTGCGATTTTGCACTCATGAATTAATTATTTATTGCGAGCCCCATTGCCTTTAAAGGATACCTGTAACGTTTGCGGAATCGTTTTCGTGGTCAGCGCACAAGATGCGCACTGACACAACGAAAACCCTCCACACACGTATAATTAGGTGAACCTAGGCTAGGTGCAATGCACCAGAAGAGGGCAATTCCCACCGTCAGATGGTGCTGCGGAGTGCAGACGAGCACAACCTCTGCACAGCCACAAATGCCAGATGGGAATTGTACAGATCTAAGACAATGTGTGTTCCCCAAACTAGTCGCCACCCAGCGACGGTGAACACACATTCGCAGAAGCAAAGTATGAACGCTATCGCGAGAGAGGCGATTGCCAGAAGTGACACAAGACTGATCATAACAGAACACAAGAGTAGCAAAGGCACAGCAAACGACAATGAGAAAATAACGAAAATAACAAACGCTAACTAAACGCGAACACCACGCTCATTCGCAACAGCGAATGTGTTTACAGCGTGATCTCCGCACGTTAAGCGCAACAGAGACAAGCACGCCTAACTAACCACCGACAGACAAACACGAAACAGAGGACGTGAGTGCTTGCTTAACGGTTACCTCACCGAGCCTACAGCAATCGTTCGTATCAGACAAGACAAACAAACGGACGGGAAACAGGATCGGAAAGATCCACTGCTCTTTCCTCCAGAGCGAGTGCAATCCGGGTACAGGAACAGGATAGGGCAGATCAGAAGGATCCACAGCCGCTACCACTAGAGGCTAGTGTGATCCAAACACGACAGACAGATGAGGTAGCCGGTAGCAACCGCTGCTCCAGCTTACACTCCAAGAACATAGATCAGAAGGATCCACAGCCACTACCGCTAGAGGCTAGTGCGATCCAAACAAGACAGACAGATGAACAGAAGAGGCTACCAGTAGCAACCGCTGCTCTGGTTAGCACCCCAGACAGATAGAACGATTTCCTGACAACCACCGTTGGTGACAGGACAATCGCAACAAAGTGGCAATACAGACAAAACAGATAGCAGCCTAACTGCACTAGGGAAGCTGCCTAGTGCAGTACCACGAATTACTCTAAGATAACTTTAACAAATCACTAGGGAAGGCTGACACTCAAGGAGTGTTTCCCAGTAACAAACCATGAAAGGATGACCAGCAAAGGACTCTGGGAAAACATGGCTTTTATACTGCCAGCCTACAAAGGAGGCAGCTAGGTGATTTGCATAACCAATGTATGCAAATTCCTCAGCAGCAGAGCAGATCAGAAACTTGCAAAGGAAAGACCTGTCTCTCTTCCAGAGACCTGCAGCCCACAGACTAGAGAAATGGTCAAACAGCTGTCTGCCTGCGCAGCCAGCTGAACAGACATTACAGTACTCCCCCCCCCCCTCTAGGGACGGATTCCAGACGTCTCTCGAAACTGGTATTTCCACAAAACTCTAACTGAAGACTCATGAAGGTCGGGACAGCCCGACAAGGCCTAATTCCAGAGTCAATCCACCCGAAACCGACCTCATCGGAAGCAGAAGCCACCTAAACATGCCCATCAGTACTACAAGTCTCAGTGTAAACACCCATCAGGACTGTAAATGCCAGAGAAGAAGCCATCAACAACCTCCAGACAATACCCACCACCTTCCAGGGAGCGTCCGAAAATACCAAACCTGCCACAATACCTGTTCGAAGTGTCCCTTTCAACACAAAAGCCACTGTTGATCTTATCCAGGGTACCAAGCAAAATTTCTCCCGGAATCTCCCAGAACCCTTTGAAGCTCCGCAGAGTTCCCAAGAGGCCAGAACGCTCACCAGGCTCACATGGAGAACTACCAAGAACCCCTATGTAACCTATGATTATTCTGGATTCAGAATTACCAGGACACCCATCAAGATCAGGATTTTCAGGGACCACTTCTGGGCATGCAAGCAGGCAGGCAATATCAGAGCATGTCTTCACCGAGGAAGCATCTGAGCATGCTGGTAACCGAGGCACACTTGGGCTTTCTGGGTCACAGAGCACATTGGGGTACAGCAGCACAGGAGAATCCTCAGGACATGTCGGGGAACTGCCAACCTCAGAGTCCGACATGACAAGACCAAAACCAGGACCAGGCAGAAAATCATCACGAGTAGAGGTCACAGGTACTGGTCTTTCAAAAGAAGACTCAGACTTAAATTCAGAAATTTCTGTGACTGTAATATCATCATTGACTACACAAGAGTGAAGCTCCACAAGAGCTGCAAAGGTAGTCAGCACAACAGCAATGCCTACTGAAGTGGGCAAAACCTCAGACGAATCTGGGGGGCAGGAGGCATCTCCTAGAAGTTCTGCACCCTTTAGGAGGGACTTGGAAACCTCCAAAACATCAACCAAGACCTCAGAAATGTCATTTTCCAAGTTTTCTATGAAGGATTCTGAACTATCCATGTTACGGGGCTGAACATTAAATACCTCCTGCAGGCAGGGCAGATGTCCCAGGAATGGTTCCACCATAAGCTGAGACTGAATTTCATCATCAAGACAAAGAGGCACAGGAATATCTAGTGAAACTAGCTCTGACTCTCTGAGTTTCGTTTCACTGCAGGCAGATTTTATACAAGGCAAAACTGACTCATCCAGAGTACAGGGTGGAGAGTCAGTACTTTCTTCAGAGCAAGAAAGGGACTCCCAAATAGTGCGATTGGACATCATATTGTTATTCATGGTACAGGGCAGGCTCAGAGAAACCTTCTCTGGACACAGCAAAGATGCTTCAGTGTCAGATTCGCAAAACCAAAGTGCTGTCTCACTCTTAGACTCAGCTAACGATGTCGAATCCGAGGAGACAGAACGCAAAATTTGCGAATCCACGATCGCTTTAGGTTGCGAAACTGACGCTTCCAAAGCGCAAGCCTCTGCAATCTGTAGAGCGGACTGCAAGGTGTTAAAAGGGATACTTTTGAGGCTGCATGGTTTAGGAGTTTTCTCCATAACAGGATTATGAGAAAAACAGGAATCAAATCGCACAGATTCAAACTCCAAACAACCAGAAGAGGACCTATCAGAATTCTCACAGGTGCCCACAAACGAGGCACACCCATTCATTTCAGGTCGCACGGTGCTTAAACTCACTTGTTTTACCCCAGAAAGACAAGAATAATCATGTGACAATGGTGTCTCTTTATTGGAAGTAATTGGTTGGTGTGTGTGCAATTCATCCAAAATAGTCTGCCACACACAAATCACCGGATCCACAAAACACTCGTCACACTCGTCACACTCATCAGAATCAATCGAATCGTACATAGAATCGAGACAATCATTCAGAACATCTTCGTTTTTTGCGATGTAAAAATCGCAAAAGGCCTTCCAATCAAAGTCAAATTCTTCCATCAAAGCCCCAATTTCCCATAAGGCAAATGGCGGTTCAAACAACCCTATATCAAGGTAATCTTCATATGGGTTGGAATCAGGAACTTGCACAGATTTTTTAACTGCTTTAATATAATGTAAGATCCTACCTATAATAGGATCCGCATATGCTTTTGTCTTAGGCAATGACATCTGAAGCAAATTGAACGTTCCCTCTACCCTGGGAATTTCGGTTTGGCTGGTCATTCTGTAATGTTTGTGGAATCGTTTTTGTGGTCAGCGCACAAGATGCGCACTGACACAACGAAAACCCTCCACACGCGTATAATTAGGTGAACCCAGGCTAGGTGCAATGCACCAGCAGAGGGCAATTCCCACCGGCAGAAGGCGCTGTGGAGTGCAGACGAGCACAGCCTCTGCACGGCCACAAATGCCAGATGGGAATTGTACAGATCTAAGACAATGCGGGGCTGAACAGCCCTTAAAGAGAAGAGCTCAGAGATAGACTAAATGTGTGTTCCCCAAACTAGTCGCCACCCAGCGACGGTGAACACACATTTGCAACAAAAAAGTATGAACGTGATCACGAGAGAGGCGATCGCAAGAAGTGATACAAGACTGATCAGAACAGAACACAAGAGTAGCAAAGGCACAGCAAAAGACAATGCGAAAATAATGAAAATAACAAACGCTAACTAAACACGAACACCACACTCATTAGCAACAGCGAACGCATTTGCAGCATGATCTCCGCACGTTAAGCGCAACAGAGACAAGCACGCCTAACTAACCACCGACAGACAAACACGAAACAGAGGACGTGAGCGCTTGCTTAGCGGTTACCTCACCGAGCCTACAGCAAGCGTTCGTATCAGACAAGACAGACAAACGGACGGGAAACAGGATCGGAAAGATCCACTGCTCTTTCCGCCAGAGCGAGTGCAAACCAAGTTCAGGAACAGGATAGGAAAGATCCACTGCTCTTTCCTCCAGAGCGAGTGCAATCCGGGTACAGGAACAGGATAGGGCAGATCAGAAGGATCCACAGCCGCTACCACTAGAGGCTAGTGCGATCCAAACACGACAGACAGATGAGGTAGCCGGTAGAAACCGCTGCTCCAGCTTACACTCCAAGAACATAGATCAGAAGGATCCACAGCCGCTACCGCTAGAGGCTAGTGCGATTCAAACAAGACAGACAGATGAACAGAAGGGGCTACCAGTAGCAACCGCTGCTCTGGTTAGCACCCTAGACGGACAGAACGATTTCCTGACAACCACCGTTGGTGACAGGACAATCGCAACAGAGTGGCAATACAGACAAAACAGATAGCAACCTAACTGCACTAGGGAAGCTGCCTAGTGCAGTACCAAGAATTACTCTAAGATAACTAACAAATCAATAGGGAAGGCTGACACTCAAGGAGTGTTTCCCAGTAACAAACCATGAAAGGATGACCAGCAAAGGACTCCGGGAAAACATGGCTTTTATACTGCCAGCCTACAAAGGAGGCAGCTAGGTGATTTGCATAACCAATGTATGCAAATTCCTCAGCAGCAGAGCAGATCAGAAACTTGCAAAGGAAAGACCTGTCTCTCTTCCAGAGACCTGTCTGCCTGTGCAGCCAGCTGAGCGGATCAATACAATACCCGAAGTGACATGTGACATGATGAGATAGACATGTGTATGCCTAGCACACAAATAACTATGCTGTGTTCTTTTTTTCTTTTTTTTCTTTTTTTTTTTAGCGTGTCCCTCACTGATAAGAAATTCCCCTGTTTATGTCTTTCTTGCCCTTAGAAGCCATTTTCTGCTTGGAAAGTGTTTTATAGTTGACATTTCTTATCAGTGAGGGTCACTTCCTGTCTGAGTCAGGAATAAGTCAGCCACTTTAAATCAGAAGGAACCCCATTGGTCTGCCAAGGACCAATGGGGCTCCTTGGAGCCCAAATACAAAGATGCTTAGAGAGCTCTGAGCTATATAGCTCAGAGCTCTGTCGGGTCCGTGCAGGACGCTAAGTTCCGCCAACTCCCGCTGCCCTCCCCGCCTCTCCCACATGTCACCCACATGTCACCCACATGTGGGTGACAGATGTGGGCGGGGTGGACGGCGGGAGCCGGCGGGGACTTAGCGTCCTGCACGGACGCGTAAGTGTATGCGGCGGCTGAGCGGCGAGTGCCGTCGGGTGCGGCGTAGTTACAATGTAACAAAGTTGTTACATTGTAATAACTTTGTTACATTGTAACTGATTAGCCAATTTCCGAGGATATTGCGAGGGATCATTTATTTAAAGGGACAGGTAAGTATTAATGGTTAATTAAGAGTATTAAAGGAATTTTTTCGTGGTTATGTTTTTTGTTCAATTAAAATACTTTTTCTAAGTGTTTGTGTGTTTATTTACTTTTAACTCTTAAAGGAAATGGGTAAGGGGTACAAGTACCTCTATACTCATTTCTCCTGGGAGGGGGGGTGGGCATCTGGGGGACCCCTTTTTAAAGGGGTCTCCCAGATGCCACCATGAACCCCCCCCCCCCCAGGAAATCACGGCCTCCACCTCCACCGCCCATCGGAGGTGGAGAAGAGCCTCTTGTCCTTGGATTGGACATGGGCTCGGAGGGGGAGGGGAAAGCTTGGCTGCCCCTCCCCTTCCGAGACCCCCCAATCCATGGACCATGCGGGCTGGTATAGTCAGGGTGCGCAGCCCCACGCGGCCGGTGCTCTGCATTCTGGCTATCCCAGCCTGCATGTGGGACAAGGGGTTAAAGAGGTCTGGGAGGGGGGACCCCACGTCATTTTTTTTTATATTTCCCACACTCAGAACGAAGTAAGTAAAACTCTTCCCACTTGGGGGAATCTATGAAAATAATACACCATTGTTACCTGTGCAAAAAAAACTGACATTTTCCGCATTTGAAAGACATTTTCCCCCTTGAAACTTAAAAATCGATTTTCTCAAAAACTATAAGGTCTTTTTGAAAAAAAAATGTTTCCTCTTATTCCCACGGATCCTCTTAATATATCCTGGGAATTTGGTGTTCCTAAACTTTAAGCAGGCTTTGCTATTAACCGTTAAAGTCGGCGGGTTTTTAAATGTATACATTTTTCCTTTGAAACTTTAACATCGATTTTCTGAAAAACTATAAGGTCTTTTTGAAAAAAAATTTTTTCCTCTTATTCCTTCTGATCTCCTTAAAGCGGAATATAACCCTGCATTTCAACTTTGCTCTAAAATATTATTTACAGCATATTATATGCAAAAAGCATTTTTTTTTACTAGACCAGCATTGGAAGGGTTAAACACAGACGTTTCAAGTTCCGTGGAGAGATATGCAGAAGTTCAGATTGTTACATTCTATGTATCTATTTGGCAGTCCTCCAAGCTCCTTCTCAGTCAGAGAGATGAGTCATTCAACACTTCGATACATTTCTGTAAACAAAATGTATCTCTTTTCCGCTTCGGATGCGTCTGCAGAAATCTAAAGGAACTTTAAAGCCCTGTGTAACCCTTCCAATGCTGGTCTAGTAAAAAAAAAAAAAATGCTGGTTGCATATAATATACTGTAAATAATGTTTTAGAGCAAAGTTGAAATGCAGGGTTATATTCCGCTTTAATATACTCTCCAAATTTGAGGCTCTTAGCATTTAAGGGGGCTTTGCTATTAACCCTTAAAGTCGGCAGCTACCTAACATTGATCCATGCGTCAACTTTTCCGCTTGGGAGCATGGCCATACGCATTAATTTCGTAATACCCACTGTAATGCGAAAATTACGCGAAAATTACGCTTACGCGAAATTTCATGAAATCCTTCTTTATTACGATTATGTACTTACGGCCATAATCGTAATTACACTAATTACGCGAAATTTCGCGAAATCGTAATTACGTCATTACGCTCATCTCTACATACACATGTCTAGCTCATCATGTCACATGTCACTTCGGGTATCCTTTAATGGTAGGCATACTCATGAAACCTTCTCTGTAGTCACAATTAAAAAAAAAGGTCCACAAAGTGTACCAAAACCTGGAAATTAGCATGGGGAGGGGGGGGGGGGGGGGATCAAGGGTGAAATGTTCTGCAAAAAAATATGTATGTTACACAGAGGCTTTTTTTTCATGCCTAAACACCAAAAATCACATATAGGGCCTGATTCACAAAGCAGTGATAACTCAGTTATCACGCCTAAAAGACTTTAGGCGTGATAACCTTTGCACTGCTGAGTTAGCACCGTTTTGTGCTCTTTATCGCGCACAAAGTCCCGCGTTTAGTTTTGCGCGCGCAATAGCGCAACTCCGCGTGCAGCGCCCATAGGGTTTAATGGACACATCGCGCACACTGCACCGTGCACCGCGCGGTTGCGCGCGCAAAACTTTGCGTGCGGGAATTTTGCGCGACTTTCATTTTATCACGCCTAAACTGAGTTTAGGCGTGATAAAGGGCTTTTCACAGCCGTGCAAACACTTTGCACCGCTTTGTGAATCATACCCATAGTTTCTAGATTTTGCACATCTTTGGAATTGCCACTGTAGTTATCTGCCTAAAATAGTTATGTGCAGCCACTGTGTGAGATGCCTGAAAAAGTGGGCGGTTACCTGCCTAAAAAAAAAAAAAAAACAGCCACACTAGGTGAGACCAGAAAAATTGAGCACTGAAGAGACACTGAAGCAAACTTATTTTGCCTATTTTACCTTATAATTCACTTCAGTGCTCTAATGCCAAGTAATCTGCCATGTCCCCGCCACTAAACGAGGGCAGCAGAGCCCCCAAATCCCCGGGTTCCAATCCGGCAGGCATTTCCTGGAAGAGGCAGAGCTTTCAGCTTCTGCTCTGCCCCTCTTGATGTCAATCGTGGCGGATCGCCACCTCTCCCCGCCCCTCTCACACTTCATTCACAGAGAGGGGCGGGAGAGGTGGCGATCCGTGCGGCGATTGACATCAGGAAGTGCAGAGCTACAGCTGGAAGCTCTGCCCCTCAGCGCAGCAAAATCCATGACCAAGTTGGTCGTGGATATTTGCAGAGGGATTTGCGGGTTCTGCAGCCCTCGTTTAGCGGCGGGGACACGGCGGATTACTTGGCATTAGAGCACTGAAGTGAATTATAAGGTAAAATAGGCAAAATAAGTTCGCTTCAGTGTCTCTTTAACTGCCTAAGCTACTGAAAAAGCAGCCACACTAAATAAGTACTGAAAAATTGAGCAGTTACCAGTCAACACATTTGAACAAGCAGCCACATTAGGTGAGGCCTGAAAATTGAGCAGTTACCTGCCTAAACATTTAATGAGCAGTCACACTAGGTTAGATCAGAAAAATTGTGCCATTTCCTGCTGAATATATATTTGAATTACAGCCTGTGTATAAGACAGAGGTCAGAAAAAAATGGGCAATTAACTGTCAAATAAATATTTGAATTTCATCCTCTGTATGAGACAGAGGCCAGAAGTAAGTGGAATGCACCAGGGTCATAATATTATTTTGTAATATATTATAAACGTCAAGTAATCACCACTGCTGTGTGCTTCGTTTGTCTGTCATGATCCCTCCAGCTGCACTGAATGTCAGGACTCTTGAGGTGAGCCAAGAATAAAGCTCCATGGCAAATTGTGACAGCTCTGGCAACAGATCAAGCCTGCACGCCCAAAAGTCCAGAGGTCCCTCACTCCTCAGTCTACAAAGATTGCTAACCGAAGGTAGTCAGATACCTGTTAGTTGAGGCATTCCCTAAGGGTGGATCCAGAAGCACCCATTGAAGCTGTGTACAGAAATAGGACCTTATATCATACATGATTGCCACATCAGCAGCAAATTGCCCTTTTCTTGCAGGTGGGGGAGTGTTACTGGCATCTCTTTGACTGAAAATGCCTCCTCCTGTGATACCACCCTGAAAAGTGGAATACAGCATCTGTCTCTTCTTGGTGTGGAAGTGCTGAATTTTTAGCTACCCTCAAAGTCTGGTAGAATGTCTGACATTTTCTGTTTGTACTGAGGGTCTTATAAAGTTGCCACCCAGTACAAGTCTGTCTCCTTCACAAATTTGACATGGAGTCATTTCTCAGACATGACAGCATGAAATGCCTCATTCTAACAAGGTTTAAGGCAGAGGGCTCCAGATCCTGTTCCTCATAAAGGGCAACATCGTCCATGGTTTGTCCCCCCCAGCCACAGACAAGACCAGGGCCTCCCAAAAGGTACGAAGCCCCTTGGAAGCCTGCTCTTCTTGCTCTCCCTCACCACCACAACCATCATCTATCTCATCTTACTCATCTTCATGTACAGCTGATAACATTGACTTCTCTCCAATTGGCAACAGCGTAAACTCTTCCCCCTCTTACCCTCTCCTCAAAAGGATGCATCAGTCTGCAATCAACATGCATGTGCACCCATTGCCTCAGAAAAAAATAACCTCCCCAAAGACTGTCCTACTACTTTGTACACATGTACTCATTAACAGCACATTGCTTATGGTAAAGCCGGTCCAACATAAACAACATTGAATTCCATCTGGTGGGGCAGCTGTTGTAAAAAAGATGTCTCACAGGTATTTTGTATTGCCAGCCACTGAATCTCAGCAAGGTAAGTTATATTGTTTGTGTAGGATCATCAGAAATGTCCAGATACTTTTCTGGCCTGCTTCAGGACTTCCTGAAATCCGGGTTACATTGTCCACCAAAATTGCACAGATTTAATACATGTGCCATGCAAGGCACATGAGTCAATTTGCCTATTTTCAGTGCAGCCACCACATTTGTGTAGATGACTTTTCCAACACTGAGGTTGTGAGGGGTCAACCCTAGTGTTGGGCGAACAGTGTTCGCCACTGTTCGGGTTCTGCAGAACATCACCCTGTTCGGGTGATGTTTGAGTTCGGCCGAACACCTGATGGTGTTTGGCCAAACTGTTCGGCCATATGGCCGAACTAAGAGCGCATGGCCGAACGTTCCCCTGAACGTTCGGCTAGTGCTGTGATTGGCCGAACGTGTCACGTGGTTCGGACCCGAACGCGCTCTGATTGGCCGAACGGGTCACGTGGTTCAGGTAAATAAATACCCGATCCACGTCATTTCTCCGCCATTTGTCTGTGGGTTTAGCTTTGGGTAGGCAGGCAGGGTAGTTCTCTCTCCAGCCAGGCTAGCCAGGGTCCCCCGGTCATTGTGTCACTGCTGGGAATAGTAGTACACTGCTCACCCACACTATATAGCATTGTGTTTACTGCCACTCTGTGTCTCTCTGCTGGGAACAGTAGTACACCGCTCACCCTGTATAGCATTGTGCTCTGTGTCGCTGCTGGGAATAGTAGTACACCGCTCACCCACACTATATAGCATTGTGTTTACTGCCACTCTGTGTGTCTGCTGGGAACAGTAGTACACCGCTCACCCTGTATAGCATTGTGCTCTGTGTCACTTATGGCTGCATGGCGGCAAAAAGCATGTTATCCGCATGCTTCTTGTCCTCATGCAAGGCCTGGGTTGTTGTGTCTGAAAGCGTGGCCTTCTCCTCCTGCGCCTCCTCCTGTTCCATCACGTGTGCTGCTGCTAGGTTAGCATTGCCGGTCCCTGTTTATGGAACCTCTTATCTTTATTACGTTTATGACTGCATGGCGGCAAAAAGCATGCTATCCGCACGCTTCTTCTTGTCCTCATGCAAGGCCTGGGTTGTTGTGTCTCAAAGCGTGGCCTTCTCCTCCTGCGCCTCCTCCTGTTCCATCACGTGTGCTGCTGCTGGGTTAGCGTTGCCGGTCCCTGTTTATGGAACCTCTTATCTTTATTACATTTATGACTGCATGGCGGCAAAATGCATGCTACCTGTGCAAAGAAAACAGACATTTCCCGCATTTAAAAGACAGTTTTCCCTTTGAAACTTTAAAATCGATTTTCTCAAAAACTATAAGCTCTTTTTGCTAAAAAATGTTTCCTCTTGTACCCACCCCCAAGGTGCACATACCCTGTAAATTTGGGGTATGTAGCATGTAAGGAGGCTTTACAAAGCACGAAAGTTCGGGTCCCCATTGACTTCCATTATGTTCGGAGTTCGGCGCGAACACCCGAACATCGCGGCCATGTTCGGCGAACGTTCGCGAACCCGAACATCCAGGTGTTCGCCCAACACTAGTCAACCCTCAGCCTAAGTCTGCAGAGAGAACAGCAGTGCATGTCCAATGTGGCTTTTGCTTCCAGGCACAACATCCGCAACACAACATAAAACTGCCATACCTGTGTGGTGAGAACAGACTCTGGGGAGCTTGGGACATCTATTTGAAAATGGCGCCTGGAAAAAAGGGCACCTGGTGTAGCCCATATATGCCAAATTCGACTACAAAAAGGGTGCCTGGTAGCCCATATGCCAAATTTTTCTACAAAGTGTGCTTGGTGTAGCCCATATACGCCAAATTTGGCTGAAAAGGGTGCCTGGTGTAGCTGAAAAAGCTACTTTTAGTTTATAAAAAGGATGCTGTTATAGGCAAAATTTGTTGGGCTATAAAAGGGCTCTAGATATAGCTGAGAAAAGTGATTACTATGACCTAACTTATCCCTACTCTTTCACAGAATCCTCCCCTGATGGTGCCTAACCCTAAGACCCCCTTTTGTAGTGCCTAACCCTAAGACAGCCCCTGGTGATTACTATGACCTAACTTATCCCTACTCTCACACAGAACCCTCCCCTGACCCTTACCCCCCCCTCCCCGGTGGTGCCTAACCCTAAGACAGCCCCTAGTGATTACTATGACCTAAATTCTCCCTAATCTCACACAGAACCCTCCCCTAACCCTTACCCCCCTGGTGGTGCCTAACCCTAAGACCCCCACAGGTGAGGCCTAACCCTAAGATCCCCTGGTGGTGCCTAATCCTAAGACCCCCAGGTGGTGCCTAACCCCTCCCTGGTGGTCCCTAACCCTAAGACCCCCCTTTACTGTTCACCATATACATGCTGCCACTTGGAGAAATCATACAAAAACATGGCCTGACATATCATTGCTATGCTGATGACACCCAGCTATATTTGTCATTCAAACCTGATGTCACAGACCCTACTCCACAAATAAACGCATGCTTAGCTGAGCTTCAGGAGTGGATGAATAATAATTGGCTAAAACTTAATGCTGACAAAACTGAGGTTCTTGTTATCGAGGGCCAGGGCTCAACAGCAAAGCAGCTCCAGTCTCAACCAACACCGCTAAGGATAGGGAGCTCAGACCTGAACAACTCAGACTGTGTGCGCAGCCTGGGAGTACTGATCGATGGGAAATTAAGCTTCAGGAATCAAATCTCAGCTGTTGTGAAACATTCCTTCTTTCACCTAAGGAATATTGCAAGGATTAAACACCTAATTCCTTCAGAGGATCTTCCAACCCTAGTTCATGCCTTCGTCACATCAAGGTTAGACTACTGCAACGTCCTCTACACAGGCCTGCATAAGAAAGACTTACGCCGCCTGCAATTAGTACAGAATGCCGCCGCAAGGCTGTTAACGAGCCAACCCCGCCATTGCCACATAACACCAACCCTGAGCTCACTCCACTGGCTACCGATAAAATGGAGAATTCTGTTTAAGATTGGCTTACTGACATTCAAATCCTTGCACAATCTGGGCCCTGGATACCTGAAGGACTTGTTGCAACTACATCACACCCCCCACAATCTTAGATCAAAAGGACGTAACACCTTGTTCACCCCCAGAGTCCACCTCAAAACCTTTGGAGACAGAGCCTTTTGTCATGCTGCCCCTACACTTTGAAACTCCCTGCCACACCCAATCAGGACAGCCCCATCCCTGGAAGCATTTAAGTCTAAACTGAAAACCTACCTTTTCAGTCTGGCATTCATGAACATCTGACTATCTCCTCTGTAACACAACCCAGCCTGAAACCCTGTATTAATCTGAGACACAGCTATGCGCTTTGAGTCCTATGGGAGAAAAGCGCTTTACAAATGTTATTGTATTGTATTGTAAGACAGCCCCTGGTGATTACTATGACCTAACTTCTCCCTACTCTCACACAGAACCTCCCCTAACCCTTACCCCTCCCCCGGTGGTGCCTAACCCTAAGACCCACCCTGGTGGTGTCTAACCCCTCCCTGGTGGTGCCTAACCCTAAGACCCCCCTGGTGGTGCCTAATCCTAAGACCCCCGTTGGTTGTGCCTAATCCTAACCCCTCCCTGGTGGTGCCTAACCCTAAGACAGCCCCTGGTGATTACTATGACCTAACTTCTTCCTACTCTCACACAGAACCTCCCCTAACCCTTACCCCTCCCCCCGGTGGTGCCTAACCCTAAGACCCACCCTGGTGGTGCCTAACCCCTCTCTGGTGGTGCCTAACACTAAGACCCCCCTGGTGGTGCCTGACCCTAAGGCCCCCCTCCCCCAGTGATTACTATGACCTAACTTCTACCTACTCTCACACAGAACCCTCCCCTTGTGGTGCCTAACCCTAACCCCCCCAATGGTGCCCAAACCTAAGACCACCCCCCTCACTTGTGATGCCTATTCCTAACCCCCCTGCACCCCCGAATAAAAAATATTGGCTGTAAAAGGGTGCCCTTTTGTAGCACAATCAAAAACCTTGTAGCCCAAAACTTTGTAGTCAAATAAAAAATATGGGCTACAAAGGGGAGCCTTTTTGTAGCAGGATCAAAAACCTTGTAGCCGAATAAAAAAAAAATATGGGCTACAAAGGGCTGCTCTACTGTAGCCGAACGTAGCCAAATAAAATACGGGCTACCAAGGGGCGCCTGCCTATAGCCGATATCAAAACTTGGGCGCCCTTTTCACCACCTTGTAGCCGATATTTGCAGAAATAACATTGATGTCTTTTCATACAGGAGGCGACTCATGCACCTTTTCAACTGATCCCAGCTTGGGGGCCACAGTGAAAGAGTAGGGAATCATGGAAGAGATGGACTCTGCCGAGGAAGAGACTTCAGAGGAAGGACAAGGAGAAGAAGTGGCTGGCTTGGCTGCAAGACGTGGCTGTGGCATAGACTCCAGTCACCGAGTCCTTCTTTCCCCGCTGCCGCTGTCACCACCATGTTTATCCGGTGGGCAGTGAAGGTAAATATCATCTCTGCCCATGTTTTTAAAAACAGGTGTCTGTGATCAGATGGAATTAGCCCCAACACTATGTGCTAGAGATTGGTTGACCTGCTGTAGCACAAGTTGGTACAGGTCCGGTGATGCCTGTCTGGGAAAAATATCTTCTTCCTTCCACTACAGTGCAGCAATGTGCACAATTTTTTTTTAAATGCCTCAGATTCAGCCAACTGGTATGGTAAAAGCTGGCAGGCTATCGGTTCTAACAAGCCAACAGTCAAACTGTGGGCGAGGGGGTTACTTGGTGACATACATTTTTCTCCCAAAAATGCCAGAGAGGTAACGCTGTGGGGATGACCATGAAGTGGGCAGGCTGGAAGGAAGAGTGAAGGACAACTGGGAATGAGGGAGGGGAGGAGGAAAGGACGAGGCAGAATGTGGAACACAAGGAGGCTGGCTTTTGAGTGCTTCTTGCCTTCAGGGCTTCATGCCACAGAGCCTTGTGATGGGACCCCAGATGACTTCTTAGCATAGTTTTTCCTAATATGTGCTGGTCTTCACACAAAGTTTCTCTTCATACAGGATGCAGATGGAATTAGTTCCATCAGCAGCAGACACACAGAAATATTCCCACACCAGCCTTGTTGAGCTGGTCTAGTACCGCTAGAAGTGATTGGGTGCAGAGTCTTACTGATCCCAGGTGACATCACACCCTAATGTTTGCCTCCTGCCTCATGTGACCTATCCCTGTTTCCTACCCTTTTCCTCCCTCTCTGAGGCTTGGTCTCTCCCTCTAAACTCTCCTTCTGCTGTTTCTATCTTGTGGGCACCCATGAGACATCCATCACCACATCATCATCACCCTCATCATCGCTTACAGCTTCAAGCTTACAGTAGGCCACAACAGCAGGAACATTACACCCTGTGGTGACCTGGGGACTTTTATCTGTGTGTCTGCTTTGCTCCTCTCCTTCATCCGATGGCAAGAATTCTTGTGCGTCGCTCTGGTCCATCAATGCCATAGGAAATATCTCCTCTGAGCAATCCAATTCAGTTGGAGGGGCTGTGGTGGTGAAGGTGGTGTTGTGGTTGCCCAAAGCAGAGGAGGATGAGGAGGGTACATGGACATTGGCAGCAGAAGAGGTAGAAGAGGTAGAACGCTGAGTAAACCAGTCAACCACCTCTTCAGCATTCTGGGAAGTAATGGCTTTCTTCTGCAGAAGATTACATATGCCACGGCCACTGAATAATGCAGCATCATGAACTAGAACCTTTGCACTTTGATCCGCCTTTGCCTGTCATGTTTGTTGTAGTGAGTTAGCAGCCAAGGATTATTGTCAGAAATGTCTGTGACATTTCACCGACACACTAACTGTCTGATATCACCCACAGTAACTCTAAGTAAAGTTAGATGACACAGGTGTGTTGTTGTGTACGCTAATCACTCAGTGACACAAATGTCCATGACACTGTTTTTTTTTATTTTTTAGTTAAAGGACACACTGACTGTCTAATATCACCATGAGTAACTCACAGTAAGGTTAGGTGACACGGGTGTGTTGGTGTAACACTTTACGCTAATCACTCAGTGACACAAATGTCCGTGACACTGTTTTTTTTATTTTTAATAAATCAGACACTGACTGTCTGATATCACTGACAGTAACATACAGTAAGGTGACACAGGTGTGTTGGTGTGACACTGTATGCTAATCATAAATAAATAGCAGCAAATGAGCCAAATTAAGTAAAAAAGTGCCATGGATGATTGTAGTCACAACTCAAACCAAAAAAGAAAGCCATCCATATAGCAAGTAATAATAATAATAAATTGTAATACACTAGGTACCAGCAAATATGAACAAGTTTATTAGGGACTTATCCCTTTAAAAACAAAAATAAAACACATAGCAGGGGAAACGGGCTAGCTGTCACAGCAAAGAATGACACATACAATAATGGTCATCAGCCACAAAATAAAGTATAATATTGTACAATGTAACAGAGACCAATCTTAAAGTGAATACATGCATATATATAAGAGTACAAGCAATCCTCCTATCAATGTTTCTCCAGTAAACTGTTCTGCCGGCTATATGGAGAGTAAAACCACCAAAGTAAATGAAGGGTGGATAAAAGAAAGGAGGAAGCTTACCACCAAAGGTCCCTGTATCGACAGCCTGGCCAGCACCCCTGCTAGATCTCACATGTTCCGCAGACCCCTCTGCTTCCTCGGAGATAAAAGAATTAGGGCTGGAAAGCCCCCTTATAAAGTTCCTATGCAGCGCGTATTAGCGCGGCATCCGTTCTGGTTGCTTCCTGATGGGCGTGGCCACGCCCCATGATGTCACCGCGCCGTGCGTTCCAGATGACGCACCGGCGCCATGCCATGAGTAACCATAAGGCTTTTGTGCGTTTCAAATGACGCACTAATATTAAACAGTCAAATTCAGAACGGAGTATTTTTGCCCATATATCGGGCTAGTGATATAATAAATAAATACGATTGATTAATGATGTAGTATGATAATTAAGATTCAAACAAGATGAAATATTAATGTATATATTTGGAGAGTATAATTTGTGAGCAAGAAAAGAGAAATGCAAGTCGGATAGCGCCACCTGGAGATCTTTTAACTAATTAAAAAGTTCTATCTCAATATACAAATTGATTCTTATGCCAAAATGGGTAAAAAGGTGTATACTCGTGACATTAAAAACATGACAACTCTAAACATATATATAGTGCAAAAATATATAAACAAATAACTCTTAATTTAAACAAATCTGTGACATAAATATAAATATCAAAAAAGTGCTTGGTGCAAATACGTTGACGTCCATTGTGTTAAATCATCTTGATTTTAGTCCATCTGTGAACAATAAAAAATTAAATAACTCCAATCACAGTCACCTAGATTTTATTTGTAGCAAATTTGAGCCGTGACCTGCATGACACCATACATACTCTCTGTGATCTATCTATATCCGTATCTGGACTGCTACTCACCTCCAGTCCAGACAGATGAGAAAATATGTAAAAAGTGACTTATGCATAGTGATAGTGAAACAATGATTACATCCTGCTGTATACTCACTTACAGCATATGCAATATAATTATAATTCAAGTGATACAAATAAATTAATAATTGCAATATGCTGTTTACTCACTTCCAGCATTATGCAATAAGTGTAAAGTGTAAGGTGATATGTTAGGTAATTATATGTGCTCATATAATATGAAACAAAGTGCTACGTGCATATCAAGGTGCTAATGCACCTCAAAGTGAACTGTGCATTAAAGTGCAGATGAGGGACAATTGGAAATCAAACATGATTGTTACTCACCTATAAGATACTCATTGAGGCATATCTTCACAAACCTAAAGAACTAAGATATAAACGCATCCAAGTGTTAAAATCAAATTATAAATATACTCAACATCAAGACATGATAAAATACAAGCCACTATATGGAAGCAATCACTGAGGAAGATAACATGCAAAACTGAAGTCATCATTCAGTCCTGCAGGGCTACGAGTTTGCAATTTATAAATCCATCTCAGCTCAGCACGGAGGAGCCTGTTAACTACATCTCCTTCTCGGATATTGGTCTTAATGTGCTGTAACCCAGTAAATAGCCATCCTCTCAGGGACCCGCCATGACTGTTTAATGCATGTGTTGCCAAAGTGGTCAGCGTTTTTCCATTCATTTTATCTCGGCCGGCTAGTTTTGCTACTGAAACATGTTTCTGTAGCCTTAGCTTGAGTATGTTCTTGGTCTGGCCAACATATTGCCAACCGCAAGGGCATTGTAGTAAGTAAATCACAGCAGCGGTTTTGCAATTAATGTAGTCATTTATAAAGAATTTTTTCCCATTAGCTTTGCTGATCACATATTTTGTGGCTCTCATGTTAGGACAGATTGAACAATTACCACATGCATAACTGCCTTTTATTCCCCCAATACGTGAAGGTCTCTGAAAGTGGCTATTACATAGTATGTTTCTCAAGGTGGGTGCTCTTTTAGCTGTGATGTTCGGTCGCTCAGTTAGGAAAGGTTTTAATTCCTTGTCATTCAGTAAGACATTCCAGTGTCTAGAGATTGTTTTATATAGTTCATTCCACTGGCAATTGAAGGGAGTGGTTATTCTCACCTTCCCACTCTGTTTATTGCCCCCATATATTTTTCGTTTGGGCTGTAATAAATCAGATCTAGGAGTAGCTCTGGCTCTCCTTAGTGCTGTCTCCAAACATCTCCTGGGGTAACCTCTCGCCTGGAACCGTCTCTTAAGTACCTCTGCTTCATGTTCAAATTCTCTCTCTCCTGAGCAATTACGCTTGACTCTTATGAATTGACCTATAGGTATACTCTTTTTTAATTTATTAGTATGATGTGAACTAAACTGCAATAAACTGTTAACGGCTGTTGGTTTTCTATATATAGTTGTAGAAATAGTGCCAGTAGCTCCTTTCTTTATCAATAAATCCAAAAACTCAACTTGATCTCTGGAGGTATGGTAGGTAAGGAACAAATTGAGATCGTTTTAATTAGTTAAAAGATCTCCAGGTGGCGCTATCTGACTTGCATTTCTCTTTTCTTGCTCACAAATTATACTCTCCAAATATATACATTAATATTTCATCTTGTTTGAATCTTAATTATCATACTACATCATTAATCAATCGTATTTATTTATTATATCACTAGCCCGATATATGGGCAAAAATACTCCGTTCTGAATTTGACTGTTTAATATTAGTGCGTCATTTGAAACGCACAAAAGCCTTATGGTTACTCATGGCATGGCGCCGGTGCGTCATCTGGAACGCACGGCGCGGTGACATCATGGGGCGTGGCCACGCCCATCAGGAAGCAACCAGAACGGATGCCGCGCTAATACGCGCTGCATAGGAACTTTATAAGGGGGCTTTCCAGCCCTAATTCTTTTATCTCCGAGGAAGCAGAGGGGTCTGCGGAACATGTGAGATCTAGCAGGGGTGCTGGCTAGGCTGTCGATACAGGGACCTTTGGTGGTAAGCTTCCTCCTTTCTTTTATCCACC
This sequence comes from Hyperolius riggenbachi, assembly GCF_040937935.1. NCBI lineage: Eukaryota > Metazoa > Chordata > Amphibia > Anura > Hyperoliidae > Hyperolius > Hyperolius riggenbachi. The sequence goes on along the minus strand of NC_090653.1, from coordinate 113,429,716 downwards.
CTTCATTTACTTTGGTGGTTTTACTCTCCATATAGCCGGCAGAACAGTTTACTGGAGAAACATTGATAGGAGGATTGCTTGTACTCTTATATATATGCATGTATTCACTTTAAGATTGGTCTCTGTTACATTGTACAATATTATACTTTATTTTGTGGCTGATGACCATTATTGTATGTGTCATTCTTTGCTGTGACAGCTAGCCCGTTTCCCCTGCTATGTGTTTTATTTTTGTTTTTAAAGGGATAAGTCCCTAATAAACTTGTTCATATTTGCTGGTACCTAGTGTATTACAATTTATTATTATTATTACTTGCTATATGGATGGCTTTCTTTTTTGGTTTGAACTGTATGCTAATCACTCAGTGACACAACTGTCCATGTCACTGTGCTTTTTTATCAAAGGACACACTGACTGTCAGATTTCACTGACAGTAACTCACAGTAAGGTTAAGTGACTGCTGTGTTGGTATAACACTGTACGCTAACCACTCAGTGACACAAATGTCCATGACACTGAATTTTTATTTTTAAAAGTCACAATGACAGACTGTCTGATATCCCCGACAGTAACTCACAGTAAGGTGACATAGGTGACACTGTGTGAGAATCAATGACAATCAACTGTTATAATTTAAGTAGGCCTCAGTTATTTGGACTGAGTTAGTCAAAAAGGCTTGATGAGCAGACCTGCCCTTTAAGGGGATTTTCTCTGAAGAGAGAAAATCTGCAGTTCTGTCAGCAGAACTAGAACATACCAAGAAGCTGTTCTGAACAAGGCCGCAGGTCTCCCTGACCTGGGCCTGGAACAATAAACATCAGTCATGTTTTGTAAATATTCACATTCCTGCATGTATGTCAAATGTCTCATTGATTATTAATCGAGTAGGTGTGTATGATGACACCACAAGTGGGTCCACCAATAGATTTATCTAGGGGGTGGCGAAGATGATGTCATATTTAACTCTTTCCTAGTCGGTATGAAATCTGGAGCGAGCGATGGGGAACTCACTTCTGCTTCTTCCTTCTGCACTAGCTCGCAAGGCCGACTTGGACCTCTAAGCATGTTATTCCTTTATGTAAGCTGATATAATGTATGCTATGTACATAGGTAGTTTAGTGTAACGTAGGTAGGAAGAAGGTACCTGATAGACTTCAGTAGGGAGTCTAATCATGAGCTTATAATGCAACATGAAGATTTGCATAGCTAGGATATGATGACTGTATCTATCTGTCCTTCTGTGACTTGAATAAATAACGGAAACATTGGAGAAGCCTGAGAAAGTCTATTTCCTGTTTGCTGTGTGGAGAGTCAAGTGATCTCACAGTCTGTGAGACGATGGTGTCGAAGCAAGGTGATAAGAACAGTTTATAACAGTGGTGCCTGAAATCCTTCCCTGCCTAACTATACAGGCAGACGGGGCCGGGGCCGAAGGAAAATGGTTTCAAGATATTCCACAGCAAAACAAGCGGAATAGACGGACGCAGACAGTAAAGCTTATCAAGCTGATACTGATAAGTGGGAGTGTGCGGGAGCCAAGCACACAGCTGCAATTCGAGAGAACCAGCGGCGACACTCGTGGATGTTAAACTTAGACTGAAAGTGCACATCAGTCCTAGCCTAAACCGGATCGCAGGTGTCTGGAAGCTCCGAGGCCGGCTGGCAGCTGCCGCTGGAGATTGATCCGCTGAGCCAGTGTGGGTACACAGAGCTGACGCTCAGTAGTTCCAGAGATCCACTCAGTGTCGTGGAAAGTTGCCAGAAGCTGGTCGAATTCGCAGGCTTACAAAGTCTTCTGCTCAGGCAAGTATGTTTTACGTTGTTGTGTTGCATTATCTTTATTGTATGAGAGGAGGATAATGTGTTAATGTGTATATTCTGTGTTAATTGCAGAGTGGAGGCTGCGGGCTTCTCATCTCTCCTGTGCGTGAAGGGAGGGGTGAGGAGAGGTGCAGCTCCGATGTAAATACAGAACGTGTTTTCAGAGTTTATGCGCTTTGATTGTTTTTTAGGATTCGATGTTCCTGTGTGGCAGATGTTTTGTTTTCTCTCTCTCTGGGTTTTGTTTTGTTTTTCTCTCCCTGTCCAGAGACTGGGCAGGATGATAGATAAGGGGGGGGGGGTCCCCCGCGGCAGAGGGAAACCATCAGTGTTAGTGGTGGACAGGGGGGAGGGGTAGCAGAGTAGACAGGAGAGAACAGTTGTAAAACTTAGAAGTAAGTTTTTCTCGGGGAGCTGGGTGGACAGCCCTTGTCTCTGGGTAGCTGTGGAAGTTCGCATAGGGACAGCTGAGATAATGGGTGAGGTTTTTGTTTGTCTTTCCTCCACGCGTTTCCAGTCAGAGTTGCTAACAGGCTTGTAAATATCTGCATCTGTTATGTTGTTCAGCCATCTCGTCTGTTGTGCGTCTCAGTAATAGTGCTGTAATAGTTCTGAGTTATGGCTGAGATAAGCTGCAGATGAGTTGTGGAGAGAGGGGATAGAGGGAGAGAAGAGGAAAGCGAGTGTCTTTCTGTTTGTGAGATGTTCTGCACGTTTCTCGCATTTCCAGTCGGTGCTGCTGCTAACATGTTTTTTCAATGTCTGTATTGTGTTGAAGTTCTAGCTGGGATGTTAACAGTTAAAACAGTTACAGTGGTTTGGAGTCGTATAGCTCGCTCGGGCGGTTCTTAGTTATGTCTGTGATAGAGTGAGAAAGATTCCTACGTCTCTGGGGATCCGTATGTCTGATTGCAGTTCGGATTACAGCTGAGACGTGAAGGAATGCTGAGGCTGATTTTTGTGCACTGTGGATAGATGCTGTGTGTAACGATGCATAAAAAAATGTATGTTCTATTTGAGTTTGCTCTCTCTCCTAGGTCTATAGGAACGAGTGGCTGGTATGGGAGCAGCCATCTTGGCTGGCAGTCCAGGACTCAAAATGGCGGCAGTGGAGAGAGCCCGCCCCCGTGAGTCATGGCCCCCACACGTCATGGCAGGGGGGAGGAGGGGCTGGGGGATCCACGTCACGTCAGGCTGTGCTCGCGGCTCCGGGCAGAGCAGCTGAAAGGAAGGGGGGTAGAAATACAGAGACATTCTCCTGTGTGTCTCGGTTCTCAAAGTATTTCCCCAGAGCTTTTCCCTGGGTCCATGGACAGGAATGCCAGAATAGGAAGTGTTTCCCAGCTGGGTGCAGGGACACCTGTAGCAGTACAGATCAGAACTGGGTCTGTACTGTGTTGCTTATGGGATTATTCCTGTAAGTGAGGCACCTTAATGGGTGGTGCAGCATGAGTTCCCAATAGAAGGAAAGGGGGACAGCGCATCAAAGGGGGTGCCGGAGTTGGAAAAAAGGGAGTTGACCAATTCGGGTTTCCGTCGCCGCTTCTGCAGAGCGGTAACGTTTTTTCCGGTTTTGTCGTGAACAGGGCCAGAGCTGGACTGAGAGGTCTATGCTGGGCTGGGGCTGTTTTTTGGTGCGGTTTTTTTCGTCCACTGATTGGTCAAAGGTGTTTTTTTCCAGCTCCTGTCAATCGTAGCACAAAGAACAAGGACTGACAGCAGTTCATGGGGCAATTATACAGATGATAGAATTGCCGTTTACAGAGTGACAGTGTATCAGTACGGTGTTTGCCATGTGGCTACCTACCAAGTGGGCATTCAGGGATCTGCATACAGGCATGTGACGCTGGTATGCTTAGCCCTGCACCCTGTGTAGTTTAAGTGCAAAGTGCTCCTTCCTACAGGGAGGCAGCCAGTTTTTTTTGGTAGTTTAGGTGGTGGCACGGCAAACATTGGTCAGAGGGTACAACACACAGAACTTCTAGCAGAGCTGGTATCGCGATGAAGTTCTAGACAAGTAAATGCGATAATGAGTAAGAGCATTGCAGGCTCACCTGCAAAGCAGCATCAGGTGTGGCATCCGTATTCTGTGCATGCGACGGCCGCGCATGGACAGATAAGGGGGGATGTGGAGTGAGCTGCAATGTGGTGAGAGCTTCCAAAGGTGAAGCGAGCTTCCAAAGGTGAAGTCCGCGGGAGCATATTTTAAACAAGTAAGTACTGAGGATAGTACTGAGGTAGGGGGGTGAAGTTTAACTCCAATCTACCAATAAGAGTAAACAGAGTTCATGAGAACCATAAAGCAACGAGATCAATTACGATATATATTGATCAATTTAAAGTGTAAAGAGTACAAGCCGCAGGGCGAATCCCAAATCATTAATAAGAATTGATTTGTTTGTATTTCGATTTCAGGTGTTTGGCAATATGGATTTGAGACAGATGCAGTGCTGGCAGCAAAGATGGAGATGTCAGTCGGATAAGCGAAAGGTTCCAGATGCCAATCTAAGCTTGGAGGAACACGAGATTCCTGAAATCGGAAAGAGACTAAAACACGAGATTCCTGAAATCGGAAAGAGACTAAAACACGAGATTTCGGAGATCGGAAAGAGACTAACAAAACTGTCGGAGCAAAGCATAATGCAAAGTGCTAATGTTTTTCTTTCCCAGGGTGGTGCTTTTATAATGAAGAGTACCATGCTGATGGTGATCCTAGGTTGCCATTCCGTCCTAGGAGAACGAAGAGAGGACATTCTCATGTATAATAAGGGGTTAATGAGAATGCAAGGCCCAAGCATGTTAATGTTGGGTGACAAAGGTACTGATCCTTTCACACCTCCCTCCGCTTGGCACAGATGGACCATGCAGGGATGGAGGAAAAGAGCACTTGTGCCAGGAGAAAGCAAATTTCATGGCACAAGGTGGGTGAAAGGTCTGAAGGGTCAAGTGTGCGGGCAGTGGGAATTTAAGGGCAGTGTAAATCTGCTATTGAATGCCACACTCCCAGAATCGATGCACCGATCCAAAGGTTTGTTAAAAGGTACATTGCAGTACAATGGGTACATGCAAAAGGTGGAGTGTGTGATTCAGGGGTACCTTGTCTTGGTTATGCAGAGTGAGATGGGTCCAGATTGGAGAGGAACGAGCAGGAGGCGTCAATTCTCTTACCAGAGAGACGCAGGGGACAACATCACACTCTGGAGCTACCAACAGAGAGTGCCTCTGAAACAACTATACACACGTAAAGGCTGGAAAGCCAAGGGTGGGTGGTTCTCGAAACAAGAAGTAACAATCGAGATCAAGCCACATTTCCAGGTGACAAAGAGGGTGGGGAGAGCGGTCCCGGGGGAGGGAAAGCCCACACAGGGAACCCCATTCACACCACACGGGTCACAACAGGGGACGATATTACACAGTCCATATGCAACAGCTTATCCTCATGATAGTTGGGTAAGTGAAGAGGTACTCTTAATCGAAAGATTGCAGAGAGTACAGTCTTCCCGACCTCAGGTACATATTGTGCCCCAGGACATAAGGGGGGAAGAGGTCCAATCAGGACAGCTGGGGACATATTTTGTCAGCGAGAGATTGGACAAGGGGAGGTATATTAATTTTTCTGGAGAAGGATCTTTTGCATGGCAGCTTCGAGATGTTTGGGTGAACAAATGGAAACAGTGCAACATTCCTTTAGGCACCGCTACTTCCTTAGTTCCCACCTCAACCCGTGTCTTACACCAGGACCTGAGAGGTCAACCTTTTTTGGTGCTAGACGGGGAGGGGAAGCAAGTAGAGTTGTCCTCATGCGGGCAATTCTTGCAGAAGTACCTGCGTTGGCCGGGGCAAGTCAAATTTAGGGAAGAAGCCTGCAGGCTCAATAACGCAGAATGCGAGGCTACCATTCAAAAGATCCACCCTGAAGCCCAACCGATAGTTCCGGTGGCTGAAGGAAAGGTTTGTTTTTTTAACATAAGGTCTAATGATACATTCAAGGTATATTCTCATAATTGTTCCGATAAGGGGGAGTTTCCAAGGGGAACATATTGTGTGAGTGGAGATCCCATATGGATCCGGTCATCCAGGTTTGATGACGTTGTTTCTCAAATTGTTAAGAGAACTCTAAAGGTCAAAGTTTCACGGGTAGTTCCCGTCCTGAAAGAGAACCCGACATGGGACAAAGGGGAACAGGGTTTGATCCAAGACGACCACATTTTGTTACAAAGGTTAAACAAACAGTACACTAAGTTAGAGGTAAGATTTCACCATGATACAGGTGATCTTAACGAGGTAGAACACAAAAATGAGCAGGTGAGTTCCAGTCTGCCCTGGTGGACAAAGGTTCCGGTGATGTTCCAGGGACACTCGGACGGGGCATCTGCAGTTCCAAAGTTCTTTCTACACCCACTGGTCGTCTGGATGGGGATGACAACTTTAGGCATCATTGTCCAGGTGAGGTTGCGGGTTAAAATTACGTAAAATAAATTAACCTGGTCCAGAGATTGGTGCCTCATAAACAATCTACTGAACCAATAGTTTAAATTAAGGGATCTACAGGGTTACGGGTATAGGTTTAGTAGTACCTGTGATGGAGCTGATTGTATAAAGGCGCTCTTTTAGAAGGCACCTGGCCCTGCTCCATCGAGTAACAAACAAACGAGTTTCACTTTTCTGTGGTCATGCAAGTTTGTGAGTGATACGCAAGTGACGCAAATTCTGAGCATGTGGTATTGAGGGACTTAGAAGTAGGGCTTCCCCAGAGAGCCTGGTTACAGGAAGACCAAGAGGTCTTGCTCTCTCTCTTCGAGGGGTAACCACCGAGAGCAGAGAAGTTGTGTGAGCACGAACATCGAAAAGTGAAACATAAACGAAAGAAACCAGGTACTGGGAGGTTCAGACGCTGGGATCTGCGGGTCAAGCCGTTTTAGGGGGGATTGTTATAATTTAAGTAGGCCTCAGTTATTTGGACTGAGTTAGTCAAAAAGGCTTGATGAGCAGACCTGCCCTTTAAGGGGATTTTCTCTGAAGAGAGAAAATCTGCAGTTCTGTCAGCAGAACTAGAACATACCAAGAAGCTGTTCTGAACAAGGCCGCAGGTCTCCCTGACCTGGGCCTGGAACAATAAACATCAGTCATGTTTTGTAAATATTCACATTCCTGCATGTATGTCAAATGTCTCATTGATTATTAATCGAGTAGGTGTGTATGATGACACCACAAGTGGGTCCACCAATAGATTTATCTAGGGGGTGGCGAAGATGATGTCATATTTAACTCTTTCCTAGTCGGTATGAAATCTGGAGCGAGCGATGGGGAACTCACTTCTGCTTCTTCCTTCTGCACTAGCTCGCAAGGCCGACTTGGACCTCTAAGCATGTTATTCCTTTATGTAAGCTGATATAATGTATGCTATGTACATAGGTAGTTTAGTGTAACGTAGGTAGGAAGAAGGTACCTGATAGACTTCAGTAGGGAGTCTAATCATGAGCTTATAATGCAACATGAAGATTTGCATAGCTAGGATATGATGACTGTATCTATCTGTCCTTCTGTGACTTGAATAAATAACGGAAACATTGGAGAAGCCTGAGAAAGTCTATTTCCTGTTTGCTGTGTGGAGAGTCAAGTGATCTCACAGTCTGTGAGACGATGGTGTCGAAGCAAGGTGATAAGAACAGTTTATAACATCAACCACTTATGCACAGTGACAGCAGAATAGATCTGTGACGCAGACAGCCACACACCACACTGTATATGGGTGTTGTGTTACTACAACACACCACAATGCAACAACAAAATATCAGTACAGCAGGATCAATGTCAATCCACAAAATGGCTTTTGGGGTCAGGGTGAGTCCTCAAATGGACTTTGGGGAGTCCCTAGCTGGTGCACTACAAATAGCGGAGCATCTAGGAAGTAGCTACACAGTACAATAACACAATACAGAATATCTAACACTGTCCCTGTATCAGGCAAGAGTATCCAGGAATCAAAGCAAGGGTTAATAACAGCAGACAAGAATGGTCAAATACAAGCCAAGGGTCAAGGTCCAGTAATACAACAATGTTAGTGTGCACTCAGCAACTAGCCACAGCTATACTTATCGTGAGCGATGACTAGGAGCACTCTCCGGGTTTAAATATAATTTTCATCCAATCAGTGGCTGGCCACACTCCACACATCCAATGACACAGTGGTACACCTACCTATGTGTCAGCTGTAACATCAGCTGACCAGAGTCAGCTGACTATTGTCTATATCTGCAGAGGGCATACTGGGAACGCGCCCTCCGCCTATCAGAATGTGCGGCCTGTGTCTCAGCAGCAGCGTCATCAGCGGGTAACAAGCACCGAGAACCGTAAGCAACAGATTCCGCCCAGGTCTTGGTGGAAACATCATCAGTAACAGGCAGGTTCCTTATAGGGACATGATTTCTGTGTGGAGGAAAAAAGTTTTTGCCATCTATTTAGAAAGGGATCCTTCACAGTGAGAGTGGTAAAAATCTGGAACATCTTACCTCAGAAAGTAGTTATGACAAACGCTACTGTATATCTGCATTTTAACCAGGGCTTGGATGCATTCCTTGCATTAAAGGGCATCCACGGCTGAAATTGTTAGGAAATTCCTGGAAGAGTTGATCCAGGGATTTATCTGACTGCCATCTAGAGTATGGAAATTTTTTTCCCTTTTAACCTCCTTAGCGGTAACCCCGTGCTGGACACGGGGTAAGCCGCCGGAGGGTGCCGCTCAGGCCCTGCTGGGCCGATTTTCATAATTTTTTTTTTGCTGGACGCAGCTAGCACTTTGTTAGCTGCGCCAGCACTCTGATCGCCGCCGGCCCCCGCCCGATCGCCGCTATCTGTTGCGGCGCGCGCCCCCCCCCCCCAGACCCTGTGCGCTGCCTGGCCAATCAGTGCCAGGCAGCGCCGAGGGGTGGTTCGGGACTCCCAATGACGTCCCAATGACGCCATGGCGACGGGGGAAGCCCTCCAGGAAATCCCGTTCTTTGAACGGGATTTCCTGATCGGAGATCGCCGAAGGCGATCGAAGCGGGCGGGGGGATGCCGCTGAGCAGCGGCTATCATGTAGCGAGCCATGGGCTCGCTACATGATTTAAAAAAAAAAAAAAAAACTGCTGCGCTGCCCCCTGGCGGAATTTTTCATACCGCCAGGGGGGGTTAAAGTGGATCCGAGTTGAAAAACTAACTATAACAAGTAACTTGTCTACATATCTTATCTAAAGTTTAGATGGTTTACACAGCAAAGGTATCTGCAAACAGTTTTAATAGAATATGATTATTTATTCCTGTGATACGATGACAGCAGACATGTTGTTTGTAAACATTACATAGAGGCAGGCTTATCTGTATCTTGAGCCATCAGCCAGGGGTGTAACTAAGAGCACATGGGCTGCATCATTAGCACTTACAATAAATGTGCAAGTATTGCACATGTAGAGGGCTGCCAGCGAGTCACTCCCACTTCCTGAGCCTTGCCAGCTTCCATCTTATCGTCACAACGCGTTTCGGCGCCGAAACGAGTTGTGACGATAAAACGGCTTGCCGAGAGGAGTAGGAGCCGGCGGTTGTCCCCAGTCCACTTGCCTAACATCGTGCACGGATCCTGGAAGCCCTGGCCAGGTTCAGGAAGTGGGAGTGACTCGCTGGCGGCCCTCTACATGTGCAATACTTGCACATTTATTGTAAGTGCAATTGTTTTATGCGTGATAATAGTGAATAAAGAGTTAATGCACCATAGGAGCGCACCCTTGTCCTCTTGTCTCCATATGCTAGATTCCTGGCACCACTCAGCAGAGGGAGCAGCACCGTGGGCATAACACTCATTCAAAGGGCCATACCTAGCTACAGCTAGCACCGGATTTACATTTTTCTTTTACCACCAGGAGGTTCTAAGGGTTAGACTCCACCAGTGGGATCTTGGAGTTAGGCACCACTGGGGGGTTCTTAGGGTTAGGCACCACCACAGCAGAAGGGTTCTGTGTTAGAGTAGGGTTAGGTTTAGTCATAGTAAAATATCAGTAAATATTACCAATATTTTACTATCAAAATTCACTAGTACAATATCGCTTAGCTATATACCCCACAGATTACTGAGCATATTGGCTCATCATCACGCTGAATATTAGGGTAGGCATAGGAAGCATGAGTTTTCTACAGTCTGCTCCACTGCAAATTCAAATTTGAATTGATACCCAAATTCAAACACATGTGACCTTCACATGTTCCTAAATATATCAGCCAAGCAAATATGAAATAAAAAAAATCTATTTAAATTACAATTACAGCAAAATGAACACTAATATATTTATATTATCCTGCATTAACATTTAATGGCATAACTGTTGGTAGCAGGCCTTTTAAATCTTAATTAATTTGTATGATTACAACAATTACACAATTACTTTTTTTTTCTTTCTTTCAACGCTCATCTGAGAATTCTGAATTGGTAATATAATATATCTCTTAATTGCATTTTGTCTGAAGACCATTGAATGTCCATTTGTAGAATGACAAATCACATAGCCTAAGTATTCCATTAATCAAAGCTTACAGGGCTACAGGCACAATAAAATAAAACACAAATGACATAAAACACTGCAGTCCTCTACTTTGTAATAGAATCTGAATACCTTAATACATAATTTGTAATACATTTTATTTTTAAATGATATATCCTTTTGCTATTGCTGACAATGGGTTATGTTAATGTGTTCATAAAAATGAATCATATAAAGTGTGTTTGGAGTCACTAAGGGACAATTACATTAAATTTTAATTGAACGGGACAGCAGACTACAATTTTAAGATTTAGATCCTAAAATAAAAAATGTGTCTTTTACTTATAGGCTAAGTTTGTTGTACTGAGTCACAATTCAGTTTATTCTGTCTCTTGAGGACATCATGATGGAGTTCTCCCTGTAATAAATTCGTTCTTTTCACCCTAGAGTTTTAAGTTTTCCCACTCCTGCTGTTTCAGTCTCAATTAAAAATAATAATACATACTGCATAATAAAATACTGGCAAAAAAAGAAAAAAAAACTTTGAATGATTATCGCAAGTGTGCAGACCTAAACTTTTAAGGTGTTATTCCACTTTCTTGAAAAAAACAAACAAACAAATCAAACTCATTGCAAAAAAAGTACACATTTTTATAAGGAGGAAAAATGTTTTAAAATTAGACAGCAGAATCAGTACAGAGAAGTTAACATTGATATTAGTCATTGATATCAGTCAAGTTCATGCACAGAGGTGAATAGCAAAAATGGATTCACAGCCAGTTCCTGTTTACACTTCATACTAGAGGCTTGCACGGGTCTAATTTTTCAGACCCACACCCGACCCAAACCTGCAGCCCCGCTACCTGCACGCAACCCGCACTCACAGACCCGCTACCCGCACCTGACCCACAACCTGATTACAGAAAAGCGGGTAACTGAACCTGAATTGTATTTCAGATGCCCTGTAGGGGTCTAATTTTTCAGACCCGCACCCGCAGCCCGCTACCCACACCTGACCCGCATCCCACTTTCTGGTGAATCTGGTACCAGGACCTGACCCGCAGACCCGCTGACCAAATACCAGCACCTGACTTGCAGCCCAATTAAAATCAAAACAAGAGCCCAAACCTGGCCCGCATTTGGGGTAAGCCGCGGGTACCCAACAAAATGCAGGCTTCTACTTAATATGTCCTGGATGGGGTGATGCCTCCTTCCTACAAACCAAAATGTAATCAGAAATTACAATTGTTAATCAACTACTTAAATAACATACTGAGTTGCGAACATTTGCTGCAAATTTGGGCTCGTGGATTGCAATTTTGCGACATCACTAGTATGAACCCCCTGGAAATCCCATCATGAAATTCATTGCTTTTTCTTTTGATACATGTAAATTTACACTACCGTTACCTTAATACATAATCTGTCATTTACTGCATTTAAATGTATACTTTTTTCCTATCATAATTTGAATCGATTTTCTTCAAAACTATAGGGTCTTTTTGAAAAATCTTTTTCCTCTTATACCCATTGTTCACCTTAACATACCCTGCAATTTTGGTGATTCTAGGTATTAAGGAGGCTTTACTACGAAAGTCGACAACCATCAGGCAAAAATTTTTGTGAATTTACATGAAAATCTCAAAAACGAAAATACGAAAATGTAGGTGTATTTTCGCAAACAAATCTCAAAAACAAAAATGGCATTTTCAATATGAAAATGCCTTTGGCAAAAATTCACGAGCAACACTGGTGCTATATAAATACTAAATATTTTCCACTAATATTATACATGCGGAAGTTTGGATGTTTGTTACTCAATCACGCAACAATGGCAGAACGGATTTGAATGAAATTTGGCACACATATAGTACATTACCTAGAATAACATATAGGATACTTTTTATCCTCATAACCAAAATGTGGGTGGAGACAAATACAAATTTCACAGGGAAAATGTAATCTGCAGCCATTCTTATACTGTTCATGTTAGGGTTCTTAAACTCTGCATAGTTGGTCACTGGGTGAATGTGATACATTTTTTAGAAAAGTGGGTGGAGCCTACAAAGCCAATCAGAATTCACCTATTGATTTTCAAGAGGAATATTTAATTGCTTCCATTCTTGCACTGTTAATGACACAAGGCTCAAACCTGGTACAGTTGGTCATTGGGTGACTGGGGTTCAAATTCAGAAAAGGAGGTGGAGCCACAAACAACCGATCATATTTGTTTCATTTCAATGCAAATTATTGATGCCAAAGACCGCAAAGCTCACAAACTTGGTCATTCAGTAATTAAGTAATTGTGTGTTAGAGTTAGAAAAAGTGGACACAGCCAACACCAGCCAAATACATACCCGGGCAACACCAGGTCATCAGAGGGCGGAGACAAATACAAATGTCACTAGGAAATACACTTTTTATGGTAGTGCTCTCAACCTTTGCACAGTTGGTCACTGGGTGACTGGGATTAATATTCAGAAAATTGGGTGGAGCCTACAAATCCAATCAAAATTCACCTATTGATTTTCAAGGGGGATATGTAATTGCTGCTATTATTGCACTGTTAATGGCACAAGCCTCATACCTGGTACAGTTAGTCATTGGGTGACGGAGTCAAATTCAGAAAAGGGGGTGGAGCAACAGCCAACCAGATTTGTTTAATTTCAATGCAAATTATTGATGCCAAAGACCGCAAAGCTCACAAACTAGGTCATTGAGTAATTGAGTAATTGTGCGTTAAGGTTAGAAAAAGTGGGCGGAGCAAACATCAGCCAAATACATTCCCGGGCAACGTCGGACCATCAGCTAGTAAATAATAATGTGTACCGTGTGTGTGTGTGTGTGTGTGTGTGTGTGTGTGTGTGTGTGTGTGTGTGTGTGTGTGTGTGTGTGTGTGTGTGGCTTGAATATGGCTTGGATGAGCCCACAGATTACATAGATACACTGTACTGGTGGGATAAGTGGTTAATAAATCAACTCTTAAGTGACACAGGTAGATAACGAGATAGATACAGTAGTTAGATAGATAGATAGATAGATAGATAGATAGATAGATAGATAGATAGATAGATAGATATTGTCCTTTATATTCTTTGTACTGTGCAAATAATAACAACATTTCAATAGTAGAAATAGAGAATAAAGGTAGATATAATTGGTTATTACTGGGTGAGGCAAGAAGAGGTAGTTATCTACACAGTATCGTAAATGTAATAGCCACCATTTTTCTTATGTAAGCAAGCTGATCTATTCTCACAGAGTAAAAACTAAAAGAAGAAAGGTCTCTTGGTGTGCGTAGGTGGTGGGTCCACACATGGTCAGACCAAATGGGTGGCAGAAGCGATTAGCATAGGCTGATGCCGGGCACCAATGGGCATTAACCCATTGGTGGCTAGTGAAGAGATAAATATTTACATGTGAAGTAGCGCTCCCTCCTGCTCCGACAGGGTGTTAATGTTTTTTTGGGGTTAACAGGCTGCTTTCCCACGTATATATTTTTTGTACCAATAAAGTTTTTCTACAATGCACATGTAGGGCCTCTTTGCCTTATTCTCCTAAAAGAAGAAAGATTCACATGAGCATGTTCATATTGTGTTAGAATGGGATGAAGCCTTTGCTCTGTAATCCAAAAGTTGGCCAAGGCATACATAGTTACATAGTTACATAGTTATTTTGGTTGAAAAAAGACATACGTCCATCGAGTTCAAGCAGTATAAAGTACAACACCAGCCTGCTCCCTCACATATCCCTGTTGATCCAGAGGAAGGCGAAAAAAACCCTTACAAGGCATGGTCCAATTAGCCCCTAAAGGGAAAAATTCCTTCCCGACTCCAGATGGCAATCAGATAAAATCCCTGGATCAACATCATTAGGCATTACCTAGCAATTGTAGCCATGGATGTCTTTCAACGCAAGGAAAGCATCTAAGCCCCCTTTAAATGCAGGTATAGAGTTTGCCATAACGACTTCCTGTGGCAATGCATTCCACATCTTAATCACTCTAACTGTAAAGAACCCTTTCCTAAATAAATGGCTAAAACGTTTTTCCTCCATGCGCAGATCATGTCCTCTAGTCCTTTGAGAAGGCCTAGGGACAAAAAGCTCATCCGCCAAGGTATTATATTGCCCTCTGATGTATTTATACATGTTAATTAGATCCCCTCTAAGGCGTCTTTTCTCTAGACTAAATAAACCCAGTTTATCTAACCTTTCTCGATAAGTGAGACCTTCCATCCCACGCATCAATTTTGTTGCTTGTCTCTGCACCTGCTCTAAAACTGCAATATCTTTTTTGTAATGTGGTGCCCAGAACTGAATTCCATATTCCAGATGTGGCCTTACTAGAGAGTTAAACAGGGGCAATATTATGCTAGCATCTCGAGTTTTTATTTCCCTTTTAATGCATCCCAAAATTTTGTTAGCTTTAGCTGCAGCTGCTTGGCATTGAGTACGATTATTTAACTTGTTGTCAATGAGTACTCCTCAGTCCTTCTCCAAGTTTGATGTCCCCAACTGTATCCCATTTATTTTGTATGGTGCTAGACCATTAGTACGTCCAAAATGCATGACCTTACATTTGTCAACATTGAATTTCATCTGCCATGTATGTGCCCATATAGCCATCCTATCCAGATCCTGTTGCAATATGACACTATCTTCCTGAGAGTTGATGATTCTGCACAATTTTGTATCATCTGCAAAAATAGCAACATTGCTCACTACTGCATCTACTAGGTCATTAATAAATAAATTGAAGAGCACTGGACCCAGAACAGACCCCTGTGGGACCCCACTGCTAACAGTCTCCCATTTTGAGTACGATCCATTGACCACAACTCTTTGTTTTCTGTCCATTAGCCAGTTCCCTATCCATGAACACAGACTCTTCCCCAGTCCTTGCATCCTCAACTTTTGCACCAGATTTTTGTAGGGAACAGTGTCGAAGGCCTTTGCAAAGTCCAAGTATATCACATCTACAGCATTCCCAATATCCATATTAGCATTCACTACCTCATAAAAGCTGAGCATGTTAGTCAAACAGGACCTGTCTTTAGTAAACCTATGTTGATGCTGAGAAATAAGATTATTTTCTACTATGAAGTCATGTATAGTATCTCTTAGTAACCCCCCAAATAGTTTGCATACAACTGATAATGTAATGTAGAAAAGAGGCACCAAAAGGATAAAAACAGTTGTTAAAAAGTTTAAAAGTGCTTAGGAGGCAGTGGTGGACTTACCTCCTGCAAGCAGACACAAAAACTGTGCATTCAAGACAAGTAACATTTATTGGTACACTCCAGGGGTTTAGCAACGCGTTTTGCAGGCTCTCACATGCTTCATCAGGCAATAAGTTAATGGAGTACACAACAGTATGTGGTCCGGGTTACACCTGGCGCCTCAGCGGCATACAGGTTAATAAATCAAATAACATTATAATAATTGTGAGGGATGTATAAAATTTGAGATAGCTGGTTTCTCTTTTGTCTTTGTACACTATAAGCAAGCCATCAAAATCTTGTGGAATGTTTGATTCTGTGCCTTCACTACTGAGGGATTCCCTGCTCTGACAGGAAATACAATCATTTGTCAGCTGATGGGAAACATACACACCTATACATTGGTCACTAAAGCAATTTCCAATCAGACCAATGGGTAAATATATATATATATATATATATATATATATATATATATATATATAAGTGATCAGAAAATCAACCATAAAAACTTGGAAATCAGATCAGACCTGTTGGAAATTATTGATTGGAACTATCGATCTGATGGGAAATTGCAATGTGTGTGCCAGGCATAAAACATGCTTTTCCTCCTGCAAACCAGCCATCGACCACTAGTTGAGAATACTGATCAAATGTTCATTCAGACAGATATTATTCATCTTACAGGTTATTAACTCCAGAATAGATTGCTTTGCTGCCAGCATGTCTCTATACGAAGCTGCAAAGCAACAATAAGTCTAATATAACTTCTTTTTCCAAATAGTTATATATTCTAGAACTTTGTAAAGGAGATAATTAAATCAGACCTACACTTTTATACAGCATACAATAAAAAAAAAAATAGTGTTGCTAAGAAATTGACTCTGTGTATGTTTAGTGTGAACAGCCTGTCTAATTAGCCATTATCAGCAAGTAACCAGCAAGTATAATTTAGGGCTGTGAGCTGTGTCTGAGCTGTTCTGTGGTATGTTGCTGTTCTGTGATAATATGTAAACACTGCAGGTTACCCCTTCCTGTGCTCCCAAAAATGTGCAGAATCTCTAAGTTTTGTTGTTTATTTTTTGTTTTGTAAAGGTTATTATGCTGTGGCTTATCTTTTAGAGCAGAACGGAAGTTCTGAGTTTAGATCCATTTTAGTTATTTTGACCTAAGCTGTATATGAAGTACTAGCCGACCTGCGGCGTAGCATACGCCGCATAAGGGGGTAGCGGGCAGGAAAGGGGTATTGGGCACAGTGGTGGGGAGGGGGGTCGGACCCCCCTCCCTCACCTGGATCCCCCATGTGCGCTCCTCCTCCAGCTTAAGTTCACGGCGGGGAGGGGGTCGGACCCCCCCTCCCTCACCTGGGTCCCCAATGTGCACTCCCCATCCAGCTTAAGTTTGCGGCGGAGAGGGGGGTCGGACCCCCTTCCCTCACCTGGGTCCCCAATGTGCGCTCCCCCTCCAGCTTAAGTTTGTGGCGGGGAGGGGGGGTCGGACCCCCCTCCCTCACCTGGGTCCCCATCTGCGCTCCCCCTCTAGCTGAAGTTGAGCAGCAGCCGCCGCTATTAGTAAGAGGCAGTAGGCGGAGATGACTCAACTCTTCCGCGTTCCAGTGTGCGTTCCACTGTCGTCACTTCCTGCAATGCCGCCCACTGTATTGTAAGTGGACGGCATTGCAGGAAATGACAACAGTGGAACGCATGCTGGAACGTGGAAGAGGTGAGTCATCCCCGCCCGCTGCCTCTTACTAATGGCTGCTCAACGTCAGCAAGAGGTGGAGCGCAGATGGGGGACACAGGTGAGGGAGGGGGAAGGTCTGACCCCTCCTCCACGCCGCTGTGCCCAATACCCCCTTCCTGCCTGCTACCCCCTCCAGCTCGGCGGACACCCTCCAGCTCAGCGGCAAGTCTAGGACCACCCCTGGGGGCAGGGTGCTACTTCTTCTTCTTGCTTGGACTGGCCCCTTCTTCTGCTTGGACCGGCCCTGGGGCAGAGCAATACTTCTTCTTCTTGCTCGAAGGTTGAGGCACATAGCCTATTATATATATAGATTTAGTTGTCATTTTTTTAGTTCCCAGTTAGTGGGTGGTTGAGCACTTTCATCACAGGTATCACAAAGCGCTCTCATGTCCACAGCCTCTTAATCAGGGGCGTAGCAATAGCCTTAGCAGCCATAGCAGCTGCTATGGGGCCCTGAAGTAGAGGGGGCTCAGGTGGTACTTGATGTATTCACTACTGTGTTCCTCCACCCTCTCAGTGCCCATGGACTATATGCAGTGTGGATTGCACAAGAATGTAAATTGCTAATTGACTCACATCCATAGGGTGGAAAAAGGTGATATAGCTAAACACTGCCTACATCTGAAGGCCCCATGAAAGTTTTGCGATGGGGCCCCATAATCTCTAGTTATGCCACTGCTCTTAATCATTTATAGGAGGCATTTGTGTTTAATTTAGCAAGCCTGACAGGGGTAAAATAACTTAATGTAAGTGTTGTGTGCCTGTTTTTCAAAAGGATTTTTATAAAAAACATATTCCTTCAATAAACAAGCCTTGTCACTATATGCTATCTAGGAAGCTACTTTTACATATTTTTTTAAGGAAACTTGTTGAAAACAACGGCAAAAGTATAATATTTATCTGTGTCCTTATTTTCGTCAGCAAAGTTGTTTTTAAAGCTAAACCATTTGTGTTCCTTTGCGCACATCATGTTTTTACTGGTCAACCTTTCGCAAAAGTCAAATATAACTACAACGTTATTCAGAGATTTTCTGTTTCACAAATAATAATAACAATCAACACAGCCACTGCTGGTTTTGTAAAAGCTGACAATGTGTGTTATTTAAAAGAAATCTGTGCCTAAAATACATATGGGAAGAAAGAGAGGGAGAGAAAGAAAGAAAGAAAGAAAGAAAGAAAGAAAGAAAGAAAGACAGAAAGAAAGAAAGAAAGACACCGTTACGTGAGTAGTAAGTGCCTTCTGGTTCAATTAACCCAGATTCAAAGTGGAGTGTTAACATTGATATCACTTGCTATGTTTGTGTGCTTTCGTGGAGCTATACAAAGTAATCTTAAGCTCACAGCCTTGGAATTCAAAAATGGCTGGAACCTGCCAGTGTGACTTTTCATGAATGATTATCCAAGATTAGAGGGAACAAAACATCCCTGTAATTTAGGCAATATGCATTATTTAGAAAAAAATTGTCGAGAATATTCTGCTTCTTGTTAGATCACTGTTGCTTATTTTAAATTATAATGTCACAACTCACATGCCCTACCAGTGCCTCCCTCACACCTTTAAACTACTGCATATATTACCCTGGCTAGGCTTGCCAAATTTTATTCAAATTCTTCAGAGGCTGTGAGAGTGGGTGTTGGAAGATCTGTAGTATATCTGATGTAAATGCCCCAGGGCTCTAAAGGTTGTGGGCCAGAATGTACTCAGCAAGTAGCTCTCACTTCTCAAAAAACTATTACCCCATAGCACATATACCAGTAAATGCTGTTCAACCACCTGTATTATTTATTCTTGTATAAATTATTATTCAATAAAAAAGTCATAAAAGAAAGTTAGAGAAAAAAATGTTACACATGAATATATGTTCATCAAAGGACAAATTTTAGTCCAAAAAGGCCAATCAGTCCACAAATGTCTCAAAACATACGATTCTCAAGATGACCACATATAAAGTTCTCAAAGCTCTAGAGTATTAATAGTACTGCATGAATTAGTAAAATTATATATGACCACTGCACATGGGGAAGATCTCACTTCTCCTCTTTGCCTCTAAACTGCCAACATTAGTTACTACCCCCCTAGTAACCATAAGCTCTCCCTATTATACTAGAGGTAATACGCTCTTCAACCAACTACAGTCTTTTCCTTATTACTATTTACTCAATTGCTGGTGTGATTATTAGTTATCTCAGTCACCTTAGGTTTGATGTTGAGTGAGTTTGATAGGTTTAGTTTTTATACTATCAGTTGTTATCCTGCTGCATAAGTGTAACTACTTACTCAGTGGCAACAGAATCCAAGCTAGTATGTTGTGCTGTTTCACTTGTTTCTGGTCTACGATGCTACTCGACTTTTGTTGGCTTGGCCAAAAGATATTTATACTGCTATTCTCTTGAATCAGCTGGTCCTCGCTATGTTTTTTGTGTTGATATCCTACTGTATGTACTTACCCCCCGGTTGTACTTGGCGAAATAAATTATTCTGATTCTGATTGATTCTGATGTATGAAGGCCTGTACCCACCACGCAATTTCCCCAGTGATTTTTTCAATGACTGGTGATTTTTTTAATGACAATCAATCATTTTTGTGATCTCGCGACATGGGTGCATTTGCGCAATCACACAAATGTTGTTTAGCATTGCCCAACAATAACGACCATCATGGTGGATCGGATCTTCAAGATCCCTGACCACTCCACACAAAGTAACATGATCACTTGACTTCCCGTTTGCGCTCGTTGTGTAATCTCATGTAGTGTTGTGTGATGTCGCCTGCAGAAAGATGGCTCAGGCAGCCATCAGGGAGATGTTGCTGGATCCTTCTTCCTGGGTCACTGAGGTGAGTAGGTAGCTTAAAGAGAACCCGAGATGGTTTCTAAGAATGATATCAGCATACAGAGGCTGGGTCTGCTTATATTGCCCAACCTCTGTTGCTATCTCAATCCCCCTAAGTTCCCCCTGCACTGCTATGCTTTCATAAATCACAGCCGCACTGTCGACAAGCTGCGGGCTGTGTTTACCTATGTAGTCTCAGTCTTGCCACTCCCCCGCCTCCTGCATAGCTCCAGTCCCCGCCCGCGTCCCTTCCCTCCAATCAGTGGGGAGGGAAGGGACGCGGGCGGGGACCGGAGCTATGCAGGAGGCGGGGGAGCGGCGAGACTGACACTACATAGGTAAACACAGCCTGCTGCGACACGTTGCGTGTCGACAGCGCAGCTGTGATTTTTGAAGGTATAGCAGAGTGCAGGGGGAGCTTAGGGGGGATTGAGATAGCAACAGAGGTTGGGCAAGATAAGCAGATCTAGCCTCTGTGTGCGGATATCATTCTTAGAAACCACCTCGGGTTCTCTTTAAGACATGTTTGTTTCATGTTTGCAATGCTTGTACAAATGGAAAAACTTTCAATGAAAATGTTCAGCAGCCACGACTGGAGGAAGTTATGGGACCCAGTACCAGAGCTGAAGAAGACTGAGGACAGCGATGTGGGAGCAATCTGTGCATATGGGGCTGGAGGAAGCCCCAGGTATGTATAGAAATTTTTGTTTTCACAGTTTCCTTTAACTTTCATAAAACAAAGAGCAACTGAAATGCAGCTTTTGAAAGTTGGCAGCAAAGATAAAGAAGCTTAATAAGGGTTTATTTACTTTGATGGTTATAAGGGACCATTTGGTGAGCATTCCTTCTACTCTTAGGGCAATCCCCAATCACCCATTGATACAAACAACTTAATTCCCACAAATGCACTTCCCTGTTAATTCTGGGCCTAGATAGAAGTAACCATGGACCTGTTCCTAGGGTGCATATAACATTTATGTATCATTCACTATAGATAACATTGCTAGCTATGCTGTGATCTCACATCAACAACCTTTGGGCCTCATTGGTATGCCTATGAGCTGCCAGGAAAAAACATTAGTGGTGGATGCAAGGCAACAACAAGCAAGAGCCACCCAAATTTTCTTTTCATCTGAATAAGAAATTAGTTTAATTAGCTTTATTGATCAGGATAACTTGAGTCTTTGCCACTTCCATCAGAGAAAGTCTTTACTAGACTTTACACTTAGCAATTACTATGTGTTACTGTGATGATCCGCTCAGCTGGCTGCACTGGCAGACAGCTGTTTGACCATTCCTCTAGTCTGTGGGCTGCAGGTCTCTGGAAGAGAGACCTGTCTTTCCATTGCAAATTTCTGGTCTGTTCTGCTGCTGAGGAATTTGCATACATTAGTTATGCAAATCCCGACCTGCCTCCTTTGATGACTGGCAGTATAAAGAGCTATGTTTCCCAGAGTCCTTTGCTGGTCATTCCTTCAGGGTTTGTAGTAAACATTCCTAGAGTGTCAGCCATGCTACTTCTTGTTAAAGGGGAACTTCAGCCTAAACAAACATACTGTCATCAAGTCACATTAGTTATGTTAATTAGAATAGATAGGTAATATAATCTCTTACCCACCCTGTTTTAAAAGAAAATGCAAATGTTTGTGATTCATGGGGGCTGCCATCTTTGTCATGGGGGCAGCCATCTTTTTGGTTGAAAGGAGGTGACAAGGAGCAGGAGACACAGTTCCAACTATCCTGTGTCCTGATTACCCCTCCCAGCTGCACACACTAGGCTTCAAATGTCAGATTCAAAATGTAAAAAAAAAAATTTGCACCAAAACAGCAGAAGGTGAACAACAACATCAGAAATCCCATCATGCTTTGCATAGCATCAGGGGAAAAAAAGCCCGGGCAGTTTTCTTCTGTGCAGCTAAAAATGAGGCTTGTATAAGAGAAACAAAGTTCTGATGCTGTGAAACTCTTAAAGAAACACCAGGCCTTTTCAGTGCTGCTGAGACGATTTTTAGTCCGGATGTTCACTTTAAAGTTAGCTTAGAGTAATTCATGGGACTGCACTAGGTAGTTTCCCTAGTGCAGTTAGGATTGCATATCTGTTTGTTTGTCTGTTGCGATTGTCCTGTCCCAGCGGTGGTCGACAGGAAATCGTTCTGTGTGTCTGGGTGCTAACCGGAACAGCGGTTGTTACTGGTAGCCCCTTCTGATCTGTCTTGCCTGGATCGCACTCACCTTGCGCTAGTGCTGTGGATCCTTCTGTTCTGTCTTCCTGGATCGCACTAGCCTCTAGCGCTAGCGCTGTGGATCCTTCTGATCTGTTTTCTTGTTCCTGAGTTTAGATCGCACTAGCCGCTAGCATTAGCGGCTGTGGATCTTTCTGATCTGTGTTCCTGCTTGGATCACACTTGCTCTGGCGGAAGAGCGGTGTATCCTTTCTGCCTAGTTCTTGTTTCTCGTTTGTCTGTCTTGTCTGATACGAACGCTTGCTGTAGGCTCGGTGAGGTAACCGTTAAGTAAGCGTTCACATTCTGTTTCGTGTTTGTCTGTCGGTGGTTAGTTAGGCGTGCTTGTCTCTGTTGTGCTTAACACGTGGAGCCCGTGCTGTAACGCGTTCGCTGTTGCGAATGAGTGCGGTGTTCGCGTTTAGTTAGCGTTTGTTATTTTCTTTATCACTCTAATTGTATTATTTGCCTTTGCTCCTCTTGTGTTCTGTTCTAGTCTGTCTTGTGTCACTTCTGGCGATCGCCTTTCTTGCGATCGCGTTCCTACTTTTGTTTCTGCTGATGTGTGTTCACCGTCGCAGGGTCGCGACTAGATTGGTGAACACACATTCGTCCTGTCCCTGTGCTCTTTCTCTTTATGGGCTGTTCAGCCCCGCATTGTCTTGATCTGTACAATCCCCATCTGGCATCTGTGGCCGTACAGCGATTGTACTCGTCTGCACTCCACAGCGCCATCTGCCGGTGGGAATTGCCCTCTGCTGGTGCATTGCACCTAGCCTGGGTTAACCCAACTATACGCTTGTGGAAGGTTTTCGCTGTGTCAGTGCGCATCTCGTGCGCTGACCACGAAAACGATTCTGCAAACTTTACAGTTACGTACGCAAAACCACAAGGTAGGCACACTGAACTCACATTTGCCAACAGTGCTTGCATTGTACAGAACTACTTTGAAGGGATTACTTTTTATTTAAAAAAAAAGTGTTTTGTTGTTTTTCTTTTTTAAAACATTAATCCCAACAAAGTAGTTTTGAAGCATTAGTTTACTTATAATTAAGTGTGGTGAAATGTTTTGAAATCAGGCTTTAATAAATGATGCAAAATACATTTATTACTTAGTTAAGCTTTGTTTTAATAATACTGTCAAAATACAGGCATTTGACACTATTTACATAATTAATGACTCACGGTTAGTCAATACTCAGTGTGTGCACAAGTGCTGATAAGAGCTGCCTAGCAAGGATAAATAGTGCAAACAAATAAATGGAAAACTACAAGCAGAGGGGAAATGTGATTTTCAAAAACATTTTCAAATGTACATCAACACAGACTGCATCTAATGTACTATCATGATAAAGATAAAGTTAACAGTGAATACTAGGGGTGATATGTCAATATTATAAATTGGGGCTAAACTTAAAGCAGAATATAACCCTGCATTTCAACTTTGCTCTAAAACATTATTTACAGCATATTATATGCAACCAGCATTTTTTTTTTACTAGACTAGCATTGGAAGGGTTACTCACAGAGCTTTAAAGTTCCGTGGAAAGAACTGCTGCCACAGCCGAAGTTTAGATAGATACGTTTAAGTAAACACTTCCCAGGAAAAAGAGCACCTACCTAGTAAAAGGGAGTACTTGTGAAGTAGAAAGCTGTGGTCACTGAGTTTTGATTAACAAAAATCAAAACTGATCTTTACAGCTCCACAGTTATTGTACAGTGTTTTTTGCAGTGATCAGAAAAAAAATTCTGTCACTGCGGTGGGGCGGGTGAGGGTTTGGCCAGGTGATCAGAAGTACACAGGGGGCAGATTAGGGCCTGATCTGATTGGTAGGAGTGCTAGGGGGTGACAGGTGGTGACAGGAAGAGATTGATGGGTGTCTCGGGGTGATTAGAGGGGTGAATAGATGCAACCAATGCACTGGGGAGGTGATCGGAAGGGGGTCTGAGGGGGATCTGAGGATTTGGCTGAGTGATCAGGAGCCCACACCTGGCATATTAGGGCCTGATCTGATGGGTAGGTGTGCTAGGGGGTGACAGGTGATGACAGGAGGTGATTGATGGATGTCTCAGGGTGTGATTGGGGGGGGGGGGAGATGCAATCAGTGCACTGGGGAGGTGATAAGGGGGGGTCTGAGGGTGATCTGAGGGTGTGGACGGGTGATTGGGTGCCCGCAAGGGGCAGATGAGGGTCTGATCTGATGGGTATGATAGATAGCAGTGACAGGTGGTGACAGGGGGTGATGGGTGATTGATGGGTGATCAGTGGGTAACTAGAGGGGAGAACAGATGTAAATAATGCACTGGGGAGGTGATCAGGGGGGGGGGGGGTCTGAGGGTGATCTGAGGGTGTGGGTGGGTGTTTGGGTGCCTGCAAAGGGCAGATTAGGGTCTGATCTGATGGCTAGCATTGACAGGAGGTGACAGGGGGTGACGGGGTGATTGATAGGTGATCAGGGTGTGATTAGAGGGGAGAATAGATGCAAGCAATGCACTGGTGAGGTGATCAGGGGGGGTCTGAGGGCGATCTGAGGGTGTGGACGGGTGATCAGGTGCCCGCAAGGGGCAGGTTAGGCTCTGATGGTGGCAGTGACAGTTGGTGACAGGGGGTGATTGACGGGTGATTGACAGGTGATTGACAGGTGATCAGTGGGTGATTACAGGGGAGAAAAGATGGATACAGTACTCGGGGGGGGGGGGTCTGGGGAGGATCTGAGGGTGGGGGGGGGGTGATCAGGAGCCCCCAGGGGGCAGTTTAGGACCTAATCTAAAGGGTAGCGTTGACAGATAGTGACAGGGGGTGATTGATGGGTGATTCGGGGGTGATTGGGTGCAAACAGTGGTCTGAGGGGGTGAGCAGGGGGGGTCTGAGGGGTGCTGTGGGTGATCAGGGGGGCAGGGGGACAGGATCAGTGTGTGTGTGCTTTTACATACAGAGCTGTCTCCTCCCCTGGTGGTCGCTCGATCACTGTGACCACCAGGGGAGGAAGCAGCCTGTATAATACACTTTGTTAGCTTAACAAAGTGTATTATACACTCTCTATGGTAAATTGGGTATTTACAACCCGCCGACACTGCTAATTGGCCGGCGGGTTGACTTCGCAGGTGGGCCACCTTGCCCTCGCCCATAGGTAGTGAGCGGTCGGCAAGTGGTTAAGTAGAGGACATCTTTGATGTGATGTAAATATGAACTACAGCTGGTAGATCAACTGGGGGATGTTGAGGTGTTTACCATTTACAATATTTCCTCTAACCTCTTATAAGGTCCATCTGCCAAAGCCTGGTGCTGGAGCAGGTACCACATTCTGTTTACACTGCATTAGTCTGCATTTGGGAGGATGCATGATTTCCATCGGCGGAGTACTGAAAGGAGATTGGAAAAACCTGTCACCCTAGACCACAATTGAGGTGTTTAAAGAGGAGCTGTTAGGTATAAGGTCTCAGAGAAAATAAACACATATATCAGTAGCTAAAGATTGGCTGTACTTACATTACATATGCATTTCACTGTCCACGTTTGGATTTCACAGAATTTGTATATAGTATATGCAGAGATAGATGCTCCTGCAGCTCATGGCAGGCTCCATGTTTTTCTGTCAAATGTGTTGTCATGTCCTGCCTGCTTCCTGATCACAGATAAGCTCATACTTGAACAACACAGTGTGCAGTGAATATTAATGAGCCATGTGGCTAGGAACAATAGCTGACTCCTGCAGTGTACTCTGCCCGGAGATTTATCAGTGCTACGCGCTGGACTGATTACAAGCTGCTGTAACGTCTCATTAGCAGCCGAGGGGAGGGCCCCAGAATGCTTTGCAGTATAGTATGCGGCTTGCGTCCTTATGGGTCTATAACAGCCTTACTAATAAGCACACATCAAAGGTAACTGAGATTTTTATCTTCACTAATGGCTTTTGGGCTTCCTTCTAAACTGTTTAACCTCCCTAGCGGTATGGACAGAAATGTCCGTTCAAAAAAACATGCTGTGAACAGTATAAACATGCATACACATCAATACTCTCCTGCACTGTATACTAGACCCTTGCTTGACACATTTTGGCAAGTTACAGGGAAAAAAAAGTTTTAAAAATAAATTTTATCACTGTTTGCACAGAAATCCTGGGGAAATTGAACGCTGGGAAGGTTAACACAGGAGAATAGAGGTTTAAATTAGCTTCTGCAGCCTGACAGTTACTCTTTAACATTTACAGTGTTTCCCCTAACCTCTTATAAGGTCCATCTGCAAAACAGGAGTCTGAACTTGCATGGCACAAATCTAGTGAAGGTTTAGGAGTTAGGTTAAATACATTTCTGTTACAGAGTAACACACAAAAAAGCAGAACTTCAAATTCCTAAAAAAAACAAGAGTTTCACTCACCTGGGGCTTCTGTCAGCCCCTGCAGCAGACCTATGCCCGTGCCAGGACATACTGATCCTCCGTTGCACCGCCACAGCTCACTTTTCTTCTCGTAGTGGAAGCTGACTTCTAAGTCGACATCCACTGTTACCTGGCCAAGTGTATCCTAGTATGTGCTACTGGGGCCAGGAGAATACTGTGCAGGGACAGTATGAGAACATCTCTACTGCGCCTATGCAGTACACTCCCAGCGATAGTGCAGTGGACACCATTTGCAAGAAGTGAAAGTGAGCTGCGGCTGGGGAATGGAAGATTGGTATTTCACATTGCGGGCACAGGTTGGCTGCAGGGTGCTGGCAGAGGCTGTAAGTGAAACTCTTATTTTTTTAGGACATTTCAGTTCCGCTTTTAGGTCCCTATAGTAGGAAAGACTAAGGTAGGATCACATTTGAAGGAATCGCACAAAGTTTTCCCACATACAGAATTATACCAGCTGTGTTAGCCTATGTTAATCAATGGGCTCATCCAACCTTAATGCAGTTCTTATATGCCAGAAAAACATTCTGTCTGCAGCATAATATCGCACAGTACATGCAATACCTATATTTGACAATCAGCTGTTTTTAACTGACTGTGGAAAACGCACATTATAGAAAAAAAAATTGTCCACAGAAAATCTCTCACATTTTCCGTGGACATATAGGTGTGAACACTCCCTTAGTATTCAATGAGGAGAGGATTAACAACAGAAGTACTCTATTTTCAACCTAATAGTGTAGCGTTCTGTGTGACCCAACTCTATAAGGATTTAACTATAACTACTGTAGAATGGGAAAGTCAGTAAATCTTTCTATAAGCAGCTAATTAGAATTTTGGAAATTCATTAGTCTGGAGGCCAAAACACATCAGCCTTAGCAATCTGTGCTCCATGAGCAGTGTGGCTAAAAAGTCTTTTCCACCACCCTCTTCCACCACTCAGTGGTGGTGTAATGCTGACACCATCCTCTGGGTTCTGATTAGTGTTGATCGAACACCCACATGGTCCAGATGTTCGGCATATTCGGCCGAACACCGAACCTAATTGAAGTCTATGGGGACCCGAGCATGGGGGCTGGAGGGGACGCAGCATGAGGGGAAATCCATGGCCACTGTCGGCGGGGAGGGGGGGCGGTTCCCCCTCACCTCGGGCTCTCCCCTCTGCGCTCCCCTCCCACTTAAGTTATAGTGACGTGCGGGGCGGGCAGCGGCGGGCAGATACAGGCAGTGGCAGGCAGATACATACCTTCTGTGTGTTCCACACGTACACCTCACTCTAGCGTCTGACGTCACAGGAAGTGACGTCAGATGCTAGAGCAAGGAGTATGCGGTGAAACGCATGGAAGGTATACAGGAATGCATGGAAGGTCTGACAGACCCGTCGTTCCTTATAGTAGTGCATGTGTACGCACATTTACAGGGCTAGACCAGGTTCCTGCACATGGGGGGTTGCTATCAGCTCCTCAGTGTAACGTTTATATTAATCACCTTGCTGAAAGAATCTTGTTCAGATGGTGGTTAAAGGTTAAAGATTCCAGCAATGTGCGTTTATTATCTTTACTTCTCTAACTGATAAAAATCCTAATAATGCCTTTGTAAACAGTCTCTCTCCCTCTCAGCATGGCACTACATAGCAGCCTACAAAGTTAATGCAGTCTGGAGTGAAAAGTCACAAGCAAGCCAGTTAGTCAGAAATAGTGTATACACATCTCCTTGCTAGTTACATTTTAGTAATATTACAGCACATTTAGCTAAATGTTACCTCCGTAGATCAGCCTCCTCCTCATGTCTTCTGCATGCTGTGACATAGTGGCCTCAATTCACGGAGCTTTATCAAACACTTTATAAAACGTTTGATAATTTACCTCATGGGTAAAATCTAATTTTGAATTCACTAAGGTGTTATAGATTTATTGAATGTTTTATCGATGAAATGCTCACTAAATCTATAACACCTTAGTGAATTCAAAATTAGATTTTAGCCATGAGAAAAATTATCAAACGTTTGATAAAGTGTTTGATAAAGCTCTGTGAATTGAGGCCAGTGTAGTATATTTGTGAGCTGTGAGAGGAATGAAGGATGATTTTTAAGCAGGGAGAGAGAACTGTTGAATAAATAAAGTACCCCTCGCACTATTGGTAATGTGTACCCTAGGATAAAGCATTTTAAAAAAAGTTGTTTTAATTGATAACGATTCTTTAAAGGGGTTCTTTCACGAAAAAAGTAGGCAGTTAAAAAATGTGACAGATGACAGGTTTTGAGCCAGTCCATACTTTTAAGGGGGATTCTCAGGGCTTTCTTTGTTTTCAACAGCATTTCCTCAACGGCAGTTTAACTGCCAAAATAGCAAGATACCAGCCGGCCTCCCTAATCACTTGCACACTATTATGTCAGTTAGATTTTGCAACTGTTGTTCAGGAAATGCTGTTGAAAACAAAGAAAGCCCTGAGAATCCCCCTTAAAAAAATGGACTGGCCCAAAACCTGTCATCTGTCACATTTTTTAACTGCCTACTTTTTTCGCGAAAGAACCCCTTTAATAACAATTGTTTTACAAGTAACATTTTTATCACAGGCATAGCTGGCACCATCATATTTTGTCTTATTGTCATTAATGCCGTTTGAACAATATATTAATCATAATGTTTGACTGTACTGACAGACAGATCTCCGTCTACATTTTGGCATGCATGCAGTTGATTACCTTCAGACTACTAATCAATACATGTATTTGAACACTGTTGGAGATTGTATTATACCAGCTTGGGCACATTTATACTTTTGTTGCTTTTGTTCTAGTAATAATCGTTTTTAGGCTTGATTTCAATAATGATCTTAGTAATACTAACCATGACTGTTTCAAATATTGGACTTTTACTGCAAAAATAAATGAATAAGAAATTAAAAGAAAAGTTCAAATAAGCTTCTTTTATAACTTAAAAATAAAAGCACTAAGCCTTGCTTCTCAAAATATGATCAAATAAAGATGCTAACACAGTTAATGACTGGCTTATTTGGATAATATTCATAACTGTTGCAATTCCTATTTCCAAAACACAATTTTTTTGTGGGGAGGGGTTTTCAATTAAATTATTGTTATTGTGTGATTGGAGGAAAGTTAACAGCCCTACTTTTCCTAATTGTGAAGTTTTCAGGGTCCTTCGATCAAAATGCATAAATCCATAATTTAATATACCTCCTGCTGTATTAGTTCTCAGTTTTAAAATATGTTATTTATTACTCACTTATTACAGAACAATGCAGTAAATTTAAATGCACCGTAACTTAATTAAAATTATTAATTCCCCTTTGTTAATAGCATAAAAATAAAATATTCCTTGTTCTTCTGCTGAAAATAATGTATTATTCATACACTAAATATTGCAAACCTAATTTTTATTGTTAAGTGCATAATGAATTTTTATAATGAACAAAATGATTTTCTAAATTGTTTTGAGGATATATCAAGCATACTATTTTTGACTTTTAGCGATATTTGCTGAGTCGAGAGAAGCTACAGACGGCTTTGTATATTAAACTGTGTTTATTTATTGATGCTTTGGAAAGCTATGCATTTTATAAGTTGCCTTTGCAGTGCACGTCTCGTGTACATCAAGAAGATTATTTTATAACTGTGTTCTAGTTTCTGGGCCAGTTACTTAGGTAAATTGGACTGGATACAAGCAGGAATACTCATAAGAGTAGAGTAACATTGGCATTACACTTACTTCCCACTCAGCGTGTTCTCCAAGCTCTTAGAATAATTGAATAAGATCAAAGTACTTCCGTATATTGCCTTTTGAAGCTAAATTCTTGGTACCTTGATGGCTTTAAGATAAGGTACTACTTAATTTAGCCTACTGTGAACTATACGTTGAGCTTTTTAGTCATGCTTCTCTGATGTCAGCAGGTTCTGCAAGATAGGAAATATTTTTTTTTTTTGGTGTCAACAGTTATCTATGCCTTCCTACAATATATTTTTCTAATCTACCTGCTGTCTCTAACCTGCCTTTCTTCATTGTTTAGCAAAAACAACATATTAAATAATGGTCATGCCTTTGTACTGTAGCCCTTGTTCACACTGAGGCCTTGAATCATTTGGCACTACACTCTTACTAGTTAAGTGCTATTTAGCAGAGATCACTTCATCCCACAGGATTAAAATTGGTCTAAAGGTATTTATACACAGGAATATAAATAAAGAATTGATGCAGTTTATTGAGGAATATTCCCACACATAACATAAAGCATTTTATAGCTCAGTCCAGATAATAGAAATCAGCATGGTTTGTATTTTCTGCTTATCACTTGCTAACAAGTTCATCTTAATTTTCCTAGCTTGAAAATAGCAATGAAGCATTCATGGAAAATATGCTTTGCAAATTTGTATTTAAAAGAAAAAAAAATGCATCTATAGTTCTATTGTACTATTTGTACAGTATACATGACAATGCGTTTGAATTCATCAACATTTTAAAGAATGATATCCTATATAATAGATATTCAGGTTTAAGTATTTTATGGGTGTCATCCAATAAAGTTATCACTAACATCCATTATCCATTAGTTATCGCTAACATCAAACGGTGTTTTAAAACTAACATTACTTTTCTATTCTGTTTGTTCATGAAGATATGGCATTCTGTGTTCAGGAAGCAGTACTTAATCTATTAACCTCCTTGCCGGTCTAATTCCCGCTGGCAAGAACTAGGCAGCGCAAAACTTTTTTTTTATTTTTTCAAATCATGTAGCGAGCCCAGGACTCGCTACATGATAGCCGCTGAGCGGCGGCATCCCCCCACCCACTCCGATCGCCTTCGGCGATCAGAGTAAGCAGGAAATCCTGTTCAGAATGGGATTTCCTGCAGGGCTTCCCCGGTCGCCATGGCGACGGGGCGGGATGACGTCACCGACGTCATGGACATCGGGACGTCACAGGGATTCCCGATCCACACCTCAGCGCTGCCTGGCACTGATTGGCCAGGCTGCGCAGGGGTCTGGGGCGGGGGGGGGGGGGGCTCGGCGCGGCGGGTAGCGGCAAATCGGCGGGTAGCGGTGGCGATCGAATGTTACAAGCAGCTAGCAAAGTGCTAGCTGCATGTAACAAAAAACATTATGCAAATCGGCACAGCGGGGCCTGAGAAATCCTCCTGTGCAGGTTACCCCAAGCTGAGCTCGGGATAACCGGCAAGGAGGTTAAGGTAGATTTATTTACATGACAGGGAAGAAATGGGAGCCCATCCTAAGACCAGGCCGCCTCTGAATGACTACCAACAGAGGCATGCAGAGCCCCCTAGAGGGAACATACACACCTTGTATTCAAAACAGGTGCTACATTTATGCAGTAAAGCCCTAACCTCTGATATAAATAGAATGCAAACATAAATATCAAATGGGAGCTGCAAGCCATAAGGTGAACTTACATTTTGTTACACAGCAGGGAGAGGTGGCAGCACTTCCCAAAGCAGGCTGCACCTGACCTGACTACCAGCATAGGTGTGCAAAGCCTAATTATAAGCAGGGTACACATCTTGCATTCAAAACATATGCACCAAATTAGCATTAAGAGAGGATGTTAGCTTCCAAAACAATTTGCATTCAAAGTATTCCATACTGGACCCTTCAACCGCGATGACTAAGGCCATCATTTTGAAAGGGAACCTAGCCTCTAACTAACCAGCAAACAAGTGTATGTATAACTTGGGAGCAAGAGATTTATTTACATAACACTTCTGGAAATTAAAATGTATCTAGTATTTTTCTTAGTGGCTTTACTAGCAATGATGGAAGGGAGATATTAAAGCACACCTTAATTGAGAAGGATATTGAGGCTGACATATTTATCCCAATTTAAACAATGGCCTTTGCCTAGCAGCCCTGCTGGTCATCTGTTTCTAATTATTTTCGCAATAGACCCTAAACAAGCATGCAGGCCATGCTTTTTTTCATATGCTTTTCCTTGCATTGAAGGGCATCCACTGCTATAATTATTAGGTAAGTCATGGAAGACTTGATCCAGGGATTTATCTGACTGCCATCTGGAGTCAGGAAGACATCAGAGAAGACAGACTCAGCTATAATGATTCCTGAGCAAAGCCAGGCTGAATGCTCAGTCAGGGATTTTATCAAGGCTGCTAACAAGCAGGCTGAGCAGTGAAGGATGAAACACAGAGCCGAGTAGGTATTTCCTCTAATGTTCCAACTGATATATGGTGAAATACATGAGGGTGCTTCGTCTCTGGTTCACTTTAAGTGATAGGTGGGGCTTAATGGGTGGAGGGAGTCACTTTTAGCAACTGTTTTAAATTTGGCAGCACTAATTATTTTGAGCTTTCTGGGTCTATGACATGCTCTTTGTGTGGCTCTTTGTGTGGCTCAAATTACCTAATAAAAAGGTATTTCAACTAGCCTGATTATTCCCATGGCATCTTCTTCTCCCTCTTTGTTTGCACGCAATTGGCCACGGAAAGTCCTCTTGTCTGGGGCCAACTGTGCATGCTCCGCCTGGTACTTTGCACGCTCCCTCGTTTGCACGATGCCTGGAGCATTCTGCAGTGCTAAACATGTCCTGCGGCAGTATTTTCACTGCTCAAATTCAGTTCACCGGCGCACTTTGGGTGGTTCGCGGTCGCATGTGATCGTGAACTTTCCCGGAATATCGGTTCGCCCCCATAGTGCACCATTAGGGTCAACTTTGACCCTCTACATCACAGTCAGCAGGCCCGTTGTAGCCAATCAGGCTACACTATCTCCTGCAGCCACCCCAACCCTTATATAAGGCAGGCAGCGCTGGCCATTATAGTCGTTTGTGTCCCTGTAGTAATTAGTGAAGGGAAAGCTGCTGGCAGGCTCTCATAGGGAAAGATTAGTTAGGCTCTTTAAAGCTTGTTAGCTTGCTCCTGGCTGATTGTTATTCCTAAAATAACGTCCCACAACAGCTCTTTTCAGAGCTAATCTTGTTCTTGTGCTTTTTCTTCTTTTCCCCTTCCACCTTCCTCCCATCACAGCTCTTTTCAGAGCTAATCTTGTTCCTGTGCTTTTTTTCCCCTTCCACCCTCCCTCTCCTGCTCCTCCTCCTCCTCTCTTGTCTTCCAGGAATGTGTAGGATGTCAAAAGCCAGCTTACATACATTGGCCGGGAATCGAACCCAGGTCAACTGCTTTGAAGGCAGCTATGCTCACCACTATACCACACCAACACTACATGCTGAAGCCAGCCTAGCATGTACCATTGTGATATACCCAAGAGAAAAATGAGTTTGCTTAGGGATTTGTAGGATATCAAAAGCAACCTCACATACATTGGCCAGGAATTGAACCCAGGTCAACTGCTTTGAAGGCAGCTATGCTCACCGCTATACCACACCAACACTACATGCTGAAGCCAGCCTAGCATGTACCATTGTGATATACCCAAGAGAAAAATGAGTTTGCTTAGGGATTTGTAGCATATCAAAAGCAACCTCACATACATTGGCCAGGAATCGAACCCAGGTCAACTTCTTTGAAGGCAGCTATGCTCACCACTTAACCACCACTACATGCTGAATCCAGCCTAGCATGTACCATTGTGATATACCCAAGAGAAAAATGAGCTTGCTTAGGGATTTGTAGGATGTCAAAAGCAACCTCACATACATTGGCCAGGAATCGAACCCAGGTCAACTGCTTGGAAGGCAGCTATGCTCACCACTATACCACCAACGCTACATGCTGAAACTTCTTCAAGTAGACTTACTTCCCACCTCCAAAAGACACACATACATCCCCATAAAATAATTCAACAGCAGCTGCAAGTAGAGTACTTAGACATGTCACATCAAACTCAAAGTGACAGGTGCCCCGCCTCTTTTTCACACCCTTTCCCCGCCCCTTTTTCACACCCTTTCCCCGCCCCCTTTTCACACCCTTCCCCCGCCCCTTTTTCACACCCTTTCCCCGCCCCTTTTTCACGCCCTTTCCCCGCCCCTTTTTCACACCCTTTCCCTGCCCCTTTTTCACACCCTTCCCCGCCCCTTTTTCACACCCTTCCCCCACCCCTTTTTCACACCCTTTCCCCGCCCCTTTTTCACACTCTTGCCCCGCCCCTCTTTCACACTCTTGTCCCGCCCCCCCAATGACTAATGACCCCTTTACAGAGATCTCCACCTCCATGTTACCCCAAAACGTGTTATTTGACATTATTTGATCTGTAGTTTTATTATGTTCGTATTAACACCTTAGCACCCCCACCTTGGATAGTTTTCATGAGACATGAACTGTTAATTAATAAAATAAGACACGGTAAAAGGTTTATGTGTTTATTGAATATAAGGCTTAATAGTAATTGTGATCATAGCATACGATTGTAAAATATAATTTTCAACATTTTTATACACACCACTCAAAATATTCTTTATATACATTGAACAAAATATAATTTTATTTCCGTACATGTTTTATAAATGCGTTGTTCAAATTTAAAAGATAACTTCTAGTATTCGTTATACACAATAAGCAAAATATGCAAAGCAACATTTTATCCCAGTACATATATCGCTCAAAGTATCTAATTTCTGTACGGGGGCAATCCTTTTAATTTAAGTCCGTTCATCAAAAGAATTAGAGCGTTAGCCATTGTGTTTGCAGCATTGGAAGTACTCTTTTTTTAGGTAACAAAATCCCCTGTGTTAGTCCTGGTGATGGAATAAGCATCCTGCGACTGACAGGTGTATGAGGCGTTGCGGGTGATTCGCCGTGCAGCTGTTTTTTGAGGCTGTCGAGCAGGTCTCTTGTCCTTGTGTTACCAACCACGGTAGAGGGGACATTTAATTCAGCCATAGCATCTATAAATATTTTCCAACCAGGAGGTGTTTTACTTGCGGCCATAGCATGACTCTGGGTCGCACTGCGGACTAGATCTACCATGTTTGATCCAGGTACAGTTTGGCCTTTGTAAACAAATTTACCCCTCGCATTCCACATAGCCAAATCATCTGATTGTAACAGTTTGTTTAACAATAGCTCGGCATTTTTCTTAAAGCGGTCATTAACAAGATTAAGAATTTCAACAACATCTTTGTCTCTGTTATCATAAATATTTGTCATTTGCTTCTGATCAGATGTGGGCGGCATTATCAATGTTAAAGAAGCTGCTTCTTTACCATCCTGTCTGGCAAATACCAAGTACCTCTGTAGCACAGCTGTGTATCTCTTAATTTTTTCATCATCAGGTATGTCATTCCTGCGCAAAATTTCACTAATTTCTGCATCTAAACGGTGCGTAACAGACTGGCGAATGTCGGTGGTGTTTGGAGAAGGTCTCTTTATTTTATCTAGCTCTTGTTTGGACACCAAGAACATTTTCTCAGCCTGCTCCATCACTAACCACCAACGCTGTTAGCAATCAGCCCTGTTATTAAGGGAATTGCAAAGCCGAGGAGCGGTCCTATAAACCCACCAGACTGGTTCACAAGACGTTTCTTGGTTTTAATGGGGAATGTTTTATCGCTCAACTTCTTTAATAGCGCGGCGCCACTTTTTAAGTATATTTTTTGACGCTCTTTCAGGGGTATCTTTCCTTTTAAAATGTTGAGCGCGATTTCACCAATAGCTGAAATCAAATCGTTACTGGCATTACGTAAAATTGATTTTCGGACCGCTGGTTTTGCTTTCACCAGAGCTTTTAAAATGGTCCAGTTTCTGCGTAATCTGTTAGACATCTTACAGCTGTGTATGCCCGGCCAAGAATGACAAGGATGATGGAAAAATTACTTTTTAGAGCCCTGCTTTTTGTACAAATATACAGCCGGTGGGTCCGGTGGGAACAGACCAGATCTTAAGCGGAGTTCCTCCGGAGTATCCGACCGTAAATCTACCAATAAGTAGCCGTAAGGCGGGTGTGTGGCATCTTCAAAAGCCTCTAAAAAGAAACGTATTTTACCAGGGTACATTTGTCTAGCTAGCGTGGTGATTTGTAATTTATCACGCGGGTTTTTAAAAAGAACCATATATTTAGTGTTCAGATTTATGGTCCTGCTTTTTTTACCCTGGCAAAAAACATTTTGGACAAGATACATTATGCTCAGGTTTCTGTGATGAACATACTTGGTAAATGCCTGCTGTATTTCAAGGTTTTCACAAGCCGCTTCCATGAGATCATCAACAACTGCCAAATTTACCTTGTCAGGTGGGAACAGCTCCTCATCTGTAAAAGTAGGCGGTAACCCTTCAACAAATTTGATGTGTAAAAACAAACGAGAGAGGTCATCATACAGTTTTTGCCAACATGCATAAAACCAAACAACATTTTCAGGTTTGTGCGACATAAGTGTGTCGGAGTGTAATAAGAGCTGTTTTACAAAATAACTCTTTCCAGAATTGGAGGGGCCGGCCAAAATGCATGAGAAAGGGTGTTGAATCCGTGGGTCCATAACTATGTGTTTCAGTAGCCAAAAGGCAGTGTGGTATAGTCATTTACCAGTTGTCTTTTTGTGTAAACGCACTTCTGTGTTTTGCGTAGAGGCCTTGTCTCTATGCGCCAAAGCTTCTTATTTCTGACAATACCAGGCTGTTCTATGCCTATTCTTTTCTGCGTCTTAGAGTCTGAATTGCCCGGGTAATCCAACACAAGATCTTTCAAGCTGTCAAAATTAATAACCTGTGCGTTAGCCACATTGAGCGTTATACCCTTAACTTTCAAGACCGTTTTCCCAGTATTTAATTTGTAGCCGTAGGTCTTGGGGCCCGCAGAGACAAACTCTGTAATGTATGTATCATCATCCACTTCGCTAGTCAATTCCCCAAGAAAATCACCCAACGGAGGGTTCCACTCACCCTCTTTACTTACAAAAATGACAGAGTCTGTGTCGTGGTAAAGAACACGTTCTTGCAGTCTGTCCAGTAATTGATACAGTTCCAATCTGGCATAAGCTGTGGTAAAACAGGCTATAAAGATGTTAGTGTTTTTGTTGGCGGTATAGCGGTCTTTGGTATATTTCCAATTGGCCACAGCTGTCTCATCAGTGATAAAATTTACCTCAGACAGCTCATGGCACGGTAAAAATGCCAGCTTGAAAAGTTCATCAGGATCTGAAACGATGCTGGTGCGCGGCAGGTTTGACCTTTGACCGAATTTACCCCACAAAGAATTCAGAAAAAGTTTGGATATCTGTCTTTTAGCAGGGTTCACCGCTATTTCATCAGCTCGTAGGCAAACACCCTCTTTTTCATAAAACGAGTCAATGTATTGCTTTTTGTCAGCATCGTTTTTACACCAGCTGGGATAACCAGAAGCCTCTTGCTTATCCCTGAGGTGTAGTTTTATGTATGGGGCAAACAGCTCATCTGTGGTGTTTGGGAAGTGCCAGAGCTCATAAACAGTTGCAATCCTATAACCCTTCTCTACAGCTAAAATGAGCTCTACAGTGCACCACGTACCTGTCAGGGAACGTTGTTCGTCTGTGTGGTTGCAGATGTCTGGATGGGAATTCAAAGCACAAGTGTAGCAAAGGGGGAACATGAGTTTTTTGTTGAGTTTTACAGGTAGAACTGGAAAAAATAAATCTCTAGGTGGGTACACCTTCACCTTAGCAATACCAAAGTATTTTTTGATATAACCAAAGTTGTCAAAAATAATTTCTGGATGCCCCACAGGGTATGTTTTAGTCTTGTTGACAAAAGGGTAGAGACTGGTGAAGTCATAATAATGAATATTTTCACCATCCTGAATTTTGTGATAAAGTTTGATGGCGTTTGTTCTCCCACCATAAAGAGCATCACGGGGGTCCAGAGGAGCTGGGAACTCCATTTTAAGGAGAAAATCTTTGACCCTGTCATCTTTTTCAACCATTTCATTCCACTCATGCTCCCACATTATACGAAGTGTAAAACCACATTTCAAGAGGTAACTTTTCTTCACCAAGAATGCATTGTACAGCTGTCCGTATGTAGACTTAGTAACTTCGTTACTATCACCCTCATTATAGCACACAGGGCAACCATGATAAAAACAGCCCTGAAATTCAAAAGCGGTGTGTGTACCATCAACAAAAGCGTAACCATCCAAAAAGTACTGCCCTACCTGCTTTTCACCACCTCTTAGAGCGTGTTTTATAGAGATGCCCTCTGAATGTTGAACATACATAAGCCATTGTATAGCCGGTGTGGAATAACGTTTCTGTGTTTTATGATAGTTATCAGCAGGCAGAATGGCTATTGTGTCGGTTGGTAGAAATTTAAATCTGTACATAGCCATGCAGACAGAGGCCAACGTGATGAGTTGAAAGGGGTCAATGCATTTAGTCACTATAACGTGCTCCTTCTTACGTTGGCAATATTGTCTCACTTCTTTTCTAGTCATTTGCATAACCCGCTCTCTGTAACACTCACAAGCTTTTCTCAAAATCTCCACATCCTGTTTGCAATAAGTTTTTAACTGGTCCTGAAAATTAAACGTATCATGCTTGTGCTCTTCATACCAGGCCAAGACTTCTTTTTTCTCACCAGCCATCATGTATTCCACACCATAAAACTCTATGTCGGGCATGGGGCCTACATAGCTCTGGTTTGTTTCTGTGTTCAAAAAATGTGGAAAATGGCCTTTAGACCCTGAAAAGCCCATGGCGGCAGGCATTTTACTGAGTTTCATAGGTATGAAATTTAAAGAATCTATGAATCTCATTTTTAAACCCACCAGGGTCACACACAGCAAACGTCCCCCTTGATTCACAATACGCATTTTCAGCTTTTCTCTGATCAGTTCCTGAACAACAAAATAGGTATCATACCTACCGGCATTATGCGCTATGAAGGTATAGCCGGTAAATTTACCGCTGGTGAAAAACAGTACAAAATCGCGTGTGCAGTTTTTACCACTGAATTCCCAGGATGTTGGACCGTATAACATTGTTGCATAAATGTAATTGGGTATGTGGGTGCCGGTCTCCTGCATGCATTCAAAGTCATAAAAAATGTACTTTTCTGTCATTTGTTTAACACTGTAGGGCTGCATATAACAAATATGACTGTCAAATCTGGAGACACAGCCCCCACAAATGCTACACTTCAGACCACTGCACTTATGCTCCTCACCATTGTTGACAAAACGGTAACAAGAGTCACAAAAAGATTTCACCCTGCAGAAAGCTGTATTATCAATCGCTAAACGTTTATGTTCTTCAAAACAAACAAATGATCGGCAAAACACACGACAACGGGGGCACCTAGGCTGTTCACCAACCACCTCTCCGCAATCTGCTCTTTGACAACTTTTGCAAAACTGTACACAACCGTGATTAAACTTGTGGGTATAGACTGAACAACATCTCTCACAAAAGTAAGTAGTACCAATAAAGGCTTTCACGTTCTTAATACCATAATAATGGTTTTCATGGTGTAAAACAAACACAGTCTTCTCTTTAGGGGTTTGGTCAGTATGATAATACTGCCACTTTCCACGGTCGTGATACAGTACTTTAATCGTGGCATCAAAATAGTTTTCAAACATTGTTATCTGACTGAACGACACCATTTGACCGTCTGGTATGCTCAAATCCTTATGGGTCTGACAAGCTTTTGCCAACAAAACATGGTCGTCTATGTCTTTACCTGCCAAAAGAGCATGCAGACTAGCTGCTAGACAAGCATTAGCGCTATAATTGTTAAAATCATAGAGCCATTGTTTCTTACGTTTAATAATCTGGCTGTATGTAATAGACTTCAAAATCCTTCTAGCACCACCACGCCTATTCTTGATTACAACGACAGCAAGTTTGAGAGAATTGCAGGCCACACATTCGGCGTTGCTTTGTAAAGCATTTGCAATGTTGTTCAGAAATGTTTCAGCATTAAACTCCTCTCTAGATTGCTTAGCTGACACAACTGGGTGAAACGCGCCCCCGCCATCGAGTCTAAGCTGAACAAAATCACCCGGTTCTATGTCAGTAACTATCTGGGACAGCAGTTCCTGAATAGCAGAATGGATAACACGTAGCGCCTCAACAAAGCTCTGTATTCTGTCAAGATTTACAAACCGAAAGTGATCAACATATTCCAAACCATTAAAATGTACTAGCTCCCGACGGTGATGGAAAACATGGTCTAAAAATACAGGGGCAGAGCCACCCGGCCCAGAAGCAACACCCGTGTCATTGTCTGGATCTTGTGAGGAACTGTCCGCTATGGAGCTGTCGATCTGTTCACACGTGTCATTGTCTGGACCTTGTGCGGTACTGTCTGCTATGGGCCTGTCAATCTGCTCACTACCGACACACGGTGTAGAATTACCAGGTGTATGTAGCGTTTGTGCGTTAGGCTGATGAATGTCGACAGTAACAACTTTTTGTGTTTGCCTTCGCAGTGGTCTGTCTCTTTGATTGGGGCTTGTTTGATTGTTCGGGGGCCCAGGAGGTATAACATGTTTGTTAGAAAGCCTCTTTTTTCTAGCGTGTAGAGAACGCCTGGCTGTATGTAACATCTTTATAGCCCGTTTTAAAGCTCTAGACCTTTTGCTCAGACGTGTTTTATTTGTTTTTTTCAGGAGATTGCCAGTAATACCACTACCCAACATACATAGTCATGCATTGTCACAGCTATCTTTTTCATATAACACCACATATCTCATCAATTTGTCGTGCTTTTCACGTACCTCTCTTAAAGCGGCGGCATTTGAGGGTGATGGTATGGCTGTTTGTAAAATATAACTGTTCCAAACACTACATAATAAATCATTTGCCATAGCACTCACGCGATGATTGTTACTTCCCAAATACTCCAAGTCCTCCTGCTCTTGTCGCCCCCATAGGGCATAGGTTATAAGTTGCGGGAGCTGTGTTGGTGCGCTTGTATTTTCTGTTGCATTTGGTGAAGATCTTTCCCATGGGCCTTGGGTTATAAGCGGCGGTGTGTATGTAGGGCTTAATGCACTTGTTGTAGGGGTTGGGGCTGTAGCGGCCATTTCTGAGGCATCACCGTCTATTCTTTGACGTTTGGCATCAGGTGTCGCAAATATTCGTCTCTTTAAATTGTCTGTCTCAGCAGCTGCTGTGGGCGTGTCCTGAACGGCGTAAAAAGCGGTGTTTAGTCTTTTGTCTATTGGCCCACCCCCATATTTGAGATGCGGTGGGTTAGTTGTGTTTTCACAAATCGGTGATAGCGGCGTTGTCCTTATCGGTCCATTATTCCTTTGTTGCGTAGTTGGTTCTCTCATGACAGTTGATGTTGTGGGTTGATTGACCATTGATGGGGGTGTCTGTCTGAAGGCGGACAGCGACGCATTAATTCTTTTGTGGTTCTCTTTTAATTTTTTTGCTACAAGTAAAAATAAACAAAATATAAGAATTAATTACGCCGCCAATTTCCCAACCAGACACAATGCATTAAAGCTTTTAGATCTCATAAAAAGAATCACATTACATATTTCAGCTTAGATAAAACATACACTTACGTGCATTAGGAGCGGCGCCGCCAGTTTTCTTCCCCTGCCCTCTTCCTTTTGGACATGAATTCGGTTTACTACGTCTTTTTTCTGCGCATGATTTCGGTAACCCACTTTTTCCTTCTGCAAGTGCAAATTAACAAAATATAAAGCTCTATAGACAACACATTTACTCCAAACGATATTTCACATTAAATATTACAGCCTGCATAAAATGATACTTACGTTTCTTAGTTTCTGTCACTGGTGCGACCTCTTCCTGTGTGACTGTTTGTGTCACCGATCCGTCCTCATCCTGTGTATCTGTTAAGTCAATTAGGTCGGATTTCACCACAATCCTGCAGGATGGCATTGTAGTGGTTGTTGTGCCCGAGGATATTACAGCTGGTTCGGCATTAGTTGTTACAACCCTAAAAGGGTCTGGAACTAAAATGAAAAAAATAATAATTAATAAAATAAATATAAATAGGTCATTATACGCAAACCATAAGGCTATTTACTGCGAGATATACATATTTAAAACACATTTAGCAATTTTAAAAAATCGTAGCACGCGCTTACTGTTTATTTCTCTCTCTGGCGCATGATTGGCAGATTCATGAAAACTCTCAAGCACACTCTCTTCATCGAACACTATAGTAGAAAGAAAACAAACATTTTTTTTTTTTTTATAATTGTAGGTGGCTATTCGAAATTAAAAACAACACTGTACTACCAAAAACAGCATTCGTATGTAAACTTACACATCTGCGAATCTGGAATGTCATCATAATAACCGTTCCATGAGCTGTCAGGAAAGTATTGCGCCATCTATAAATATAAAAATGGATGCTGTAATTGTCCAACATATTATAGCAAATTACTAATATTGGGTACTACAGCCATAGAAAAAAATACAAAAGC
This sequence comes from Hyperolius riggenbachi, assembly GCF_040937935.1. NCBI lineage: Eukaryota > Metazoa > Chordata > Amphibia > Anura > Hyperoliidae > Hyperolius > Hyperolius riggenbachi. The sequence goes on along the minus strand of NC_090653.1, from coordinate 113,386,654 downwards.
TTATAGAAACCTATAAGTATTCTGTACACACAAATTTTCCAACAATATCAAAAGCCAGGCTATTTATCGTTGCTATGTGCGTAGAAAAAAACACAACAACCATAAAAAACATTAAAAAAAAACAAACATAAAAAAACATAAAAAATACTACATCCCTAGAAAAAAATTAACCACAAAGCATATATAGGTCTATAATTGTTTTGTGCACATATATTACCGTTTTATACGCACATATCTACCAACTACATAAAATATAGCTATAAATTATAACGTATATACACACATATAATTATGTTGCAAAAATATTTGAAATCAATAGATATATATATTTGTGCTTGGGGGAAAAACAGAACAAAACAAAACAAAAAACAAAAAAAAAACCTATATAGGTCTATAATTGTTTTGTGCGCGCATATTTACCAACTACATAAAAACATAGCTATAAATTATAAAGTATATTGAGGAAAAAGAAAAAAAACTAACCTTCTTTCCTTAGCTGTAGAAAGTTCTAAAGCACGCGTTTTGGTAGTCAGCGGTAAACGATGTCGATGGGACCTTTGGTATTCAAGGTTGCGACGGCTTTGAGTGTTTGCTCCAAGCTGTAACTTTAGCTTTCTTGGTCCGTCTTATTTATGCTAGGTCTATCATCTTATCTGAATTCGGCAGCCAATAAAAAGTGCCCTTTTATTTTGTTGCGTAAGCTACAACCCCTCTGCATGCTTTTTGCTGAGTGGTCTAGAAGACGTGCATGCTTTTTTTTGCTGAGTGATTGCTGAGTAGCCTAGAATCCACGCGGGGGGTGCTTTTTGTTGCGTAATTGCTGAATGGTCAAACACACTACATAAATAAAATATGTTATATTCAAAGGGGGTATTCTCTTTGCTGAATTTGTGATAACCACACAAACTGTATAGAGATATTTTATTTCTCTATTAATAATTGTATTGACTACTTTTCAGATTATTTAAAAACTTACAGTGCAAACCTACACACACACCTTTTATTAAAAATATTAAATATACCCACAGAGCATCTTAACTTTACATGTTGTATGTAATTGTGGATAAATAAATGCTATTTTATTGGCTATTAGTAATCCCATTTAATTTAAAGATTGATTCTCTATTAATAATTTCATTGACTGGCTTTCAGATCATTTAAAAACCTGCCAGGTAACCCTAAACACGCCTTTTATTTAAAATATTAAATATACCCACAGATGATCTTAGTGTTATATAATTTTGAAGAAATAAAGGCTATTCTCTATTAGTAATCACATATAATTTAAAGATTGTGCACTTTTTTTTTTTTTGCCCATGTCATATTTTGCTGAGTGTAATACAAGCCTTGTGCTTTCTTTTTGCTGCGTGTGGGGTATTGCACAACCTGTATATAGATAGCCTATTTTGCTGTGGATTGTGTTTTTTTTCACAGTGACACCCTGTGTGTGTGTTCTAATAACTTAAAACAACTCCCAACCATAAGCTCAGAGTAGATAAGAGGTGTTATCTAAAAATACTGATCTTGCATTTTGCAATGTGTAGAGGGTTGCTGATGACAGAACAAAAGACAGACCCTCAGATGTGATGAAATTACATTTTTTTTATTAACCAAGTTTATTGTACATTGTCAAAATAGCATTCTGTTCATTTAAACACATTTATTGTACGTTGTCAACATAACAAACACATGATTGATTGTAGTAACAACAGTTCATTTTACTTTTTAATCTACGACCCACAAATGTTTGTACAAAAGCGTCATTAGTTTTAAAATTATTGTCAAATTTTTTCAATAACCCTTCTAGCTTATATCCTCTGGCTAGGTGATGGAGCATATAAACGCAGTAATGCCCGCACACAGCGCTATCTGTAGACTGCAGCTGTTTATTGTTATAGGTGATACAGTCAGAATTCCTGTTTAAGAACTGTATGAAGTCCTTAGGAAAGATGATATTATCTGGCGACAGTCCATAACTGTCAAAAAAAAGTGATGTATCCTCGTTCAATAACATTATTAAAATCCAGTGCTGCCCCCAACGCGAAGAAGGATCTGTATTCACAATATACGCAGCGGGTCTCTGAACGATCTTATATGTCGGTAAAAAATCACACGGTATTACACCTCTAAAGATTCGTCTTGCGCAAGAATCGGCTTTCACAGCGTTCTCGATTTCAAAATTATTCATTATTGTTAATAATCATATAGAACTTCTCTTTTATGGTTAATTTCAATAACGTTATCGTTTAAAGAGTACACAATCATGTTCAGGGTTGTTGGGGTGGGGTCGGAAAAACGTAGTTCTGCCCTCAGGTTACCCATTTTTACTAGAGAAAAATGCCCTGACCCCGCTTCTTGATCCGGCGTTGTGTCAAACGCGAACAGGGTGTAACCATTCATGTATTCCGACCTGTCAAACGATAGTGCGTTGTCAGCTTTTTGTTTGCCTGTGATGTGCACCAAAGACATGTATTCTCGGATGGCGGCTTCTGCCTGAAAGTTAGGCTGGAAAGGTTTTGCAGGTATCTGTTGACCGTCTAAATACAGGCAGGCATAATTTACATTATAGTGACCGAACCGCAACGGATTCCTCTGGTAACTTCCAGAAAATTCTTCATTTCCTACCAGAGCGAGTATCACGATTTTTGGTATATTGCCGAGAAATAGATTTTCATGGTTGGAAATTCGTGTCCCGGCCGGTATGCTGTATACTTTGAGACACGCCCGGTCAATGGCGTACTTTGCGTTAGCGGTTAACAGCGCCTGGCTGTGACCGATCCTCACGGCTGGTGAGACTTGAACCCTTTTAATATATAACGACGCTGTTTGTATCTGCACTTTAAACGCCTCAGCTTCGGCACTCATAAGGCAAAAAGAGTCTTTATTCCTGGTGAGTTTAATCTTCAGGTCTAATCCATTCAGGACCAGCTTTGGCTGATTAAAGACATCGGCGTAAATTGGACCCACTAGTTCGACGCTTCTGGACCGTGTTGTAAATTGCGCTCTTTTGATGAAGCCTGCATTGTTACCGTCCAGCGCACGGTCATCAAAATGTCCCGCTGTATCCTTATAGAATAAACCGGCTGTAAACTGTGTCGCCAAAGTCTGTGCGTTATAGTTTAGAAGTGTTTCTATATAGGCTCTGTAGGTATACAGATTATCGCTTGTAGATATTAATCGATCGCCGAGTGATATATCTAGCTGACTGAAAAGACTGGCTATAGGGTAATTAACCAATGCTACACGAGCGCCATCTTGCAGGAGCGTGTTGTCCGCTTTAAGTATTCGGCAGGTGATATGTAGCAAGGTATTATTTAAGTCGTAATAATATTCGCCGCTTCCGGATATAAAGAATTCCAAGGGAGTGCCGTCAGCTATTGCGGCGATAGGTTGTATTTCTACATAAATAGATTTTTCAATACTTGTTTGTGTCGGTGGTATTTGAAAGATATCCAATTCTGATTTGGCATACTCGGTCGAGCAGTCGTGCACGAAAGCCATGTCGCCGATTAAAAGATGTCGCCTGGTGAACGAGCTGGTGATTTCTGTCTTCTGCGCTTCTTGCGACCATTGGTTTTATTGAGAAAAGGTGGAAGAACTATGCTGTCAATATGTCTTTTTCGTTTACGTTGTTTTTTGCGTATATACACAACACCTGACCCGTCCTGGTCTTGTTTTGGCCTGTTTATTCTATCCAACACCGCCGTTGACACTGTTGCGACAGCGTCTTTGGCGATATTTCTGGCTGCGGTTTTCACATGCGGCTTTACAAGTTCAATGCCTTTTCTAAACAGAGGAACAACCCTACGGAATAACCCTCTGAATAGACCTGCTAGGCCCGAACCATGCATAAATTCCTCTCCCTGGAAACCTTCCAATCCATAGCCCGCTTGCGCCAGGTAATATCGCGTGTAGATATTCGGGTCTCCATACAACTTCTGCGACAACATTTCAATTCGCTGTTACGCGCCGTTGTCTGAAATGAAGTCTCACAACGGATTTTCCGTACTTAAACCTAACAGGTTTCCCTTGATCGGTTTGAATTGAAATGGTTACTGAATCGAAGTGGTGCTTGCAGAGCGGTATATAGTCGGGTCTGCTGTATCTTTGTGTGCTTATCCCACCACCTTTCCCGCTGATTTCAACGGTCCTTAGTAATTGAACGTAGGCATCCCCTACTAGCTGATGTTCTATTATATCTGTGTACACAAAGAGTGTATAAAATCCTGCTCTGATATCGGGGTAGAATATTTTGGTGTTTTGGGGTGTTTGGCCCTGATCTGGTTGGTAGTAAGGATGGTGACCGGCTTTTAGAAGTTTCAGCTGATCAGGTGTTGGTACAGGTAAACCTAATATATGCCCCAATTTTTTACCCGGTATGAAAAAGTGTGTGGTTGAATTATACAGGCTAACAGTTCTTTCCGCTTCATCATAGGTCAATTTAATCTGGTCCAGGGGTAGCTTTGCTTTTTCGAGTCTATGATTAACTCCTTTGATAAGATCGTCGATAGTGTGATAATACCCGGCTCTAACATAATAATCTCTTAACGGTTCTCCACGTTTCCCGGCGTGAAAAATACCCTCGGGCACTTCAAAGGTATACCATGAATGCGGATACTGTATTTCGGTGATTGCTACTTCCCACGCGCCACGAAGGTCCACAGATTTAGCCAATTTAGTTGTATAGGTTGAGATGGTATTCTCTGGGTAAATTTTTGATGAGGCATTGCATGGTAGTGTAATAAAAAAGGAATCCGTCTGCATATTTTATATTTCGGTCAGCTGGTTTTCCGGAATCCACTCGTTGAATTTTTCAGGGTATCCGAGCCACTTAACTAGGTACAAATTTTTACCCTTCACTCGTTTTTTTCTTATAATTTTTTCTATCCGATAAATTCTGTTTTTATGAAGCGGCACTTTTTGTAGCTCATCATCATAGAACGATCCCTCAATGACTTCCCCAGCCAGATCTCTCAACTTATAAAGAGGCCTGAGACCTCTGGTGTTGATAGCTTGTATTGTAAAGATCTCTTCCGTGTAGCTTTGCTCATAACCTTTTGTAAATATACTTTTATAACAGGAAATTCTCACGTGGTCACCAACTGCAAGCGCCGGCTTAATCTTTTTAACACACGTATAATCTTGGTACAGATTTTTCCAGATTAACAAAGAATTGTTTTTTGTAACGGACGCCGGCTTGCATCGTATAGAGGAGTGGTATGTGTTATTATAACTTGTTAAGCTGTTTTGTAAATTATCGATGTATCGGTATGTATTTCGGTGTCTGAGATAGCGCCACAGCTTGGTTTTCAAAGTGCGATTAAAACGTTCTACGATGGCTGCCTTGACTGTGTTTGTTGTAAAAAAATGTTTTATTCCACGCTCTGCACAAAGCTTTTTCATAGGTTTATTCATGAATTCTCGACCTCTGTCGGTTTCTAGTTTTCTGGGTATTCGATCGCTAGTGCGAAATATGTACTCAAAAGCCTTAGCCACAGTTCCCCCAGCTTTATTGCGCAGCCCAACACACCAAGCATATTTAGATAAAACATCTATGACCGATAAAATATATTTCACACCGTCGTTGTAACTTGAAAAATCTATCATAGACACCAGGTCCGCCTGCCATTGGGCGTCTATATCTGAGACAACAATTTTATTTCTTTTAATCTTCTTCTTAGCAGGCTTGTATAAAGTATATGTGTCTTGTCTATTAAGCCAGTTTTTGACAGCTTTCCTGCTCAATCCATACTTCCGAACAACTCTATGCAGGCTGTCGACACCGCCATAAGACCCGGCGGCTTTTAAATTATAATAATGCTTTCTCAAAATTTCTTTGGTAGAAGGCATTTGCCTGCTTGTGCTTTGCCTGTCAGTCATGCTTAATATATGGTGGGGCGGTGTTTCACTGTGTGGGCTGGGGCAAGAGTGTGACAAAGGGGCGGGGAAAGGGTGTGAAAAAGGGGCAGGGGAAGGGTGTGAAAAAGGGGCGGGGAAAGGGTGTGAAAAAGGGGCGGGGAAAGGGTGTGAAAAAGGGGCGGGGAAAGGGCGTGAAAAAGGGGCGGGGCACCTGTCACTTTGAGTTTGATGTGACATGTCTAAGTACTCTACTGCTGCATGCACAGTCTCTGTGGCACAATCGGTTAGCACATTCAGCTGTTAACCGAAAAGGTTGGTGGTTCAAGCCCACCCAGGGACAGCCTTGCCTTTTGCATTCAACAGTTGTCCAAAGAGAACCCCAGATAGCCATGTAGAATCATCTCTTTCTCTCTCTGTGCTTTAGGGCCTTGCTGTAACATAGACAGTAGTGTAACTATTTAAACTAATGTACCCTTCTTAACCACTTGCCGACTGCACACTCATACCGTGCGGCGGCAAAGTGGTAGCTGGAGGACCAGTGACGCAACTGTGCGTCGCCAGGTGCCTCCCTAATTAATCAGGAAAGGCCGCTCGCGCGAGCAGCCGTTTCCTGTTAGATCACGGAGCGGGTCTCCGTGAATAGCCTGCGAGCTGCTGATTGCGGCTCGCAGACTAAATGTAAACGTAGGAGACATTTGTCTTCTTTGTTTATATTGTACGGCGCTGCTGCGCAGCAGCGCCGTAAGGCAGATCGGCGATCCCCGGCCAATCAGCGGCCGGGGATCGCCGCCATGTGACAGAGAACAGCCTGTCACTGGCTGCACAGGACGGATAGCATCCTGTGCAGCCCCGATCACCGGGGATGAGCAGGTAGGAGAGGGAGGGGGGAATTTCGCCGCGGAGGGGGGCTTTGAGGTGCCCCCCCGCAACATGCCTGCCCACCGGAGCGATCAGACCCCCCCTGCACATCATACCCATAGGGGGGAAAAAAGGGGGGAGATCTGATCGCTCTGCATAAAACATGAGCTGTGCTGGGGGCTGCAGAGCCCACCCAGCACAGATCACAAAAAATAACGCTGGTCCTTAAGGGGGGGGGGGGGGTAAAGGGTGGGTCCTCAAGTGGTTAAACTTGAAGGTTATATACAAACATAAGCAGAGTGGTGCAGCTGAAGCGTGCTGGGCCCATAACCCAGAGGTTGATGGATCAAAACCATCCTCTGCTAGGCATGATTTCATTTTGCACCTCGCTTTTCTTGCATGGTCGAAACGGTTTCCATAGCCCTGTAAGAGAAGGTGTAATAAGGGCCCTGCCGTAACATAGGTATTACGGTAGCTAAGACTACTCCTGGGCTTTTCTTGTAGTTGAAGAGATGAGTGAAGTGTGACACCACACTTAAAAAAAAACAGCAAACAGAGAAGCTTCCCCATGTTGGAGCATTGGATTTGGTAAAGTCTTAAACCAATGTGTTGTAAGACACAAGTAAGCTTTAGGTTAGCAGGAATGGTTGCATGGCCACCTAGAATCTGGAATCTTCCAGACTTCAAATTGCTGTCCTTTGCTGTGTGTGTTACACCAGCATCATCCCGGGGGGCACATGATCTTTCTGAAGTCTTGAATTGAAGCCTGTAAGCAGTATCACCATGTGTCCCACTGTTTTCATCTAGCAAATTAGGCAAATAAGCAAGCTCATTTTTCTCTTGGGTATATCACAATGGTACATGCTAGGCTGAATTCAGCATGTAGCATTGGTGGTATAGTGGTGAGCACAGCTGCCTTCAAAGCAGTTGACTTGGAGTCGATTCCTGGCCAATGTATGTGAGGTTGCTTTTGACATACTAAAAATCCCTAAGCAAGCTCATTTTTCTTTTGGGTATATCACAATGGTACATGCTAGGCTGGCTTCAACATGTAGTGTTGGTGTGGAATCGTGGTGAGAATAGCTGCCTTCAAAGCAGTTGAATTGGGTTCCCGACCAATGTATGTAAGCTGGCTTTTGACATCCTACAAATCCCTGGAAGACAAGACAAGAGAGGAGGGGGAGAAGAATTACACTCCCTGATTGATGTATACACATGCAGTAGTTTAGGCCTGCAATTTAGCATTGAATGTGATTTCTGCTCTTAAAAACTGTTTTGCGTGAAAACTAAACAATTTTCCGGGACTTTTGACGTCTATCCCACTCAACCATGTCTCCCTCCAGGTGTTAGATGCCTTGAAACATCTTTTCCATCACTTTTCTGGCCAGCATAATTTTTTCACATTTTTCAAGTTTGAATCCCAGTCAGGGCAACATCTGAAAGGAGTTTCTATGTTCTCCAGACATATGGATAAGTTAACTATTTAAGCCTTTTGGACGTATAGTATAAGTCCAAAAGGCCGATTGTGCGCTCCCGCACGCTCCCTCGACCGATCATGTGTGTGCATGCATGCTGCCGGGCCGCAGTTTGTTAGCCCAGGGATCAATGAATCGGGACATGGTGCCCGATCATTGATCCCTTTCCCCGGCAGAAAAGCAACGGCTTCTCTCAGAAGCCTCACTTTTTCTGCCTCTTATGTCCCCCCTACGTCCCTCTATGCGTACATGTTATGCTTAGAGTGACGTAATGTAAACAAACTCATGGTTGCCATCTTGTGGCCAATTAGTAAAACTGCATCTACATGTGAAAAAAAAAACACATATTTACATAAAAAAAATACTATTTTCACCCCACTGTAATGATCCGCTCAGCTGGCTGCACAGGCAGACAGCTGTTTGACCACTCCTTTAGTCTGTGGGCTGCAGGTCTCTGGAAGAGAGACCTGTCTTTCCTTTGCAAGTTTCTGATCTGCTCTGCTGCTGAGGAATTTGCATACATTGGTTATGCAAATCACCTAGCTGCCTCCTTTGTAGGCTGGCAGTATAAAAAGCTATGTTTTCCCAGAGTCCTTTGCTGGTCATCCCTTCAGGGTTTGTTGAAATACTCCTAGAGTGTCAGCCATGCTATTTCCTGTCAAAGTTATCTTAGAGTAATTCTTGGGACTGCACTAGGCAGTTTCCCTAGTGCAGTTAGATTGTTATCTGTTTTGTCTGTATTGCCTCTCTGCTGCGATTGTCCTGTCGCCAATGGTGGGCGTCAGGAAATCGTTCTGTCTGTCTGGGGGTGCTAACCAGAGCAGCAGTTGCTACTGGTAGCCCCTTCTGTTCATCTTGCTTGGATCGCACTAGCCCCTAGCGGTAGCGGCTGTGGATCCTTCTGATCTGCTTTCTTGGAGTATAGCTGGAGCAGCGGTTGCTACCAGCTATCTCATCTGTCTGTCTTGCTTGGATCGCACTAGCCTCTAGCGGTAGTGACTGTGGATCCTTCTGATCTGCTTTCTTGGAGTATATCTGGAGCAGCGGTTGCTCCCGGCTATCTCATCTGCCTGTCCTGCTTGGATCGCACTAGCCCCTGGCGGTAGCGGCTGTGGATCCTTCTGATCTGTGTTCCTGTTCCTGTACCTGGATCGCACTCGCTCTGGCGGAAAGAGCAGTGGATCTTCCCTAGCCTGTTCCTGAACCCGGATCACACTCGCTCTGACGGAAAGAGCAGTGGACCTTTCCTCTCTTATTCCTGTTTTCCGTTTGTCTGTCTTGTCTGATATGAACCTTTGCTGTAGGCTGGGTGAGGTAACCGTTAAGCAAGCGCTCGCATTCTCTCTGTTTCGTGTTTGTATGTCGGTGGTTAGTTAGGCGTGCTTGTCTCTGTTGCGCTTAACGTGCGGAGATCATGCTGTAAACGCGTTCACTGTTGCGAATGAGTGCGGTGTTCGCATTTAGTTAGCGTTTGTTGTTTTCGATATTTTCTCATTGTCGTTTGCTGTGCCTTTGCTCCTCTCGTGTTCTGTTCTGATCAGTCTTGTGTCACCTCTGGCGATCGCCTTTCTCGCGTGATCGCGTTCTTGCTTTTGTTTCTGCTGATGTGTGTTCACCATCGCAGGGTCGCGACTAGATTGGTGAACATTCATCCTGTATCTGTGCTCTTACTCTTTAAGGGCTGTTCAGCCCCGCATTGTCTTAGATCTGTACAATTCTCATCTGGCATTTGTGGCTGTGTAGAGGCTGTGCTCGTCTGCACTCCACAGCGCCATCTGCAGGTGGGAATTGCCCTCTGCTGGTGCCTTGCACCTAGCCTGGGTTCACCTAATTATACGCTTGTGGAGGGTTTTAGTTGTGTCAGTGCGCATCTTGTGCGCTGACCATGAAAACGATTCCGCAAATGTTACACCCACCCTCTCAAAAATACCCAAATAAAATCTTTATAAAAAAAAAGAACATTACAATAAAAAAAGTAAACATTTACCTAAGGGTCTAAACTTTTTAAATATCCATGTAAAGATGAAATATTTCTATTTTTTTATTATAAGCTTGTAAATAGTGATGTATGCAAAATGGAAAAAAAGCACTTTTATTTGTAAATAAAATATTGTCACCATACATTGTGATAGGGACATAATTTAAATGGTGTAATACCCAGGACTATTAGGCAAATACAATACGTAGGTTTTACTTATAAGTCCATATGCATATGAAGAGTCGCACACCATTGGCAGGGGTGCAGGACCCAAACACAAAAGTATCAAAAATCTAAAAAGGTCCGCACACTCCAGTGAGGTCAATCCACGTTTATTCCAACAAGCATGACATTATGCCATTCAGCAACAACAAATCGTTTCGGGGCCATGAAGGGTCCCTTTTGTCAAGGTAACAAGCAGAATTCTGCTTGTTACCTTGACAAAGGGGACCCTTCACGGCCCTGAAATGTCACGCTTGTTGGAATAAACGTGGATTGACCACACTGGAGTGTGCGGACCTTTTTGAATTTTTAGGTTTTAATTATGGAGGCATGTATTATTTTAAAGCTATAATGGCCGAAAACTGAGAAATATTGGAAATATTGCCATTTTTTTCTTATTCTTCCTGTTAAAATGCATTTACAGTAAAGTAACTCTTAGCAAAATGTACCACCCAAAGAAAGCCTAATTGGTGGTGGAAAAAACAAGATATAGTTAAGTTCATTGTGGTGAGTAGTGATAAAGTTTAAGGGCAAATGAATGGGAGGTGAAAATTGCTCGGATGCATAAAGTGAAACACGACTGAGGTCTGAAGTGGTTAATTGGCTTCCCGCTAAAAATTTGCCCTAGACAACAACATAAGACTATGGTAGAGATCAGGTTGCGAGCTTTTCTGAGGGACAGTTAGGTTCGCGAACTGCAATAGACTTCAATGGGAAGGCGAACTTTGAAAACTAGAAAAAATTATGCTGGCCATAAAAGTGATGGAAAAGATGTTTCAAGAGGTCTAACACCTGGAGGGGGGCATGGCGGAGTGGGATACATGCCAAAATTCCCCGGGGAAAATCTGGATTTGACGCAAAGCAGCGTTTTAAGGGCAGAAATCACATTGAATGCTATAATAATTTTTCTGGTGCGTGTACATGCCTGCCTAATTCTTCTGGCTACACGGCAGCTGCAACAACAAAACAAAAGACATGTACATGTGTCAGTGCACTGAAACCAGTGCAGATAAACCATCATCCCTAGCAGACCCCCAATATTCTAGTTCAGCGCACATTTGTTGTCCTTGTGTATTGTTTTCTTTTTTTTGTGTGTGGTATTGATGATTCTTCTTTTTCAGTGGTACTTTGCTCTTATTCCCTCACCTCACCACTTATGTCTTAGCTGAGCAGGTGCATCACATTGCCATTCCGCTAAATGAACAAGTGCTCAGCAGCTTGCTGTGCTTGATGTGCTAATTGCCATTTGGCTACACAATCAAGTGCTTGGCCATCTATTGGCAAAGCGCTGGCAGACAGTTGTCCATGCTCCAAAACTTCTTCTTCATCCCCTTTGATCTCCTCTACATCCTTATTTCATTTTTTAATCAATTTCGTCACCCTACCAAAGCAATCCCGTTATATGTAGCTGAGGTTCTGAGAAATCAGAATGCTTTCCAGGTCATTCGATATCCGTCTGATAGTGGCCAGACTAAACTGTGAACTCATGACATGCTGGAGCTGCAGGAACAAGACGAACATTTTATTTTCAAGTTTATACTGTGGTTTAAGTTAGTAAAATGTGAGGCAATCAGTATATAGGGCCACATGATGCAGCAGTTTGATACCCTCAGATGCCAAATGACAGGGTCCAGGATGCTCTCAAATTGTGGAGGACTTGGATTTCCCCATAAGGGAGTTTATGGAAATCTCAGGGACAGAAAAGACTTCTTGCTACATTCCTATATCTTAAGAATAGCTTTCATTCTCTACTGTAGCAATAGGGTCATATTTAATCCCTTAATAGGGGAGGGAGGTTAGTGACACAGGAGATCTGATCTGACCACAGCAGCTTATGTACATTTTGCAAGGTTTTCCAGATATTGGGAGCACAAAATGTACCTCATAAATTCTCTCTCCTCATCTGTCTTATCTCACAAATTGTCTCTCCTTACCCCATACACACGCTCAACCAAGGACGCTCATTACAAATGAGAAGACAAATGTAAGCGATAAAAAGATATGCCTTGACGTGTACATGATAATACATAACGCATGACAAAACGAGCGACTTCCTTAAAGATGTGTGTTTACCATATCATTAAAGCCCCACAGCGACGTCTCTTCACCGTAGTCGATAATAGTACATAATAGTGTAATTGTACTAGATATGTGAACACATTCACAGTTTGCAGACGTCTTCTCACCGTCTTTTCCAAAATCAATCCGACAGCCGGTACGATTCAACATCTTCTTATCTGATGTTCTCGCTCAGTCGTCCGCACATCTGCACGTGAAGACTGTTGTTCAATTTTCCCAAAACATTTTGTTTTTCGCTCACTGTAAAAGACGGCGGTTGAGGGGGGCGTGGCCTGCGGCGAATGGAGTAGGTCGTGAGTCAAGAGAGCTCCGTACACCAGGTTCAATAGAGCGGCACTAACCAGCCTTACAACTAACCAAACCACCCGAAATGGAAGAGGAGCAGCCTATGGACTTAGAGGCAAACCGCAAGAGGAAGAAGACAAGTGGCAAGCCTCAGAAGTTAACAGATTACTTCACCGAGCGACCTGCGCGCTCGGGAAGCAGGCAAGATGGCGCCGTCACGCAGACACAGTCTCTGCCCAGCCCCGCTCAGGACCTAACCTGGGATTCCGCTCTGCAGTCCGCAGATCCAGCGCTGCAATCCGAGGACTCCTCTCTATTTGATGACACCTCTCCTCCCTCGGGGTCACCATCATCAAGGAGCCCAGTAAAATCTAAGCTCAAGATCTCTGACACCCAGCAGGAAAACCAAGATGCACACGGTGAGGTGAGTGACGAGCCTGCAGCTGCAGACAACACCCTCTCCCTAGAAAGCATGCCAGCTTCTGACCTTACATTAACACAAAGCAGCATGAAAGATATGCTCCTAATGCTTAAGAAATCTATTGCAAAAGACTTTGCAACACTCTCCATGTCAGTAAACACGAATATAGCAAGCATGTGTGACAGGATCTCTAACATAGAAGACAGAGTCAGCGACATCACACAAGAGCATAACAAGATGGTAGACTCACTAGAAGAAACTGTGGATGAGGTCAGTCAGATTAAACTTAAACTAATCGACATGGAGGACCGGAATAGAAGACAAAATCTGAAAATAAGAGGAGTACCAGAACAGGTCATGGGAGATCAGATCAAGCAGTACTTGCTGAAAATGTTTAAATCTCTCCTACCAAACACCCCAGACCGTGAGATCATCATTGAGAGAGCACACCGAGTGCCTAAACCAAAGCATCTCCCAGCCACCTCCCCAAGAGACATCATAGCACGATTGGCGCTTTACCAGACTAAAGAGGCCATCATGTTTGCGATGCAAAAACCAAACGCACTAAATGAGCAATTCAAGTCAGTCCAGATCTACCCAGACTTCTCACAGGCTACCCTTAAATTTAGGCGCTCCCTACAACAAGTGACCTACACATTGAGAAATCACCAGGTGAATTACAAGTGGGGCTATCCCCTGAAACTACTGATAAACAAAGCAGGAACGACACATGTTATAACGTCTGTGGAGAATGGCATCAAGCTGATTAAAAGCTGGAAAATAAAGCTAGATGACCCACCCTCTGCATCCAGGAGACAAGCCACTCTGACCAAAAGTGCAACAGTAAAATAGGCGCACCCCATTCACTACTGGTGACGGAGCTCATGCTCCACAAGTTAATACAGATTTATATCTTTTTCTTATCCTGCCGCTGCTATATACTGCTTCTAAGGAGTAGCAGTATACTTACCCCGCACGGAGGATCACCTTTTCCACCTTGGTGTTTTTCCTTTTGGCGAACTTAAAATGCCATGCAGTTTGATTTTTGCTTTGATAAGTTTGGTTAACAAATGTTATGTTCCTACTAACCAGCCTATTCTCCTGAGAGCTACCTCCATACTCTTCCCCTCTAAAGTCTACTACCACGCTAAGACTAGAAGAACAACACCCTATCACCTAAAACATGACCCTTAAATTCACCTCACTAAATGTACATGGCCTCAACTCGCCAGTTAAAAGATTTTCGCTAAATAAAGAATTGCAGAGGCTGAATACAGATGTCTTGCTACTGCAAGAAACACACCTGCGTGACAAACATCAACATTACTGCAAACTTCCAGGCTATCATCAATTAACCTTCAACAACTTTCGTAAAAAAAAAAGAGGCCTCCTCATTGCATTTAAGCAAAACATCCCAGTTATAATTAACAACACGGTGAAAGATGCGCAAGGGAGATACTTAATAATAACGTGTGAACTAAACTCCCAGCAATTCACAATAGTCATTCTATATGCTCCCAATACGAAACAGTTAAACTTCATCAAAAACACTATCCGAAAGGCGAAACTCCTACAACAAGGCCATCTTATAATCGGGGGAGATTTCAACATATGTGTTGACAATAAACTAGATGCTACACACCCTAAAAGAACCACATACCCGTCTCTGAAATCAACCCTTCATAAAGAACAGTTGTTTGACATCTGGAGAGTACTTAACGCTAGTGGGAAAGACTTCTCATTTTATTCTAATGTCCATAAAACATGGTCCAGGATGGACTATTTCCTCATCGAGAAAAAACTTCTTCACACAGTTCAGTCCACTGAAATTCAAAGTATAACATGGTCTGATCACGCTCCCGTCTCCATTTCTTTAACCACAGGAGCTCCGCTCCCTGATAGACCATCATGGAGACTGAACTCCACTCTGTTACATCCTACACAAAACAGAACTCAGATAAAAAATGCTATACAAGAATTCTTTGAAATAAATGACAATGGGGAGGTTGGAGTTGCTACCTTGTGGGCTTCCCATAAAGCAAACATAAGAGGGCTGTTAATAAAATTGGGAGCACAAAAAAACGCCACCAAAAAGAGGAAGTCAATAACATCTTACAACAGATAGAATCCCTAGAAAAGATATCCAAAAAATCCCAATCCTCATTAACCCAAACATCCTTATTCCAACTAAGACAACAACTAAAACAGCTCCTACAAGGAGAGTATGAACACATGATTAAAAAATGCAAACTGTCCTTTTACTCTCAGGGTAATAAAGCTAACAAAAAATTAGCAAATCTCTTAAAACATAAACAAGCCCAAACTAACATAAAAATGATCACTCACCCTTTCACCAAAAAACCCATCTACGACTCTAAAGGAATTGTTGATGCGTTTAGCGACTTTTATAGTTCGTTATATAACCTCAATACTGACGCCCACACACCC
This sequence comes from Hyperolius riggenbachi, assembly GCF_040937935.1. NCBI lineage: Eukaryota > Metazoa > Chordata > Amphibia > Anura > Hyperoliidae > Hyperolius > Hyperolius riggenbachi. The sequence continues at coordinate 113,371,029 of NC_090653.1, read as the reverse complement.
CAACCAACACCGGATAAGATTGCAGCCTTTTTAGACTCCATATCACTCCCCCAAATTTCTGCTAACGACCTCAGGACATTAAACAAACCTATAACATCAGAAGAAGTGGCCACTAGCATCAATAAAATGAAACCCAACAAAGCTCCGGGGCCCGATGGGTACAGCAATGACTACTACAAAATCTTCCAAGGATTACTAGCACCCAAACTTCAAACACTATTTAACTCATTCTTACAATCTGGCCAAATTCCCCCAGAGTATTTAGTGGCAAAAATAGCCATCATCCCTAAACCTGGGAAGGACACAAGTAGCACCTCCAACTACCGACCAATCTCTCTCCTCAATGGTGACACAAAATTGTACGCAAAGATAATAGCCACTAGATTATTAGAGATCCTACCGAAAATAATAGGCCCAGAACAAGTGGGCTTTACAAAAGGCAGACAAGCGGGAGACGGAACAAGAAGATTTCTAAATCTAACAAGATTCACTGAACTGAACAAGGTGCCTTCTCTGTATCTATCTCTAGATGCAGAGAAGGCATTTGACAGGGTTCATTGGGGGTTCCTAGGAGAAACGCTGGGGAAATTTGGTTTGGTGGGTAACATCCAACTAGGTATCATGGCCTTGTATTCACAGCCCTCAGCTTCGGTAATTTCCAACGGCTTTAACTCCAAACCATTTAAGATTACAAATGGCACGCGTCAAGGATGTCCCCTATCCCCACTAATCTTCACTCTCATAATGGAAACGCTTGCCATCAAAATTAAATCAAACCCAAACATAAAAGGAATACCCTGCCCAGATATGTCACACAAAATTGGACTATTTGCTGATGACACAATACTATCTATCACTGACCCATTAATTTATCTCCCATATTTAATTAATGATCTAAACTCTTTTTCACAAACATCCTACTACAAGATAAATCAATCCAAATCATATATCCTAGGAGCAAATATACCAACTCATATACAACAATCTGTGAAAACTAATTATCCCTTTCCCTGGGCCAAAGACAGCATCCAGTACTTAGGAATAAAACTAACAAATAAGGCGGCTAATCTTTATAAACTGAACTATCTACCTCTCATAAATAGCATCAAAAAAGAATTATCAGACAGACCCACACATCAACTCTCCTGGGTCGGAAGACTAGCGGCCTTTAAAATGTTCACTTTACCCAAAATCACATACATCTTTAGAACCCTCAACATACCAATAACTAACAAATTTTTCTCGGACCTCCAGTCAATAGTTTCTTCCTACTTATGGGGTAACAAAAAACATAGAATAAATAATAAAACTCTCCAAGTCCCAAAGAAATGGGGGGGCCTAGGAGCCCCATGCTTTAAGTCTCTCTATTTCGCCTGCAACCTAGAAATATCCAAGGCCTGGTGGAAGGAATCCAACAGACCCATATGGGCCACATTGGAAGCCCAATTATTAAGAAATGACCCAAAATACTTCCTTATTGCTAGCTGTTTCGATCAGAAAACCTCTTTCCCCCCGTACCAAACAATACAAGCCACAGTGAAAGCCTGGAGACATCTACTCCAATTGACCCCCATAGACACAAAATACACCCAAATCCCACTGCCCTTACAATCCATCTCCTGTATAATCAATAATATAAACACCCAAAAATGGGTCCAAGCCGGTATTAATACCTCACAACAATTAGTCTCTGAAACAGGAATGCTCTCTTTTCAACAAATTAAAGAAACATATAACATCCCAAACACGGAATTCCACACCTACTTACAACTACGACATTACTTAACAGACAAAAACCACAACTCCCCATCTTGGCCAAAAAACCTGCTCAAATTATTTGAAAAGGATCTCTTGACAAAGAAAGGGATTTCCATCTGCTACGAAAGCTTAACCGTAAATTTCCGAGCAAACCTGAACAAATATATAAATAACTGGTCACTATTGCTAAACGAGACCTTAACTCTTGAGCACTGGGAAAAAGCCACAGAGCACTTAGCAAAATACTCTAAATGCTCTTCACATATTGAAACCTTACATAAAATTTTCTTAAATTGGTACTATACGCCGGACAAACTATCCAAATTTTGCCCAGAGGAAAAAGGGGAATGTTGGAGGAACTGTGGGAACCCTGGGACTCTATTTCATATCCTTTGGCAGTGTCCTAAAATACAACCTATATGGGAAAAAATCTTCTCAGTAATTTATGATCAAACAGGTATACTCTCTCCCCCTACACCCAAACTAGCATTACTTAATATAGACCTCCACCAAATTCCACCGTGTCACAGACTACACGCCATGCAACTTCTTTGTGCAACAAGACAAGCAATTATAGCCAACTGGCGGGATAGCTCTATCCCATCAATTGGTCAAATAATCAACCAAGCGTACTTAAATATCGACATGGAGCACAGACTTAGAGGCACGGTCAAATAAATAAATCTCTCAATCATACTGCACACTGTGCTAGGATGGTCCCGCAGTATCTAGGGTAAGCAATTAAATATACCCTTAAAGAGGGCAAAATAGACCACTAATCACTCGCCCAACTAACCTCTTAGGAGCGCTGGTTAGAGTTAAATTTAGAATTAGATTTAGATTTAGAGTTAAGTTTTGTTACACTACTGTCCATACATTGGTCATTTGTAAAATATGCAATCTATCAATGGTCGTGTCCTTCAGACAACTTTCTTGCTTGTAGCAAGTCTTGCTGCATTTAAACCAAGAAAGGTGTCACACCAAGAAAAGTACTTTTAATAACAACAACAAACCATCACTGTCTGCCTCATTATTGTTGACAACTGTATAATTGAGACACATGACCGCCACGTTGCATAAGTTGTACCTTTGTATCTTGATATATGAAAATTTTCTTAATAAAAATTGAAGTTGGAAAAAAAAAAAAAGACGGCGGTTGAGTATGGGGCTTTACCCATTTTAACTCACTATTTCTCTATCTATACCTGTCTTTTTAAATGAAGAAAACACATAAAAACACCTGCAAGACATGCAAATCCCATGCAGAAAGTTTTCTAGATTAACAACCAAATTAATAATTAGAACAGTGTGGTAAATGCACTAAATATATTGGAAAAATGTACATGCACAGACAGTACACAAAAATGTACACAAAAATGTTACTTTGTTATGTGTTATGCAAGCTATGCAAGGCAGTGTTCCCCAACCCTGTCCTCAAGGCCCACCAACAGTGGATGTTTTGTGGAAATCCACAAAGGTAGTTAATCAGCTCTGCTGAGACACTAATTACCTCACCTGTGCATTTTTGTGGTTTTCTGCAAAACGTGTACTATAGGTGGGCCTTGAGAATAGGGTTGGGGAACTGTGACATGAGGTAGGTTATATAGTTTTCATAACCTGCTGGTATACACACACCACATACATTGCCTGTATAATGTTCATTGCACAAACAGCATAACTTGCATGATTCAAGCAATGTATATGCTGTGTGTATAACATAAGTTACACAAAGTGCATTGTATAATGCCCTGTAAAATCTGTGCTGCCTGCGCACAAAAAAATGTACCAGTATTTAGTGAATACACCCCAATGTGACAAAATATATTATATGTAATGTTATACTAAGTTTTCTCATTTATCCTACGCAGTGTATCTCTATTCAAATTTCTACAGCCAATTGTGGCAACTGAAATATTGCTAGTTTACAGGTTTAGGCAATTCATTTTCATGAACAACAGATGACTATATATGATTAAAAAAAATATTATAATATGCTATTGTTTTCTTTGTTTTAGCCTGTTACCCATAAGCACTATCCCCCAAATGTTTTAAAATGTGAAAACAATTGATTGAGTTAAATATTTCAAAATCTGTAATTGATTCATCAAACTCAAAAAGTTGTATCAATAATAACTACTTTTCTATTATTAACTGTAGCCATGGACTTGATTTTATATTTGGGTTTCCCCTTGTCACATCACTAGCGGTCAGACATAGGATATACTTTTCCACTGCCAGAATGTCATCATAGACAGTGTTATAAGGGGCAATCATCTGTTGTTAAGTGCTGAGATGAGACCTGCTAACACCAAAAACAGAGATGCCAGTGCACCCCCTCCCTCCACTACACACATATGGGCTCGATTCACAAAGCGGTGATAACTCAGTTATCACGCCTAAAAGACTTTAGGCATGATAACCTTTGCACCGCTGAGTTATCACCGTTTTTTGCTGCTCTTCGCGCGAAGCTCCCGCGCGCAAAGTTTTGCGCAAAGTCCCATAGGGTTCAATGGGCACTGCGCGTGCAATCGTGCGGGCGCGCGCGCAATTCGCGTGAGTTTCTTCTTATCATGCCTAAAGTGAGTTTAGGCGTGATAAAGGGCTTTTCACTCACGTGCAAACACTTTGCACCGCTTTGTGAATCAGGCCCATAAAATGCACACAATGGGCTTGATTCACAAAAGCGTGCTAAGTGTTAGCACGCCAGTGAAAAGCCCGTTAGCATGTGCAAAGTGCTTTTGCACTCGCTAATATGCGTGCGCAAAGTTTAAGCGCTGTGCGGTGCGCGTGAAACGTCGCACTGTTCTCCTGCAAAATAGCCTGATAAGCGTACTTTGCACACGGACGGTGTGACGTTTCGCGTGCACCAAATAGTGCGTGATCAGTAACAGCTTTGACCTTGCAAACTATTTAGCACCCTAGTTTGCACGTGCAAAGCTTTTAGGCCTGCTAACTGTGTTAGCACGCTTTAGCGAATCAAGCCCAATGAATGCACACAGTACAGATGCACACACATCTACTGTTAGGTTTTTTTGTTTTGTGTATTTTTTTTTACAAGTGCAGAGTGTTGAAACGTTATTTTAAGCAGAAGATAAAAAAAAATCATATCCTAGGAAAACACTTAGGAGATAAAGTGAGTGCGCACACACACGCACGCACGCACGCACACACATACATACCTTAGCTTCTAATCCCTACATGTGTTGAGCAGCATGCAGGCATCAGATAGCTACTTCCTATTTTTCCTCCTTTCTGTGGCTAGCTACAGTTTTCACCTGAAGCTATCAGCTCACTCTCTGCACTCCTTCCCGCTTTTCAGCAACACACCAAAGTTACAGATGCTGAAAAGCAGACACAATTGTGCACAACTGCGTACAACTGCGTTAGTGGGCTCAGGCCCTCACTGTAACACCTTCCCATGCTACCAGTAGAATGTGCTAATATCTTACTTCTATTTCTCCTGATTTTGTACTTTCCCAACTTCTTTTTCTACACTGCATTTCAGAGTGAAAGTGGTATTCTTTACGTTGCTATGGAGATGGAGTTTTTCAGCAACAGTAATAACTAAAGCAGTATACTTAAAAAATGGAATGCTACAAATATCCTAGCTTCACTTACTGTAAAGATTGCAAGCTACACAGCTTTGTTGACTTAGTGTCTTAGATGTACACATATATAAAATACACTAAACTGTAGCTGTGAACTGGCTAGATGCTTTTTACAGATTAAAAAACAAAACTGTTAAGGATAAATGTACTTCTAATATACTTGAACTGGACAATACAGTACATTTCCTTATTGGATATTGTTTCCTATAATATTAACGAATTGACACTTAAAGAGAAACTCCAGTGAAAATAATGTAATCAAAAAAGTGCTTCATTTTTACAATAATTATGTATAAATGATTTAGGCAGTGTTTGCCCATTGTAAAATCTTTTAAATCCCTGATTTACATTCTGACATTTATTACATGGTGACATTTTTACTGTTGGTAGGTGATGTAGCTGCTGTATGCTTTTTTGGCAGTTGGAAACAGCGGTAAACAGCTATTTCCCACAATGCAGCAAGGTTCACAGACAGGAAACTGTCCACCCCTGTATCACTTAAGTATGGGGTGCCCCAGGGCTCAATCCTCTCTCCCCTGCTTTTCACGATTTACATGTTACCGCTTGGAAAACTAATCCAAAAACATGGCCTGACATACCACTGCTATGCAGACGACACCCAACTATATCTTTACTTCAAGCCTGGTGTGACAGACCCAACTCTAACTATAAACGCCTGCTTACGTGAACTACAGCAATGGATGAATGACAACTGGCTGAAACTAAATGCAGACAAAACTGAAGTCCTTCTGATTGGAGGGCAGAGCATGATAACAAAACAACTTAACTTGCAGTCTTCATCACTGGGAATAGGAGGCACGGATCTATGCAGCTCTGATCATGTGCGTAGCCTGGGAGTTCTAATTGATGGGAATTTAAACTTCACAACTCAAATCTCTGCTGTGGTGAAATCATCCTATTTTCACCTGAAGAACATTGCAAAAATCAAGCACCTCATCCCTCCAGAAGATCTGCCAACCTTAGTCCATGCCTTCATCACATCCCGACTGGACTACTGCAATGCTCTCTACACTGGCCTTCCAAAAAAGATCTTGTACCGCCTACAGCTGATACAGAATACTGCTGCCAGACTGCTAACCAACCAACCCCGTCACTGCCACATAACGCCAGTCCTGCACTCCCTTCACTGGCTACCTATAGAATGGAGGGTCCTATTCAAGATTGGCCTACTGATATTTAAATCACTAAATAATCTGGGCCCTGAATACATGAAAGATACGTTGCAGCTGCGTAGCAATCCCCGCATTCTCAGATCCACAGGTTCTAATAATCTAGTCATACCCAGAGTCCACTTGGAAACTTTTGGTCCCAGAGCCTTCTGTCATGCTGCCCCTACGTTTTGGAACTCCTTACCTCAACAGATCAGGACAGCGCCATCCCTGGACGTGTTTAAATCCAGACTGAAAACCCACCTGTTCAGTTTGGCATTTGCAGAATTATAACTTTTGTTGTGTGAATACTTCGTCCTACTACCAATTACTGAATCTCAGAGAGCCTAAGCGCTTTGAGTCCTATGGGAGAAAAGCGCTATAGAAATGTTATTGTATTGTATTGTAAATAGGCACTCCAGTGAAAATAATGTAATAAAAAAAAGTGCTTAATTTTTACAATAATTATGTATAAATGATTTAGGCAGTGTTTTCCCATTGTAAAAACTTTTAAATCCCTGATTTACATTCTGACATGTATTACATGGTGACATTTTTACTGTTGGCAGGTGATGTAGCTGCTGCATGCTTTTTTGGCAGTTGGAAACAGCTGTAAACAGCTATTTCCCACAATGCAGCAAGGTTCGCAGACAGGAAACTGCCAAGAGTACGTACTCAAAATTTCTTGTGGGAGGGGTTTCACCACAATATCAGCCATACAGCGCCCCCTGATGGGCTGTTTGTGAAAAGGAATAGATTTTTCATGTAAAAGAGGGTATCAGCTACTGATTGGGATAAAGTTTAATTCTTGGTCAGAGTTTCTCTTTAATAATATCTGGGATATCTGGAATATCTGCTGAATTTACTGTCTGCCTTACCCAAGTGATAAGAGATATCACTCATTTCGAATGGCGCTTTATTTTTCACTTTTTTTTCTGAAGTGATATTTATAATTTCCACATCTCTTCCAACATACAACCAGCAGCTGCATATAATAATGTTTACAACAACAGTATGCTTTGAGCTGGTCCCTGTGCTCCCTGCAGCAAATACCACCTTGCCAATGTTACCTGTGCCTAGTGTTGGGCGAACATCTAGATGTTCGGGTTCGGGCCGAACAGGCCGAACATGGCCGCGATGTTCGGGTGTTCGACCCGAACTTCGAACATAATGGAAGTCAATGGGGACCCGAACTTTCGTGCTTTGTAAAGCTTCCTTACATGCTACATACCCCAAATTAGCAGGGTATGTGCACCTTGGGAGTGGGTACAAGAGGAAAAAAAATATTTGAAAAAGAGCTTATAGTTTTTGAGAAAATTGATTGTAAAGTTTCAAAGGAAAAACTGTCTTTTAAATGTGGAAAATGTCATGTTTCTTTGCACAGGTAACATGCTTTTTGTCGCCATGCAGTCATAAATGTAATACAGAGAAGAGGTTCCAGGAAAAGGGACCGGTAACGGTAACCCAGCAGCAGCAGCACACGTGATGGAACAGGAGCAGGCGCAGGAGGAGAAGGCCATGCTTTTTGAGACACAACAACCCAGGCCTTGCATGAGGACAAGAAGCGTGCGGATAGCATGCTTTTTACCGCCATGCAGTCATAAATGTAATAAAGATAAGAGGTTCAATAAACAGGGACCGGGCGTCAACGCTAACCCAGCAGCAGCAGACGTGATGGAACAGGAGGAGGCGCAGGAGGAGAAGGCCACGCTTTCAGGTGCAACTCAGGCCTTGCATGAGGACAAAAAAATGTGTGCGCAAAGCAATGCAATGAGTAGTTTTCAGGACACAATGGGCTATTCGGAGGAGCTATTCCCACCCCCACAATCTTCTACCTGTGAAAGGTCAATGGAACAGCCACAAATGTTGTGCCCGGATTCACAACCTTTTTCTGTGGAAAATGCACCTCGCACTGAAATGCAAGGCGAGGCCGAGGATGAACATGACGTCAACAACTCAACATGACGCAAAATGGGGGCGGAACAGAAAGCTGCTTTCAATGTTTTGAAGGCCTTAATTGCCTCCGGTGGCCAGTTAGATGCATCATTCATCACACCCAAATCCCAGAGCAATGTGTGCAGGAATTTGAATCTCAGGAGGTGTACCGAGATCATCTGGACAAGTGACCAAGTGACAAAGTGACTAGTGACAAAGTGACAAAGTGACAAAATGACAAAGTGACAAAATGACAAAGTGAAAAGTGACAAAATGACAAAGTGACAAGTGACAAAGTGAGAAGTGACAAGTGACAAAATGACAAAGTGACAAGTGACAAAATGACAAAGTGACAAGTGACAAAATGACAAAGTGACAAGTGACAAAGTGACCAGTGACAAAGTGACAACTGAGAGGTTGTTCTGGGGAGCTCCACTGCACTCAGTCGCATATGAGGAGAGGTCTCGTCGGGACTGCTGATCCTCCTCAGCTTGCTCAAAGCCTTGAGGGTTCCTGAAGATCCTCTGCTTGGAGTTTGCCGGGGTTCAGCTTGGTGTCGGGGTCGGCGGCGTCCTCCTCACTCCAACGTGGCAGATCTTCTGTTGAAGGAAAAAAAAAAAAACATTGTTAAAAGTCCAGTACCGCTTCTGAAGGACTCACCAAGAGATGCAGGAGCGCTTCAATCCAGCGCACCATCGCTCGCTGGGTGATGTCCCTGCCTACGCGCTGGAATTCTACGCTGCACATGCTAGCACGCTTTTGCGCAGTGCCGAGGCGCATTCCAGCAGCTAGTAGCTACCAAGCTTCTGTGGATCTGATTGGGCCACCATGTTGGATCTCTGCCAAGTCCTCCAAAATTTTGAGCAATCCACGTTGCGTGACTGAGCAGTGACAACTCTACAGTCAGCATTACAATACCACTGCTGTGTTTACTGAAGAAATCAATGTTGAAGATGGAAACCGCTGGCATGATGCAAGTGGGGGATTCTGAAGATGAAAACGATCAGCGTGATGATACCAACATCAGGCAACCTGCCTCAGGAAACGCTGGTCCCAGCTATGACAAAGAACAGGACGAGGAACAGCTGGAGTTGGAGCAGGAATTGGATGCCCCCACTGCCGAGGGACAGAGCGGTGCACGTTGGACTTCCACAATTTAGCGGGAAAGGACAGCAGAAGAGGAAGAAAGTGATGCTGGTGACGAATATGGTGCATCACAACAATCACAACTCTTACAAGAACATGAAGATAGAGGAGTCTGGCAGGACTCTCTGGCACACATGGCTCAATTCATGCTAGACTGCATTGAAAGCGGCCCGCGCATTATTCACTATTCATTATTATTCATTATTCTGGAATCTGGACAACACCAATTACTGGGTTTATACCCAGTTTATACAAACACAATGTTAAAAAAACTGATTGAAGAAAGTGTCAGACAGGTCAAAAATGGATCAATTCCAGCAGGCCCTTGAGGATGGAGACTTTAGAGAGGAGATTGACATCCTCCTCCTTCTCTAGCCAGTTGTACGCCGACAGACTGACTTCAGCAAACCCAGGAGGACCAGGAGGGCAGCAAAGAACACAAGCTGCTGCTAGTGCCCAAAAGGGAATGGTATTGGCAGTGTCCTTGGAGTGGGAACATTTTCTGACACCCATGCAGCAGCCCACAGAACAGCAATCGGGCAGTTCCATGTCCTCCAACACCAATCGCCTAGAGAAGATGGTCAAGGTCCAGGACTACATGTCAGATGGCGTAGCTGTGTTGAACAATCCATCTGCAGACAGACGGTGAGTGTGACAGGCAGCACAGAAGGACCATGGCAACTCACTCATAGTACCACAGTTTGATAGTGCTGCCCAAAAAATTATATGGATCCGTGGACCCGGGCACTGCAGGCAGTACTGGGAAGTGGGAACGCAGATTTTAGTACCTAAACACACGATACAACATGTTTTCCGGGGTCGGACTCTGAGGCACATACAGATGGTCCCGATCATCATCCTCATCATACAACTCTTCTCCTGAGTCTGACCCACCCACCACCTCTGCCACCCCAACATCCCCAGACACAGACCCCTCATCGTCCTCAACATTAACTTGGGATGCTGGCCTGAGCCCGACCTCCTCCTCCACATCAGGCCCCATCATCTCCTCAATGGCAGCCCTCATTAATCGTTCTGGCGACGGACCGATGGACACAACATTCTCCTCCGGAGAGGGCTGCTGCTGACCACTGGCTGCTGTAGTGGATGTTATAGCTTGCGTGGGGCGTTGGCTGTTGCTGTTGTTGGGAGTGCTGCTCACAGCGGAGGTCTCTGAGGAACTCATGGTGAGCTCATATAGTGGTTGGCGGTGAGTGGAGTATTACTGATCCCAGCAATATACACACTGACTGGCAGAGTACGCAATGCTATATAGTCTGGCTGAGCGGTGTACACAGAGTGGCAGTACACACAATGCTATATAGTCTGGCTGAGCCGTGTACACAGAGTGGCAGTACACACAATGCTATATAGTCTGGCAGAGCGGTGTACACAGAGTGGCAGTACACACAATGCTATATAGTCTGGCTGAGCCGTGTACACAGAGTGGCAGTAAACACAATGCTATATATAGCGTGGCTGAGCGAGGTGCACAGTGGCAGTACACACAATGCTATATAGCCAGGCTAAGCCGTGTACACAGAGTGTCAGAAAACACAATGCTATATATAGCGTGGCTGAGCGAGGTGCACAGTGGCAGTACACACAATGCTATATTAGTCAGGCTAAGCCGTGTACACAGAGTGTCAGAAAACACAATGCTATATATAGCGTGGCTGAGCGAGGTGCACAGTGGCAGTACACACAATGCTATATTAGTCAGGCTAAGCCGTGTACACAGAGTGTCAGAAAACACAATGCTATATATATAGCGTGGCTGAGCGAGGTGCACAGTGGCAGTACACACAATGCTATATAGCCAGGCTAAGCCGTGTACACAGAGTGTCAGAAAACACAATGCTATATATAGCGTGGCTGAGCGAGCTGCACAGTGGCAGTACACACAATGCTATATTAGTCAGGCTAAGCCGTGTACACAGAGTGTCAGAAAACACAATGCTATATATAGCGTGGCTGAGCGAGGTGCACAGTGGCAGTACACACAATGCTATATTAGTCAGGCTAAGCCGTGTACACAGAGTGTCAGAAAACACAATGCTATATATATAGCGTGGCTGAGCGAGGTGCACAGTGGCAGTACACACAATGCTATATATAGCGTGGCTGAGCGAGGTGCACAGTGGCAGTACACACAATGCTATATATAGCGTGGCTGAGCGAGGTGCACAGTGGCAGTACACACAATGCTATATATAGCGTGGCTGAGCGAGGTGCACAGTGGCAGTACACACAATGCTATATTAGTCAGGCTAAGCCGTGTACACAGAGTGTCAGAAAACACAATGCTATATATATAGCGTGGCTGAGCGAGGTATACAGTGGCAGTAAACAATGCTATATATAGTGTGGCTGAGCGAGCGGTGTACTACTGTTCCCAGCAGTGACACACAATGACTGGGGGGGACCCTGGCTAGCGTGGCTGGAGAGCGAACTACCCTGCCTGCCTACCCAAAGCTAAACCCACAGACAAATGGCGGAGATATGACGTGGTTCGGGTATTTATTTACCCGAACCACGTGACCGTTCGGCCAATCAGAGCGCGTTCGGGCCCGAACCACGTGACCCGTTCGGCCAATCACAGCGCTAGCCGAACGTTCGGGGAACGTTCGGCCATGCGCTCTTAGTTCGGCCATGTGGCCGAACGGTTTGGCCGAGCACCGTCAGGTGTTCGGCCGAACTCGAACATCACCCGAACAGGGTGATGTTCTGCAGAACCCGAACAGTGGCGAACACTGTTCGCCCAACACTACCTGTGCCTAAAATGGCCTTTTGTGTAGATCTGTTTCTGAAAGATGTAGGTTTATTTTTGTTGTTTACTCACTGCTAATAACTGCAATAAACCTACTGCTCTTCTCAATTACATCAACTGTTGCTATGCCTTCTGCCTGAACCAGGGCCAAATTTACCATAAGGCACTGTAGGAACGTGCCTACAGGCGCCTGATGATAGAAAGGTGTTTCACTCCCCTCCTCAAGTGCCCCCCTCCTGCCTTCCCTATGCAAAGTCCAGAGCGGACTGTAAATAAGAGGTTACTCACCCAGCTCTCGGCATTCCACTAACCAGATCTCCCTTCAGTCAGGGGCAACTCTAGCTACTTCGTATTAGGTAGCCAGACCTATCCTCAGTATTAAGGGACATCTGTAGCTACCTGTGATGGGCAAGGGAAGTAATGGAGAAGTGACAGCTGGGACAGCCAGCACACTTGCCATGCCGTCCGGCGCGAGTTTGTGGAGGGTGTCAGGGCGAAATCTAAGGTGCCAGGACATCTGTGCCTATAGTCTCCTGTGATGTAAATCCAGGCCTGGCCTTAACTCATCCTATTAGTTCATCTATAGTATAAACTTACAGATCCCCATAACTGAGAGTAATGTAAGTAAACAGCATTACATATTGCTATGCACACGCTGGAACATAGAGAGAGGATGTCATGTCAGTGTTCTCTCCAAAATAATTTTGCTTGTGTTATATTTGGGTAATATTACCCAACTACAAAAAAAAAAAAAAAGAGCTGGAACTTTTTATCCAGACTTCTTACTGCAATTTAAATAATTGTTCTGCAGTTACAAAATACAGATATTCTTATTTTAATGCAGCATCTCACGCAAGCCTATTTGAATTTTTTATCTATATTATGCATTTTATGATTAATTAAAGCTGTCACTTAGGGAATAGTTAAATGAGCATTAATGAATTCTCTAAACACGTTCTGCAGTTTGATGAAAATGCTTTAAATATTTAGTAAGAAGCACCAAATATGAATAAAGCAGCCTGCATGATGTAAACCTTTGAAGCAGCTACAGTATGTTTCTGAGTAATGAAATCAAAATAATTATAGGTGCAGTAACTGATAAGGAGTGTGTTAAATGACAGTTCATTAAAAGGAAAATGCAGTAAATGCTACTCCACCTAAAATAACTTATTATTATTATTATTATTATTATTATTATTATTATTATTATTATTTTTATTCAAATAAAAACAATATCCTTCAAAGTGAAATATTTTTTATATTTAAAAGTTTACTCCAGTTTTGTTCATAAATATTCAGCACAGACCATTTTGATATTAAATGTTACTACAAATGAAGTCTCAGTTTTAATCTGCAGCCAACAGTAACTGTCCAACACTAGATAAAACTTTGAAACTATAGCAATAGTATACAATTTTCTACAATTCTAATCGTCCTATCTGTTTAATTGGCTAACTGTTAAAGTGGACCAGAACTCTTGCAATTCAGAGAGTTTAGCCAGTCTTATTTCCCCTCACCAGTGTCTAATCACAAGTTGTAATTTGATCTCTACCAGTGTCACCTGACTGTCATGGCAGATAAGGCAAATAAGCTCATTTAAAAGCACAGAATGTTAACAAAATGTCTGCTTTCTTTAAAGCAGGAAGTAAAAAAAAGTGCAGATTTATTGTAGGATTTGTATCAGCTGTAACAAATAAATGTTTTTATTTAAAGGTTATGATGCTGTTGTGTATTTTTTAGAGCAGCAAGAAAGTTCTGGAGTTCAGTTCTGCTTTAATCCATAAAAGGGCAACAGGGTTGCCAATAAACTAACTCTGTAAGAGTAATTAATATCATGGGTATAGGTCCAGGTCCCACTACAGTTCTGCTAGGTAACCCTTTAAATTGTCGTTGCACCAATCGAAGTCTTGGATCGAGTGGTACTCCATATATGAAAATAATCTTCAGACCCGTTAAACAAGAGTTTACTCTATATAAGTCGTTGTGAAACCATCGCCAGAGCCTTACTAGACCCTCCACAATACAATACAATACAATACTATATGCACATGACTTGCCAACCCCCCCCCCCCCCCCCATCATCACCGTTACTAAAGAATATCCCATACCTTGCCCCTTAGGCCTGCCTCAATATTTATATATATATATATATATATATATATATATATATATATATATATATATATATATATATATATATATATATATATATATATATATATATATATATATATATATATATATATATATATATATATAAGCAAAGGGATGAGCAGCACAAACCGATTTTTATGCAATACTATGCAAAGCATGCACGCAGCACTGGAGAACCCCAATGGGGAAAATAATATAAGCAAAGGGATGAGCAGCACAAACCGATTTTTATGCAATACTATGCAAAGCATGCACGCAGCACTGGAGAACCCCAATGGGGAAAATAATATAAGCAAAGGGATGAGCAGCACAAACCGATTTTTATGCAATACTATGCAAAGCATGCACGCAGCACTGGAGAACCCCAATATATTATTTTCCCCTGTGAGCGTGCATAACCACACCCATCTCTAGCACAGTTAAGCATATAAATGAGCGGTGCTCATAGTTCAGTTAGTAGCTAGTAGAAGGTGAGGTGTTTTTAATTTCATTTCTCCCATTTAGCTGACCCCTGGGCTTTTGGCATGGTTCCCACTAGAACGCTGATAAAAACGAGCATTTTTGCCTGGTTAGAGTAGGACTCACCAGATCGGGGACACTTTGGCGCAGTTGGTGAGCTTAAACGCGTTAAAGCGTAACCAAGAGCCCCTGTCACTATTTTCCTGTTGTGTGCTGCAGCACCCTCTGTATTTATATATATATATATATATATATATATATATGGTATAATGTATAATGCATAATTGTATACCAACTCTTCTATCTACACTTGTTATACCACTTGTAATAGTGTTACTGTTATTGTTACTTGGTTGTTATTAGCTACGATTAATAGTAGAATTAGACATCTATTGTCTAGAATGCCTCTTTGTTTTATTACTGTAAAGATGTATTTATAACTGTAAGAGGTATGCATATAATTAATACCTGTATGTTGTTCTCTGCTTACAAAAATTCAATAAAAAAACCAAATGATTAAAAAAAAAAAAAAATTGTCGTTGCACCTTTCCTGGTGACAATTCTCTTTATTTGTTGTTTATTAGGGAAGCATGGACGTGCATGGTTAGCAGAAGTAAGGCGTACATTTGAAAAAGTTGCGGTCAAATTTAGGCATGATTTATCGGGAAAAGAAAAATATCGTAATTTAACTATATTTGTAATGTAAAATCGATAATTCCGATTATTATTATTACTGTTTTAAAATAGATGTGAGTTGAATACGAAAATTTAATAACGTTAAATATTGTAATGTAATTCAACAACACAGCTTAACCCAACTCTACTCTCACACAGAACCCTCCCTTGGTAGTGCCTAATCCTAACCACCCCCTGGTGATGCCTAACCCTAAAACTCAACTGGTAGTGCCTAACCCTAAAACTCCCCTGGTGGTGCCTAACCCTAACCACCCCCCTCATGGTGCCTAACCCTAAAACTCCCCTGGTGGTGCCTAACCCTAATCACCCCCCTAAATTATCGTAAATACTTCATATATTATCGTAAAATAGAAATGTCAAATATCGTTATTACATCCGTACAGTGAATGTTATATTTTCATAATTACAAAATTATCTGTATTTGGACAGAATTTGCTTACATTCCATCATTAAACATGTTCATTTACCGTTATTACACCAACAGACTTTTTAAGTTATCGTTATGACTCACATCGTTTTCCTTTATTAAGCGTTATGATATTTGTTATGATATATTATCATAAACTTTAAATTACCAATATTACCGGTTCCACAACAAAATTAGGAATATTACAGAGTTTACTTTATCGATTTATGTAAAATATCGATTTTAGGCACTTGCACCCAAACATATGCAAAATTGAGTGTAAATTTACAAAAACGATAATTAACATTAGAAATATAGCCGCACCCAAATCTATAAGCTCTATTTTTAGCTGACTCAGAAGTAAGGTCCCAGAAGCAGGGTTAGTGAATCTAAATCTTTAAAATGTTTTGTGTCATCTATCATTTTAGGCAACCAAATGCAACAAAGGGTGAGGGTTCTAATGCAGTTGTGACAACAATTATCACTTGATCATGGTGTCTGGTCCACATATCAGCCATTCTCATAAAAAAACACCGCCCAAAGAAACATGAGCAAATTAGAAAAAACAAATATTATGTGTACCGATTTGAAATTAAGCCAGTTTAACCCAGTAGATGGTATTCAGTGGCGTAGCTAAAAAGCCGTGGGCCCTAGTGCAAGTTTAGCCTTGGGGCCCCCCAAGCATGCTATAGATAACAATTGATACAACACACCAAAACCAATCAAGAACAACTACAATGTCAGAGGCGCAAAAAGGGGATGGGAAACTGTGTGTTGATGATCACTACTATTTAAATCAACTATAGAAGTGAATATTATCAGCACAGGACCAATAAAGAGCTAATACTGTGTGTGAGGGGTGGACTTCTCTTGGCCCCTCCAACCCAAGGGCCCCGATGCAGTCGCTACCTCTGCAATCCCTATTGCTACGCTACTGATGTTATTCATTTAGGTGGCAGCTGGTTAACCAGCCAACAGCTAGAAGTTTTACCTGGTGAGATATAATCAATTCACTGGTTCAGTGGAAAATTGCATGTTTTGTCTCAAAGATAAGATTTTTTCTTTTTAGAGCACAGTTTATTTATGCAAAAAAACATTTTTATGAATTTGAAAATGAACATGTCTGAAAAACACTATTTTTGTGAAATAGATGGTTTGGTAATATGTAGTGTATTTTTTAAGGTGGAAGTCATTTGAAAACTTTTAAAAGTCAAATGTTTACAGGCTTTTAGTTACTTAATGGACAACTGAAAAAGACTGTAAATCCGTAACCCCCCCATAGAGCCAGTAACAACAGAAGGCTTTCCATGTGTCTTTAATGACAGCCTGTGTGAAGGAAATGCTTCTTTCTCAGAGCCCTGATTTCTTTTTTATAATAATGTTTTTGTTTTATTTCAGAATCAAGATACAAGTCAACTAACTGTTGCACAGAATTCAACATTGCCAATAATAAAGATAAAGATAAACATTCCAACGATATAACATAACAACTTATGGAGCACATATTTGTATTAGTCATGTAGAGTTAATCATGGGATTATAATGAGGTTGAAGAAAAGGAACCATGGTGGATTCACTTATATCTTACTAATTCTGGTCGTGTATTGTGGAGCTCGGCCCACTACCCCAAATAAAATTGGGTTGAGCCTGGCTGCACATACTCTTCCAGTGTTGTCTAAGTGGAAGGAGCAGAGGTTTTAACCATCCTTCCACATTGGTATGGGGTGTAATTTCAAAACCTTTCTCGTAAGATATTTGAGGGTTGCATGTAGTGTGGTAGATTTTATTTGTATAATAGGTGTTCGGGGATGGCAGGGATTCTTATCCTGGGACCTCTAATGTGATCTATTTATTTATTTATTAATAACGATAGTAGTCTCTCTAAAAGAAGGAGGAGGGCAAGGAGAATTGCTGTGTGCCTGTAGGTTTATATGCTCTGAAGTTGCACTTTAATTACTGAAAGAACCAGTTAACGTTAGTTCTAGAACTTAAACTAATCTAAACACTAATGCTTCGCACTAAACTAAGCACGAAGAAAGGGAAAAGAAAAAAAAAAACAAGAAAAAGAACTATAAATCAAGGCCACTCACATTAATTGAGCATGGGTGTATGAGCATGAGAGGTAGTGCTGTCGTGTCTCTTCTTGGTCAATGGTATCCTAAGAAGGTAACCTAGCTCGAACATATCTTTCCATAGTCAGGTTATTCTTAAATATAGAGATTATTAGCTGAAAGGGGATGGAGTCTGTGTTTTTCCAGTTGCTAACGATTACATGTCTAGTCGCTAGGATTATATGGCAAATTGGGAGTCTGACTGGTTTTTCAATTAAGTCTGTGCCTATGAGTAGTGTTGCAAGAGGTTTTGTTAGGCGGAATGTAGGCGAGTAGTGTTGTTGTATGTATATTTCTGATTTCAACCATAATGACTGGATAGTCAGGCAATCCCAAATCATATGCATTAGAGTCCCTATTGATGAAGAGCATCTCCAGCATTTACAGAGCCCTGATTTCTGAGTTGGCGACGGATTGCAGGGCTATACCATGTAGATACAGTCTACTTCCCTGTCTTTATTCACAGAGGAATTATTTACTGTCTATTCCTTCCCTACCCAAACATACTGCTTTCTCATAGATCATATGATAAAAAACATGAGATGTGTCAACAATAGAGATGGCCCGAACAGTTCGCACGCAAATTTATTCCAGCAAACTTCGGTGGTTCGCATTCGCGGTGAACCTCGAACTATATGCGAGTCCGACTCTCCCCCTATACTACATCATTAGGGTCAACTTTGACCCTCTACATCACAGTCAGCAGACACAGGGTAACCAATCAGGCTACGCTCCCTCCTGGAGCCCCCCACCCACTGCACCTGTGTGACCGCACACTGTTTTATATACCAGTCCGTGCATACCTGTTCACTGCATCTGTGTAACTGCACATTGTTGTACCAGCAGTCACTGCAACCTGTTCACTGCACCTGCATAACCCTACAGTGTATTAGTCAAGTCAGTGCATACCTTTCACTTCATCCCCCCCAATATGGACAAAACAAGAGGCAGGCCACCTGGCAGGTCTGTTCGAGGTCGCGCTGTCGTGATTTCGTGCATCCCTCGACCAAAGTACAGTGTTCAGAAGAAGGCACATGCCATCAACCCCCAATATTGTCAGGACGTAGTTGACTATTTAACACAGATCACCTCATCTTCCTCAGCTTCCGCACGGAAGCGTGACATATCTTCCTCCTTCTGCTCTGATTCTGGCACCCCACTTAACACTCCGTTGGCAGCCATCACCAAAGTGCCATCATCACAGGGCTCAGCGGTGTGGAATTTTTTTTGTGTGTCTGCCTTAGATGATAGCAATTCCATCTGTACTCTCTGCCACCGAAAATTGAGCCGTGGAAAGACCAAGACCCGCATAGGGACAACTACCTTACGAAGGCACATGATGACAAAACACAAACTGCAATGGGATGACCACCTGAGGAAAAGCAGCACACAAAAGCAAAGCCACGCACCACAGTGGAAGATACCAGGTGGCAATAATTTCTCAAAAAAGGTGATACCTAAACTGTACCGTAAAGTTGAAAGGCAATTGGTGACATCAATTGGTGGCACACAGCGTTGGGTCAAGGGTCCATCTGACCACAGATGCCTGGTCTGCAAAGCATGGTCAGGCCTGCCCGAAGACTAAGTCGCTCCCCACACAGCATCTCTGCCTGCAGGCCACTTGACTGCCTTCTCCGCCACCACCTCCAGGCGGATTCTTGAATTTTCAAGGCCGCTGCTAGCAGCGGCCACTATAATAATTTTTCTGGTGTGTGTACATGCCTGCCTAATTTTTCTGCCTGCACTGCAGCTCAAACAACAAAACAAAAGGCATGTACATGTGTCAATTCCCCTTCGTGATCGTTACCTTGCCGCGGTGTGAAGGGGCTTGTGTATCATAATGAATCAATGTTGCTTCATTGCGGACAGACCAAATTCGATCAGCTGGACAGTCACTGTTGTTCTGTCATTGAGCTACCTCAGCCCGGCGACCATATGGGCTTGAAAACCGCCATGCCCTGCACTCTCGTCATGGTGCACACCAGTCCAGCACGGCCGTCACTACACAAACAACTGTGTGCGGTGCATTACACAGTGAGTTTGGTGTGTCAGTGTGAAGCAGCACTCTAATTACACTCCCTGATTGTTGTATACACATGCAAGATGTTTTAAAGCACTTTAAGCCTCCAATTTAGCATGCAATGTGATTTCTGCCCTTAAAACGCTGCTTTGCGACAAATCCAGATTTTTCCCTGCGACTTTTGGCGTTTATCCCACTCCCTCTTGCAAAAACTCAGATGTTAGACCCCTTGAAACATCTTTTCCATCACTTTTGTGGCCAGCATAAATGTTTCTAGTTTTCAAAATTCGCCTCCCCATTGAAGTCTATTGCGGTTCGCGAAAGTTCATGCGAACCGAACGTTTGCAGAAGTTTGCGTTCAAGGTTCGCAAACTAAAATCGGAGGTTTGAGCCATCTCTATTCAACAACAGATAAGCTTGTAAAGAGAAGGAGTCTTACTTTATTCCTGTTCGTGGATGCTTACACCCACCATTCAGAATGAGTTCTTCCTGTATGTTATCTTCTGAATTTACGTTAGAACTGCATGAAGAAAAGACATGCTCATAGCTGATGAGTTTGTTTACACAATATGTATGTACATGCTTTGATACTATATCTCTGCTTAACAAATGTTTTGTTGTTGTTGTCTCTCTTTCAGCAATTCTGAAGATATTTCAGTCATGGTATTACAGCCAGTAAGGACTGTCTCTGTATGCTGGATGTCCTGGACACAATCCTCCATCGTAATACCCACAGATAAACTGTTCTCTGTAAATGTCATATTTTCTTCAAATAAGTTATGAAAAGATGAAAAACTCTTTGTAGTGCTATTTACTAAAAATATATGTGGCATTTAAAATTTCAGTTAACTTTGATAGTTGTCCTTTAAACTCCTCCCAACCACCAATCGGCGTTAGGAGGGCGCAGTCCCAGGACCACCTAACACCAAAAGGTATGAAGTCTTTGGACGGGGTTTTGCAGGAGATTGTGCACCCCGATGCACGCGCATCTCTGCTTCAATGATGGAGCTCAGCTCCATCATCAGTCTACCAGTGGCGATTGCCACTAGGAGACTGTTAGACGGAAAAAAACGCTGTCTATTTAAATTGCACAGCGCTGCAATCTACGTCAGTGCTGTACTGGGGACAGCTGTGTCACTAGGCTATTCCTTAGTGAAGCTTAAGAGCTATTGGCTCTCATAGGCTAATGCCTATGACAGACGATCGCTGTCATTGGCTGGTGAGAAAAGGGAGGGAGGGAAAAATAAATAAATAAAAAAATACATACATTTGTAAAAAAAAACCACACAAATAAATACATAAAAAAATAAATACACACTGCAGCAACAATCAGAGCCCACCAACAGAAAACTCTGTTGGTGAGCAGAAAAGGAGGGTTCATATGTGTGCTAAGATGTATGGCTCTGCAGCAAGCTCTTAATCACTTAAGGACTGCAGTCATAAAACCCCTTAAGGACCAGAGCCTTTTTTTCCATTCAGACCACTGCAGCTTTAACGGTTTATTGCTCAGTCATAAAACCTACCACCTAAATGAATTTTACCTCCTTTTCTTCTCACTAATACAGCTTTCTTTTGGTGCTATTTCATTGCTGCTGCGAGTTTTACTTTTTATTATATTCATCAAAAAAGACATGAATTTTGTCAAAAAAATGACTTTTTTTTACTTTCTGTGCTGACATTTTTTCAAATAAAGTAAAATTTCCTATACATTTGAGCGCGAAAGTTATTCTGTTACATGTCTTTGATAAAAAAAAAAAACATTGAGTGTATATTTATTGGTTTGGGTAAAATTTATAGCGTTTACAAACTATGGGTCAAAAAGTGAATTTTCCCATTTTGAAGCATCTCCTACTTTTCTGAGCACCTGTCATGTTTCATGACGTGCTAAAATTCCAGGATAGTATAAATACCCCCCAAATGACCCCCTTTTGGAAAGAAGACATCCCAAAGTATTCACTGAGAGGCATGGTGAGTTCATAGAAGATTTTATTTTTTGTCACAAGTTAGCGGAAAATGACACTTTGTGACAAAAAAAAGGGAAAAAAAAGTTTCCATTTCTTCTAATTTGTGACAAAAAAAATGAAATCTTCCACGGACTCACTATGTTCCTCTCTGAATACCTTGAAGTGTCTACTTTCCAAAATGGGGTCATTTGTGGGGTGTGTTTACTGTCCTGGCATTTTGGGGGGTGCTAAATTGTAAGCACCGCTGTAAAGCCTAAAGGTTCTCATTGGACTTTGGGCCCCTTAGCGCAGTTAGGCTGCAAAAAAGTGCCAAACATGTGGTATTGCCGTATCTCAGGAGAAGTAGTATAATGTGTTTTGGGGTGTATTTTTACACATTAGTACATAGCAAGGAAATGAGCAGCGCTACTTAAAAACAGACTAGTGCCTACCTGCAAAAGAGTGCAAGCCCCACTTGTGGGGTCGAATACACACCGAGCATACACATGACCTGTCTACCACTAGAGGAGGATGTTGGTTTCCATTAACAGCTTGCATGCAACCTATTAAGTACTCGTCCCTCCCACTGCGAAGAAGTCAATATTCCATGGGAGGGGCCTAACGCTAACTAAATCCTAATCTATGTATATGCATAGCCTGGGTGCGGCTAATCAAAAAAACAAAAAAAAATGATTTGTATTGGGTTTTTTTTCCACAAAGTGTCAATTTCCGCTAACTTGTGAAAAAAAAAAAATCTTCTATGAACTCACCATACTCCTAACAGAATACCTTGTGGTGTCTTCTTTCTAAAATGGGGTCACTTGTGGGGATCCTATACTGCCCTGGCATTTTAGGGGCCCTAAACCGTGAGGAGTAGTCTACAATCCAAATGCCTCAAAATGACCTGTGAATAGGACGTTAGGCCCCTTAGCGCACCTAGGTTGCAAAAAAGTGCCACTCATGTGGAATTGCGGTACTTAGGAGAAGTAGTATAATGTGTTTTGGGGTGTATTTTTACACATACCCATGCTGGGTGGGAGAAATATCTCTGTAAATGACAATTTTTTGATTTTTTTTTTACACACAATTGTCCATTTACAGAGATATTTCTCCCACTCAGCATGGGTATGTGTAAAAATACACCCCAAAACACATTATACTACTTCTCCTGAGTACGGCGATACCACATGTGTGGCACTTTTTTGCACCCTAACTGCGCTAAGGGGCCCAAAGTTTTTCTTTTGTCACAAGTTAGCGGAAATTGACACTCTGTGAAAAAAAAACCCAATACAAATCAATTTCCGCTAACTTGTGACAAAAAATAAAATCTTCTATGAACTCATCATACACCTAACAGAATACCTTGGGGTGTCTTCTTTCTAAAATGGGGTCATTTGTGGGGTTCCTATACTGCCCTGGTATTTTAGGGGCCCTAAACCGTGAGGAGTAGTCTTGAACCCAAATGTCGCAAAATGACCTGTGAAATCCTAAAGGTACTCATTGGACTTTGGGCCCTTTAGCGCAGTTAGGCTGCAAAAAAGTGCCACACATGTGGTACTGCCGTGCTCAGAAGAAGTAGTATAATGTGTTTTGTGGTGTATTTTTACATATACCCATGCTGGGTGGGAAAAATATCTCTGTAAATGACATATATTAGATTTTTTTTCCACACAATTGTCCATTTACAGAGAGATTTCTCCCACCCAGCATGGGTATGTGTAAAAATACACCCCAAAACACATTATACTACTTCTCCTGAGTACGGCGATATGACATGTGTGACACTTTTTTGCAGCCTAGGTGCGCTAAGGGGCCAAACGTCCTATTCACAGGTCATTTTGAGGCATTTGTTTTCTAGACTACTCCTCACGGTTTAGGGACCCTAAAATGCCAGGGCAGTATAGGAATGCCACAAGTGACCCCATTTTAGAAAGAAGACACCCCAAGGTATTCCGTTAGGTGTATGGTGAGTTCATAGAAGATCTTATTTTTTGTCACAAGTTAGTGAAAAATGAAACTTTGTGGAAAAAACAATAAAAATCAATTTCCGCTAACTTTTGACAAAAAATAAAATCTTCTATGAACGCTTCATACACCTAACAGAATACCTTGGGGTGTCTTTTTTTCTAAAAAGAGGTCACTTGTGGAGTTCCTATACTGCCCTGGCATTTTACGGGCCCAAAACCGTGAGTAGTCTGGAAACCAAATGTCTCAAAATGACTGTTCAGGGGTATACGCATCTGCAAATTTTGATGGCAGGTGGTCTATGAGGGGGCGAATTTTGTGGAACCGGTCATAAGCAGGGTGGCCTCTTACATGACAGGTTGTATTGGGCCTGATCTGATAGATAGGAGTGCTAGGGGGGTGACAGGAGGTGATTGATGGGTGTCTCAGGGGGTGGTTAGAGGGGAAAATAGATGCAATCAATGCACTGGGGAGGTGATCGGAAGGGGGTCTGAGGGGGATCTGAGGGTTTGGCCGAGTGATCAGGAGCCCACACGGGGCAAATTAGGGCCTGATTTGATGGGTAGGTGTGTTAGGGGGTGACAGGTGGTGACAGTGGTGATTAGTGGGGGGAATAGATGCAAGCAATGCACTGGTGAGGTGATCAGGGCTGGGGTCTGAGGGCATTCTGAGGGTGTGGGCGGGTGATTGGGTGCCCTAGGGGCAGATAGGGGTCTAATCTGATGGGTAGCAGTGATAGGGGCTGATTGATGGGTGTGGGTGGGTGATTAGATGGCAGAACAGATGTAAACAATGCACTTTGGAGGTGATCTGAGAGTAGGTCTGGGGAAATCTGATGGTGTGGGTGGGTGATCAGATTGCCTGCAAGGGGCAGGTTAGGGGCTGATTGATGGGTGGCAGTGACAGGGGGTGATTGATGGGTGATTTATAGGTGATTGACAGGTGATCAGCGGGTTATTACAGGGAAGAACGGATGTAAATAATGCACTGGAGAATTGATAAGGGGGGGGTCTGAGGGCAATCTGAGCGTGTAGGGCGGGTGATTGGGTGCCCGCAAGGGGCAGATTAGGGTCTATTCTGATGGGTAACAGTGACAGGTGGTGATAGGGGGTGATTGATGGGTAATTAGTGGGTGTTTACAGGAGAGAACAGATGTAAACACTGCACTTGGGAGGTGATCTGATGTCGGATCTGCGGGCGATCTATTGGTTTGGGTGGGTGATCAGATTGCCCGCAAGGGGCAGGTTAGGGGCTGATTGATGGGTGGCAGTGACAGAGGGTGATTGATGGGTGATTTATAAGTGATTGACAGGTGATTGACAGGTGATCAGTGGGTTATTACAGGGAAGGACGGATGTAAATAATGCACTGGCGAATTGATAAGGGGGGGGGGGGGGTCTGAGGGCAATCTGAGCGTGTGGACGGGTGATTGGGTGCCCGCAAGGGGCAGATTAGGGTCTAATCTGATGGGTAACAGATACAGGTGGTGATAGGGGGTGATTGATGGGTGATTGATGGGTAATTAGTGGGTGTTTAGAGTAGAGAACAGATGTAAACACTGCACTTGGGAGGTGATCTGATGTCAGATCTGCGGGCGATCTATTGGTGTGGGTGGGTGATCAGATTGCCTGCAAGGGGCAGGTTAGGGGCTGATTGATGGGTGACAGTGACAGGGGGTGATTGATGGGTGATTGACGGGTGATTGACAGGTGATTGACAGGTGATCAGGGGGGATAGATGCATACAGTACACGGGGGGGGGGGGGGGGGTCTGTGGGGGGTCTGGGGAAAATCTGAGCGGTGGGGGGGGGGGTGATCAGGAGTACCCAGGGGGCAGTTTAGGGACTAAAAAAAAATAGCGTTGACAGATAGTGACAGGGAGTGATTGATGGGTGATTAGGGGGGTGATTGGGTGCAAACAGTGGTCTGGGGGGTGGGCAGGGGGGGGTCTAAGGGGTGCTGCGGGCGATCAGGGGGCAGGGGGGGCAGATCAGTGTGTTTGGGTGCAGACTAGGGTGGCTGCAGCCTGCCCTGGTGGTCCCTCGGACACTGGGACCACCAGGGCAGGAGGCAGCCTGTATAATACACTTTGTAAACATTACAAAGCGTATTATACGCTTCCTATCCGGCGATCGTCGGGTTAACAACCCGCCGGCGCTTCCGATTGGCCGGCGGGTTGACGTCGCGGATGGGCGGAGCCTATTGCCGGCGGATGCGCGCGCATCCCAGCGCGCGATCCCCGGCAAAACAGTGCCCCAGGACCTGACGCCATTCTGCGTTACGTGGTCCTGGGGCTGCCACTTTGCCGCCGCCAATATGAAGTAGGCGGTCGGCAAGTGGTTAAAGCCACAGAGCCCTAAATTGTAAAAAAAATAGCCTGGTCACTAGGGGAGTGTAAGCCTATGGTCCTGAGGTAGTTAATACACTGTTAAGTTTACACAGAATGGTGTGTCAAATCTAGAGTGAAGGTAATTGTAACCCGACTAGAGTCTTGTACCACCCCGATTAAGAGGAATCCACCAGGAATTCATCGACTTAAATGCGAATATCAAGAATATCAAGAATTTATTTGTGACCTAACAATGGTCAACTGGTAACTTCTCTCAACCAGTAACAACTCTCAACACAAATATATGTATGTGTATGTATGTATGTGTGTATGTGTGTATGTGTGTATGTGTGTATGTGTATGTATGTATGTATGTGTATGTGTGTGTGTATGTGTGTGTGTATGTGTATGTGTGTGCGTATGTGTGTGTATGTATGTGTGTGTATGTATGTATGTATGTATGTATGTATGTATGTGTGTGTATGTGTGTGTGTATGTATGTGTGTGTATGTATGTGTGTGTATGTATGTGTGTGTATATATGTGTGTGTATGTGTGTGTGTATGTGTGTGTGTATGTGTGTGTGTATGTGTGTGTGTGTGTGTACGTATGTGTGTATGTGTATATGGAGAGAGAGAGAGAGAGAGAGAGAGAGAGAGAGAGAGAGAGAGAGAGAGAGAGAGAGAGAGGCACTGATGCAGGCTGACCGGCGAAATGTCTCAGGATCACAGGCACTACTGGTGGCTGAGCTTACACATCACATGAGGGGTTTGACAGAGGAGACTCAGTTCAGTAACACTGGGCACAGTCTTTGTTTTTTAGGCAATACAGTGTTGTATTGCAGAAATGTACTGTTTATCATCAAAAAGGTTACTGTTTCTTTAAGGGTATATCAAACAGGCAGATCCTAATCACACCATCTTTCTCAGTATGCTGCGGTTAACTGACACTTTTCTTCAGACAACCATCACTGAATTGTGTCTCTTTTTGTCTTTTTATGACTACTACTCTTATTACAGTCTGTGGCTTAATGAAGTCGCAATGGTCATACTCATCTGGCTCAAAAGTGTCTCTCTGCACTAGGCTTGGATCTGGCCTGGCGCCTCTTTAGCTTTTCCCAGTTGTCACTTGGTCTCTGTCACTCCTGGCTACTCTCTCTCTCTCCTGCTGTGAGACTGGTTAGCTGCCGCCAGGCCCCCTCTCTGCCTCATGGGGTGGCTGCTGCGGCTGCTGCTCTGCAGGCCTCCGCTCCCCTCACTTACCGCTGCCTGACTGACTGTGCTCTGTGAGGAGAATTGGTTATAACCAGTTCCCTCAGCCTGTGTCTCCCACCACTCTGCCCACTGCGCCTGCGCTGCCTCTCGTGCTCTGCTCACACGGCTTCTGGAAGGTTCCCCACTCTGTGTCTGCGGTCTCTAGCAACCGCAAATACATGTGACAAAATGCTCACTTTAGGCCTTCTTTGTGCCTGTTTGGTTCTACAGTGCCAAGGCTTCAGTAGCAAGGCAACACTTTGCCTATCAAGCGAATGTTACATTACACATGGCAATACATCACCACGTCACACTTCTGTTCCCTGAAAGGGCTACACA
Organism: Hyperolius riggenbachi; assembly: GCF_040937935.1. NCBI lineage: Eukaryota > Metazoa > Chordata > Amphibia > Anura > Hyperoliidae > Hyperolius > Hyperolius riggenbachi. The sequence goes on along the minus strand of NC_090653.1, from coordinate 113,342,970 downwards.
TTTAGCATGGTAACTGATCTGGTGGTTTGGATGCAAGAGCAGAGCATTGTTAATCACATTCATGATACTCTACTTTGCCAAAGCCATGCAGCTTTTATTGATGTTTTCACACTAGTTCTTTATTCTTTGCTTATTCTCCCCTCCCCCCAATTAAACTACCTTCCAATCCCTAAAGGTCCCTCCTAATGTAAATTTCCTTCCTGAGTTTAACCCTAAACTCATATTTACTACAGCTACATGTAGCTGAAGTAGGGATGGTCAGAAATGCCAATTACTGACTTTGCGGATTACCATTTTTAGTGGAGTCCTTTTTTGGGTAATTTTTTGCATTCTCTCATCGGCCAAATACTTCTGAACCAACTCTGCATTCTCTGATTGGTCCATTGCTTACAAGTCCTGTGATTGGGCTAAAATAACAGAGTTGCGGTAATGTGGTATTTCCACGGAAATCCAATTTCTGATCGGAAATGTGAAAATTTCAATTCCACAAAATCCCAATGAGAATCCCTAAGCTGATACCCTGTACCCAAGCCAGGGACACAAAAATGGCCTGCTTCAAATACTTTTAGCCTTATGGGGCCCTGTCTTGGTGGAAAGCCTGGGCTGGAAATAACTGATTACTACAATAAGTATAGAAATTTCACAATATTCACTGTAATAGCCCATTAAATTCAAAGGTAAACATTAGTTTCACATCTTTTGTATGCAATATCAATTTCAGTAGCTACCCATTTTAAAATACCTTCATATGCATACAGATTGTATAAACATTTATTTCTGCTTTAATATTTTCCACTAAAAGATGGGCATACTTTACCTTGGCAGACAGCCAAAGTGTATGCTTGCTTTTCCAAATCCATTTTCTTCAGTCCAGTTTTTGTAGCCATGTGCCCATATCTTGTACAGCATTTGAAGCAAAAGAGTTAAAAACTGTCTAATCCTCAGAATAAGCAAAATGTGCTCCATCTCTTGCCAAGTTGTGTCTATTTGGCCGCCACCACCAGTGTACAGATGTCCATTTTTATCCAGTTATCCAAGAAAGATGAAACCTGCAACAAATAAACAAAGAATACAAATCCATGTAGATCTGACAATGTCAGATACTGTGATTAATGGGATATGTAAACTTACTAGATAGCTACTGTGGGTTTGAAATGTGTGCTGGCACTCTAGTTTTTTTAAGAGATGTGTAAACATTGCAAATGCACCTACTGTTTTACATGCATAATTCAATGCACATTACTATTTCTATTCAGTAAACAAACTACCGATTGCTATACTTATTTTTACCAATAGCCGGAATCAGACTGCGCTCCACAGATTACAGCACCAAAGATATAGGGGATCGCAACTAAACAAGAGTACCTCACTCCAAACAATTCAAATCCAAAAACCAGTTGCGCGTCAGATCCTGCTTATAGCATACAGCATGAAGATCTCCCTATAAAAAGAACAAAGGTGCGCACATAGTGCCCAATACTGCTATTTTAACAGATCCTGACACCTCGTGCTGCACTCCTGAGGGATGTGCCACCACCTGGGGAATACAATGGGTCGGCCCCCCTCGTGAATTCACTCACCAGCTCACGACTTGCACTTCGCATATAGTATATAATTCTGCTGTCCAGGCGGTATATCCAGGTATAAATCCAGGCTTTATTAAAAGAATAAAAGGCAGTGGGTGACAGACCTCTCCTCTCCCTGGCTGCGGTACACAGGGTAGTGCGTCTCCACGATCCTGCCGATACTGTCCCGGTGACGTCAGCGCGCTCCTAAGCTCCGCCCGACGCGTTTCGTCTCAGTGACTCATTCAGGGGCTGGTCACGTACTGACATCAGGCCTCTGATATACCGCTGTGCGCCATACGTATCCCCGCAACCCCGCCCTCCCTGTTGCTAGGCGATCGCGTGGACGCACTTTACAGAAAGACAGCCGCGTTCTCAAACTTATAAAACACTTTTACAATAAAAAAAATAGTATACAAACTAGAGATTACATCGCATTCCCCTACACGTATACACCTCCTATATACTCTTTACATTATTCATATTGCACGACTCCCTATCTGCGCCTATTGCACATATCACGTATATCTAATTTTTCATCCAATTCCCCCAAGGTTACACCCTGCTCCAAACACAATTCAATATGCCATAATGGAATTTGCAGCCTGCATCTACTATTGCCCATGGATGGAAAATGATAAAAGGACAGACCTAAGGGGTCCCCAATCGTACGACTCCATTGTGAACTACATACATCTCCAATGCTTAAGGCGGGATCCTTAATCGTGCGACCCCTCTGTGAAATACATACACGTGACGCACTCTCAGTCATTTCCCCTCTATAAGCTCATACCCTAAGCCTTATCTACGTGCTTTAAATCTACCTTATTTATATCTTAATAAATAGTGCCATGTGCACACCAAGCGTGTATGTGAATAAGAGGGGTGTAAACCAGGGATCCAATCAAAAGTGAGCCCCTAGCCAGGTAAAACCCGCATGGGCCTCTCATATTGTCATTTCCCTTTAACAGTTTACTACTCCACATACCTCTATCCCTACCCCCGTGCACCATGTCAATTCACTATACAAAATAGTGTGAACCTGGGATCCTAATCATACAGCTCCCTGTGGAAACCACTGGTGCCATACTATTAGTCATATCCCATCTATATAATCCATCACCAACTTAGATACCATCTATACGCTTCCACTATCTACATAAGTGTTCAAGTGTGAACCAGGTACCTCACCTGGCTAGTCACACAGTGCACTCTTCATATATTGAATCTAACGATAAAGTGTAACACACCATGTGTTACTTGATATAATCAGTGTCAACCCCATCTTATACCACCCCCATACAAAAACTTTTGCTATTCCGTGTACCCAACTCCCCTTATATTGCACCCATCATGTGTATATGGGTGCCCATCATGGCCACAAACCATGATTGCAACATCCTACTGACTGTGCTCATCAAGGTACCACCTAACGTGATTACCATCTCCTCCTACTCCTTTTAGAGCCATGCCCTAATAGGGCTTAGCCTCCAATCCCACCACCGTGACACCTCAAATATATCTCCTTTCCCCACGCAGGTAGGTATCCATCTCAACCCCTACCTTATCAACTCCAACATAATACAAATGTACCCAACCTTACCAACATATCACTGCAAACTTCTAAAAATAACCCTACCCTTACCTCTCAGTAAATCCATAATCGCCCCCATCACCATGTGCCCTCACTTAATTATTAGAGATAAAGCAATTGATGTCTATTTCAATATTAAGACCTTTAGGTTCCATAGTCCCCAACCTGTAGATCCACTCAGTTTCCTTTCTACATAGTTGTTGTAACCTATTGGACCCTCTCCAATGTGTCTGCACCTGTTCCACAGCTATTACCTGTAGACCACTAGGGTCTTGATTATGTGCCTCTGCAAAATGTGAAGAAACACTGTGCCATCTGTATCCTTTTTTGATGTTATAAATATGCTGGTATACCCGTTTCTTCAATGCCCTCGACGTCCTACCAACATATTGATACCCACAGGTACAGGATAGCACGTATACCACATATGCAGAGGAACAAGTGATCATTTGTTTAATTTTATAGCCTTTCCCATCATAGGTAGTCTGAACATGAGAAAGGACGCTCACCTATGAGAGGCCCATGCGGGTTTTACCTGGCTAGGGGCTCACTATTGATTGGATCCCTGGTTTACACCCCTCTTATACACATACACGCTTGGTGTGCACATGGCACTATTTATTAAGATATAAATAAGGTAGATTTAAAGCACGTAGATAAGGCTTAGGGTATGAGCTTATAGAGGGGAAATGACTGAGAGTGCGTCACATGTATGTATTTCACAGAGGGGTCGCACGATTAAGGATCCCGCCTTAAGCATTGGAGATGTATGTAGTTCACAATGGAGTCGTACGATTGGGGACCCCTTAGGTCTGTCCTTTTATCTTTTTCCATCCATGGGCAATAGTAGATGCAGGCTGCAAATTCCATTATGGCATATTGAATTGTGTTTGGAGCAGGGTGTAACCTTGGGGGAATTGGATGAAAAATTAGATATACGTGATATGTGCAATAGGCGCAGATAGGGAGTCGTGCAATATGAATAATGTAAAGAGTATATAGGAGGTGTATACGTGTAGGGGAATGCGATGTAATCTCTAGTTTGTATACTATTTTTTTTATTGTAAAAGTGTTTTATAAGTTTGAGAACGCGGCTGTCTTTCTGTAAAGTGCGTCCACGTGATCGCCTAGCAACAGGGAGGGCGGGGTTGCGGGGATACGTATGGCGCACAGCGGTATATCAGAGGCCTGATGTCAGTACGTGACCAGCCCCTGAATGAGTCACTGAGACGAAACGCGTCGGGCGGAGCTTAGGAGCGCGCTGACGTCACCGGGACAGTATCGGCAGGATCGTGGAGACGCACTACCCTGTGTACCGCGGCCAGGGAGAGGAGAGGTCTGTCACCCACTGCCTTTTATTCTTTTAATAAAGCCTGGATTTATACCTGGATATACCGCCTGGACAGCAGAATTATATACTATATGCGAAGTGCAAGTCGTGAGCTGGTGAGTGAATTCACGAGGGGGGCCGACCCATTGTATTCCCCAGGTGGTGGCACATCCCTCAGGAGTGCAGCACGAGGTGTCAGGATCTGTTAAAATAGCAGTATTGGGCACTATGTGCGCACCTTTGTTCTTTTTATAGGGAGATCTTCATGCTGTATACTTATTTTTAGTATTAGTGTGTATGTTTAGAGTAACATCAGATCCCTTCCAAAATTGCACATTTAAGATTAAGAACAGATAATTAAATGTCTGCAATTCTTGCAATGCTAGTTTACGCCCCTCAGCTGCAAGTTAGAAACAGTAAGTGGCGCCAAGTAGGATCATAGAATCCCTTGTGTAAATAAATATTTCTCTCCACAGGTCTTTGCTTTTTTTTAAGCCTGAGATTAAATGGGATATGGACTCCTGTAAGATTACATGGGATACGGAGGGCCTTTAACCCTTTGAATGGATGAGATGGCTGTCAACAAGACTGTACTCTTCATTGACAGGCATTGCTGTGATTCATCTCAATAAGGAAATCAAGCATTAAAATAAGCTTGCTCCAAGCATGTTTCAAACCAAAACGTTGCCTGTCTCCTTTGTTTAAATTAAGTGTATACCTCCAAAACAAAAATTTCAATAACTACACACACACATATATATATATATATATATATATATATATATATATATATATATATATATATATATATATATATATATATATATATATATATATATATATAAATATATAAATATATATATATATATATATACTAGCTAATAGCTACATAAAATAATATTTGAAAGCATTCACAAGCATTCCCTGTGTGTAAAACATGTATTTTTACTGCAGAGAGAGCAGAATTTTGCATATCTCTGGTCATTAACCTCCTGAGTAGTATGCCCAACACTGTATTGGGTAAGGAGTTTTTGCTGAAGTCGGTATGCCCGACAGTGTCGGGCATGCCGCTCAGAAGGTTTTGCGCAGCCTGTAACTTCCTGGTTTTGATTAAATATGTGTAGGGGGTTCATATAGGCGTTAGTCTGGCTACTCATTTATGTACCCCCCCTATCCCCGCGATCACCCCGATCCCCCTGATCTCCCCCGATGCAGCCGCTAAAAGCATTACCAAGCCTTGTTCCAGCGATGGCTGCAGCCTTTCCGCAGTCCGCAAAGCTCCATTCTTCGCTAAGGGGCATCAGCGACTTCATGACGTCATTCCCAATCCGCCCCTTAGCAAAGAAAACCAGAGCTGTGCAGACTGCAGAGAGGCTATAACCATCACTGGAACATGGCTTGGTAGTGTATATAGCAGTTGCATCGGAGTACACGGGGGGATTGGGGGGTGAGGGGTGTTAGAACCTGCTTTTATATCACCTTGCTTTGACACCAGTAACTTCTTACAGTTACGTCTCACAGACTGTGAGATCACTTGACTCTCCACACAGCAAGCAGGAGATAGACTTTCTCAGGCTTCTTCAATGTTTACGTTATTTATTCAAGTAACAGAAATACAGATAGATACAGTTTATCATCTCCTGGCAAAGCAGACTTCCATGTTGCGTTACAGCTGCGTGAGTACCTTCCTACTGAAAGTACCCAGGTCTTCTTGTATCTACTCTATGTTACATCTGGACTACCTATGTACAGCAGACATTATATCAGATTACAGAAAGGAAGCACATACTTAGAGGTCCCAGTCAGCCTTGCGAGCTATTGCGAAAGTAAAGAGCAGAATGAGCTCCCATAGCTCCCTCAGCCTTTAATACTGACTAGGAAAGAGTTAAATATGACATCATCTTCGCCACCCCCTAGATCAGACTATTGGTGGACCCACTCGTGGTGTCATCATACACACCTACTTGATTAATAATCAATGAGGCTCCTGACCTATATGCAGGAATGTGGATATTTACATAACATGGCTGATGTTTATTGTTCTAGTGGCGGTACATGCGCAGGTCAGGGAGACCTGCGGCCTTGTACTAGAACAGCTTCTTGGTATGTTCTAGTTCTGCTGACAGAACTGCAGATTTTCTCTCTCAGAGAAAATCCCCTTAAAGGGCCGGTCTGCACTCCAAGCCTTTTTGACTAACTCAGTCCAAATAACAGAGGCCTACTTAAATTATAACAATCCCCCCTAAAAAGGCTTGATCCGCAGATCCCCACATCTGAACCTAACCGTACCTGGTTTCTTTCCTTTATGTTTCACTTTTCGATGTTCGTGCTCACACAACTTCTCTGCTCTAGGCGGTTACCCCTGGAAGAGAGAGAGCAAGACCTCTTGGTCTTCCTGTAACCAGGCTCTCTGGGGAGGCCCTACTTCTAAGTCCCTCTATACCACATGCTCAGCATTTGCGTCACTTACGTATCACTCACAAACTTGCATGACCACAGAAAAGTGAAACTCGTTTGTTTGTTACTCAATGGAGCAGTGCCAGGTGCCATAACCATATAACCATCACTGGAACAAGGCTTGGAAATGTATATAGCAGTTGCATCGGGGTACACGGGGGGATTGGGGCACATAAATTAGCGTCCATACTAATGCCTACATAGCCTTGAACCCCCCACACCTATCTAAATTATACGGGGGGACTCCTACTCCTACCTAGCCTATAAAAAGTACATAAGTACCTACCTAGCCTATAATGAGAGACACCTAGCTTATAATGGAGGACACCCATACCTACCTAGCCTATAATGGGGGACACCCATCCCTACCTAGCCTATAATAGGTACACACATACCTGCTTAGCCTTTATTGGGGGACACCCGTATCTGCCTAGTCTATAATGGGGGACACCCATACCTGCCCAGCCTATAATGGGGGACACACATACCTGCCTAGTCTATAATGGGGGACACCTGTACCTGCCTAGACTATAATGGGGGACACCCATACCTACCTAGCCTATAATGGGGGACACCCGTACCTGCCTAGCCTATACGGAGTGATACCCATACCTACCTAGCCTATACGGAGCAATACCCGTACCTACCTAGCCTATACAGAATTATACCTGTACCTACCTAGCCTATACGGAGCGATACCTGTACCTACCTAGCCTATACTGGGGACACCTGTACCTGTCTACCCACAATAATCTGCGGGGGATTCTGAAAACTGATGGGCACTGCACAGTGGGCAACACAGGAAAGGTAATGTATAAATGCACACACAGGGGTACATTTATATACCGGGGGAATGGCGAGGGGATGGACACGGCTGATTCCCAAGAGATTTCATGGTGAAATCGATCAGGAATCGGCCTGCGGTGTATGGGAAGCCGAATGATCTCTCTCTAGTTAGATTCGATTAGAGAGAGATTTGTCTCTTGGTCGAATCTGCCCATCATCTCTAGATGTATGGTCACCTTTACATTCGTGTTAGTGCAGGTTGAGCAGCTGCAGCTTGAAAGTATTAATGATCAGAGATTTTGAGGAGTAATTTTGAAATTTAGTTTAGATTTTGTGCTTCAAGCTTTTATTAAACTCAAAATGTATACTGGACCCCTGCTTGACACATTTAGGCAAGTTACAGGAAAAAGGGCAGTGACAATTAATTGGATAACTTTTTGCACAGAGATCCAGGAAAAACTGAACGCCAGGGAGGTTTACAAATGTAATAATTGTCAGCTGAAACTCTCTGCATGTGTCTCTGCCCCTCCCCTCTGCTGAATAGACACATCACCCTGGCAAATGCTGGGTCACTTTGGCAGAAAATGAGGGTGGCAGAGTGAAAACACAGGCACAAGGTGATTCTTGCCTTTGCCACTGACCAGAGATAAGCAAGCTTTTACTGCTCTCTGTGGTGACAATAAACAATTTTACACACAGGGAGTACTTGGGAATGCTTTCAATTTTTTTTTTAATGCAACTAAGACTAGCTACTGACATTTTAGTTTTGGGAGTATAATCCCACTTCAAGGATGAACTGAGGGGCTCTCCAGCCAGCTGACCACACCAATCAGCTATTGAAAAATCCACTACGGCCATGATTGCTGCTGCCTGCCTCCTCTTTCTCTCCCCTTCCCTCATTGGCTAATTTTTCCACATATGTTAAAGAAAACAGGGCAAATAGGGACTGCAGCAGAATTTTGTATAGTTTTTAATGTCCCTCATGCCTGTGTGGTTACAATGTCTAGTTTTACAGCATTTATGGAATCTCATACTAGGTATGCAGGGACCTCTATAAATTTGAATACACGTCTATCACTTATCTATCATTTTTTCATTACTTAAAAAAATAACTGTTTTGGGACTTCAGCTACCTTTTTTAAATTGACTTTGTAGTCAATTATGCCTGTGACAAACTTTGCAGGTTTGCTTTAAAAACCATCCAGCCTTAGGCAGACATACATGAAGGAACAGTGGTTGTGGCCATGGGGATGGCAAAGGACAAGGTTGATTAGCTCCTCAAAACCTGCAGTCCAACAAAGCTATGGTAGGACTTGGAAGAGGCAGTGCAAGCCTACACTACTTGCTCCTCCTTTTACACACAGAGCAACCAAATACACAGTGAACAATACACAGGTCCTTTCTACCCCATATTATGACAAACGCCCCACAATCCTAAAAGCAGTTGACAACAAGCAGTTTGGACAACTGTTTTAGATTTCTGTATTGGGGCTGTTGAGAGAAATAATTCTAAATAAGTAGAGAATGATGACACAGATATAATGCACTCATTTATTTACCTGCCACTGCCAGGAAGAGGAGCAAGATCATCCAAGAAAGGAAGAGCAAGGGGGTTACAGCAGCCTTTGGTTAGCCATCCAAAGGAAACAATGCTTCATTCTAAAAAAAAGTGGCTCAACATTTACATAGGTCAAAAAAGGCACATAGCCAACCTCATGCATCCATTCTACAATGGCACAAAAAATCCCGCTAGATGAAATATACTGTAGGTCATATTGCACCACTACAAGGAAGAGCTAATCAGAAGCATTTCATAATGCTTTTGCTATCCATTGCAGCTCTTCTACCTATGGTAGTCAAGCAGGTCTACCAGAGTGACACCCCCATCCAAAGGGCATGTGTAACAGAGGTGTTGCAAGCGTTCTCCAGTCTGCATCGGGCAGGTTCTTGCTGGTGAGTACACATAGGGATCATAATGATCAACAAGTATGTGAGCTTCAGCTTGGATTCCTAGAATCTCAGAAGTGAAGACCACACAGAGTGCTGGGTTAAAGTGGCCCCAAACTAAAAATACAAGATTTCAGAAATAAAATCTATTTTCTAAATTATAATAATAAATAGCAGCCTTTTTTCAGCTGCATGATGACAAATATAAAATATTTTACATTTATTGGAGAAACCCCTCCCCTTCCTTTCATATTGCCGGCAAATAATCCGGCAAACTGGTGGAGTAGGTGGTGTCCAGCAATGGAGGAATTGCTAATGGATGCCACCTGTATAACCCTAGTTATGCAAAGAGGAGGGTGAAAAGCATGCACTGAAATGTTCATAGGCTTGAAGGGAAGGAGTGTTTATTTATATTTGTATGTGTCAGAGTGGTGCAACTAAATATTTTGAATTAAAAAAATGTTTCTTTTGGGTCCGCTTTAACTGGTGAATTAAGATGAACTGGAGGCCAAAGCTTTCAGAAACATGCATTAGAGGTGCTGCTGGCATTCCTTACTTCTTGCCTTCCACACTGGGGTCACGCAACTCCTCTTCTTGCAGTGTGGCTGTGCAGTAGACATGCGAGTATGGCCACGCATGCACAGTAGCATGGAGCCCGCAGCTCCGGCTTACTGCACATGTGCGGTTAGGCTCATGCGGCTTCTTCACGGCCATGCTGCAAGAAGAGGAGTTGTGCAGTCCCAATAAGATTAGTGACCATGCCTTATTGCTAATCTTCACGCTCAGCAATGGGGAACATCAGAGCAACAGGGAGGGAAGCCTCAATAGGATCCTGAGACCTCTCTTTAAGTAATTATCTCAGTTTGTAACTGAGCTTCGCTGGGGGACACTTTAATCTCCCAGCATGCATCGTGGTGGCCAAGCAACGCTTGCTACTGCCACAGAAGCTTTAAACCGCTGCAGCTGCGGGCCTGCTGGACATGGATGGTGGAGAGCATATAGACAGAGGGCTGGGGAGTAGCTCCTAAAATGTATGTAATGCTTATCACACCCCTAAAGCCCACACTGTTTAAGGACCTACCTTAGGAGAAGGTAGGTGCTGTGTTGCCTTTGAGAGCGCACATTCTTCCCTCTTCCTGCTGTTGATGCTATTACACTGTTGTTACAGTTAGCTCTGTATTTCTCTCATAACAGTTTATATATAATAATTGAAGTGACCCATGGTTGGGGCCATGCGTGCGCAGTAGCTCATGACTGGCTGAGCTTTGAGAAGGGCACTGCTGCTGAACAGAGCAGCATAGAATCACGGTGAGGGAGCAGGAGGACTTCAGGGGCTGGACGAAGCCCCAGGTAAGTTAAACCGGCATGTTTTATTCACTTTAGGTACCTGTTAGGCCGGTTAATACCTATTTTTTGCATTGCAGAATGCGATGCCCCTGCCGCATCCCACCGCAATGCAAAAATGATAAACATACGAGCCTGTGACAGAATGCATCAACAGGGTCATTTGCATAGCCTTGCCCCCCTGCTCGGTGATCTACTTCCTGCTGGGCAGGAAATACATCATTGGGATTCTTGTCAACTTCAATAAGCAGGCAAATTTTAAATCCTATAAAGACTGTTTCTGGCCACAAAAGTGATGGGAATGTTGTCTAACACCTGGAGGGGGGCATGGCGGAGTGGGATACATGCAGGGCCGGTTTAAGCCACATGGGGGCCCTGGGGTAAAAGTAACTCGGGGCCCCCCTAACCCCCTCCCAGCGAAGTCAGCCCCGAACCGACTGCTGTCCCTCGTGGTCTTGCATAGACTTCTCCCATGGCCTCCGCGCATTGGGCTCTATTCACAAAACCATGTGCGGTAACTCTTTTTTGGGTGAAAAATTTAGAATCTCAAATTGGAGATAAATTTTAAGGTAATTACCACACTTTTACCTCACTTTTACCGCATGAGGTAATTTAGGGAGAAAAACATTTGTGAATTTCAAAATGGAGATATATTGGTCGGTGTTTATCACTACCTAATTTAACTCATGTGGTAACTCATTGAGAATAGAGCCCATTGTGTAGCTCAGCTACCTTGTAATAACTCACCTGTATCAGCTGCTCCATTCTGTGCTTTGCCTTCAGCCCTGCTGCCTATGTCTCCTCCATTCCACCACATGTTATGTGTAAATAACATGCACAGAGTCATAGAGAGGCAGGCAGCGTATCTGAATAAGGAGTACAGGATGGAGCTGCTGCAGAGACAGGTGAGTTATTACAAGGCAGATGAGTAGGGGAGCAGAATCAATCAGTAAAGAAAATAAGAGTGTCATCCAAGAATGTCCCACAAAGCTATGTATGCCATGTTCCAACAAGCTATTCAGTCAACTATTCAGACATTTAAAAAAACACCAGGATTGCACTTTTATTTAGCTTTCATGTATGACAAGAAGACACAGCCAGCACTAGGGGAAGAGGTAAACAAAGGTGAATGAGGAAGGGCAGGTGCCAACCAAGAGGGCTTCTGAGCGTTTTTCAAATCAACAGTGATTTGGAAAGCACTTGGCTAATGTTACCCTATGACAGTGTTCTCACAGCGGCGTTGTGATTTTTTCAAAATCACAAACACACTGCAAGTAGCATTTTTTTGAGCGACTCATTCAAAAATCGCTTTGAAAATCGTTTCATAAAATCAAACACACAAATTGCTAGCCATTGTTATTGCGATTTTGGCGTGTACTAGCCCAGAGAGAGGAGGAGTGGAGAGGAATTGAGAATAGCCTGAGATGGAGCAGAGAGCTTATCTGTATTGCAGTCCCACATCACACAGAGGCTACTTGCCTGTAGAAGGATTCCTGTCCCGGTCTCTCACACAAGTCAGAAAGCAGCCCTCCTGGAGTCTAGGGACTGTCAAAAACTTTTCAACTTGTATAACACCTTATCCACACATGCAGTCTGTATAACAATGGGGAGTGACAAGACAGATGTTTACCCACGGACCCTCCAGGCAAGCTCTGCATCATGCTGTGTATATTTACCAGCTTGACTGCCCTCTAATTGCACTTTTATCAGCTAGCCTTATGTTTCACATTGGCTTACAACAACAAATCTGAATACACCAGACACCAGACCAGCCCTAAATCACTGAATGAAAGGCGGCCTGGGGGGAGATGGCCCCCCTTCCCCCCTGGCCAGTGTGGGTCTGCCTGCCACTGCAGCTGAGCTGAACATGCAGGCATATGGGAACAGTCTGAAAGACCACTTGGGGAGCCCAGCAGAGGTCAGAGGCCCCGGGGCATTTGTCCCTTTTGCCTCTTAGGTAGCGCCAGCCTTGCCTCCCATTTACCAAAGTCTCAATTCATAAAAGCTGTTTCCGCATGAAAAGCTACAATTCCCCAGCAGAGCGATACATTTCCACCTTGTGCGGTGATTTTCTAGATTTATATAGAAAAAGTAACAAAATGTCAATTCATAAAGATTAGAGGAAGCGGTATGCGGACGGGAAATACCGCTTCCTCTGATGTAGCGAGAAGCGTGCGGAATACATACAAGTGAATGGGACAGACCTCCCAAGCAGCAGCAGAGAGAGCAGCACACGGAGGGACTCTGCCTGCTTCTGTGTTTCCGCTAGAATACCGCCTGCCTACCGATTTTTATGACCCCCCCCCCTTTCCTTGGACCAGAACAGAGACATACCAGCAGAATCAATCAGTAAAGAAAATAAGAGTGTCGTCCAAGAATGTCCCACAAAGCTATGTATGCCATGTTCCAACAAGCTATTCAGTAACCTGAGAGCTGGGCGAAGCTAGGGCGAGAAGGGGCGTGACCGGGTGGGCTCTGAGCTGGACTGTCCTAGAACAATAGGGTCGCCAGGTGTGAAAGAGAGGTGGAGTGTCCTGGCCAGGGCTAGGACACTATAAGACCAGGGGGCTGGCCAGGCAGCCTTCCTTTTGGGATCGTGTGGATACAGCAAACTTCGCTGGAGCTCAGGCTGGGGTAAGTGCAGTTTTTCTTACTAGGCCTTAGCCAGAAATCCCTCCCCAGCCATCTCCCAGCATTAGCCCCAAACAACAGCAGCCTTTTCCCCCTGTGGATAGCTGCAGCCCCTGTGTGCCCCATCCATCCATCCCATTCATCCCGGCTGCCCCAGCCCGGCCAAACCCCATCACATCCCAGCGGCCCAGGTCACCAAGCGCGTTACAGCAGCTTCAGGCAGCCGACCGGCAGTTTTACCTCACCCTACAACTCACCCCAAGGCGATTCTGGGCACTCCAGGCCTCCCTGGGCCATCCAGCTGCAGGCGGCCCCTTAGGGTGCCACCCAGAATCCCAACCAGCGCAGAACCCCCCCCCCCCCCCAGCACTCCGCACACTCCGAGTGCCTCAGGGCCGTTGGGCTGCTGCATCCCACCCCACTCACCCCTCCTGCCCAGCTACCCCATCCCAGGGACCAGCGACCTCATTTCAGGCCAGTCCACCTCAGCCCATGGGTACACCGCCTCCCTCCCCATCACTGAGCAGCTGCAGGAGCACACAAGCATGGATGCCCCCATGCAGCAGCTCTGGGACCGAGTGCGGGCCATGCCGGGGGAACAAGGGATGCTGTGGCTACAGGCCCAGCTCACCAACCTTTCAGGGGCTCCGTGCCCGGAGAGCACCAGAAGAAGGAGGTCTCCGGTCCGTTTTAGCCCCGCGGGCTCCCCAGCCAGGAGCAGGAGAAGGGGGAAGGAGGGTCCCATCTAAGCGGAGGTCCGCGCGGGGAGCTTAGGGGCCCAGGCAGCGGCGGCAGATTGCTATGGTCGGGCGGAGAGTGCGGGGGACGGCCCGGCCGAGGAGACTCGCTCGCTCGTGCAGGAGCAGGCGGCAGGTCCACGCCCCCTCCCTCTTCCTCCTCGAGGCCCACCCCAAGATGGCCGCCACCCGGAGCTCCCGCAAGATGGCCGCCACCCGGGGCTCCGGGAAAATGGCCGCCATCCTGGCTCCTCTAGCCCACGGCAAAATGGCCACCGTCGGGACAGGGCGAGCAAGAGCCCCCGTCAGCGCGGACAGCGCGGCGGCAAACGTAGCGGTGGGGCCAGCGGGGTCCCTGCATCAACCCCCGCAGCGCACACGCACCCCATCCCCAAGCAGCCGCCAAGCAACCACCCCCATCCATAGGCCACACAGGCATGGCCATCGAGGGGGACCCAGCACAGCCACGAGCCTGTAGGCACCAGGGCAGGTAAAGGGCTCACCACAGAGCCCCAACACGGAACCTGGGGCTGTTGGGGGGAGGCAGGAGCCACAGACAGGGGGCCCCAGGAGGACAGAGGGGCGCAGGGGGGGGGCGCAAGTCTGGGGGGAAGAGAGCAGTGGGCAGGGGGGCCACAAGAAACCAGGGCGGGGGACAGGGGGCAACACAGAGGCCCAGCAGGTGGGAGGGGGTCAGAGGGCGGCAGCAGCAGCCGGAGCACGCCACGGAGGTGAGTTCGGAGGAGGAGGGGGGAGAGAGTGAAGTAGATCAGGAGGAGGACCAGGGCCGATATGGGGGCCAGCAAGAGGGCGGATGGCGATGTCAAGAAGGCGCGGGGGAAGCGAGGGCGGATCAGGCGCAGGGCCGGGCCAGCAGCAGCGGCGAAGGGCAGCAGCAGCGGGGCGAGCGGCAGCAGTATAACTGGGCGGAGGGAGTCGCCTCTTTGTTATTGCCTCCGCAGGTCGCCCATCACGGCTCCGGGGAGCAGATAGCTCAGGGGCCACATGGAGGAGATGGACCAGCGACACTCCAGGAGGCGGAAAACCAAGCAGGTGAGACTAACAAAACGTTTGCCAACGAAATGTATGCTTATACAACTGCTAATAGTGTTTCTCAGGATGGGGACCAGCGGTCTTTACTGCTGGAAATTCTAAAGGCCATTAGGGCAAATAATACAACTCAGCAGGTGGGGGCCTGGGGAGGGGGTGAGGAAGCAAGGCCCGCGAAACAGGCGGAAGTGTGCGGCTCGGTTCCAGAGGCTGGGAACGTTCAACCGCCGGTCGCCGCAACCACAGAGGTAGCAGCGACCGAGAAGCCCGAACGGGCACCCCGTCTAGCCGATTCGGCTAAGAGCAGCACATACATCTGTTTTGCGGGCCCCTTAGGTTTCCACGTGTCAGAGGAAACAAAAGAAAAAATCTGGAAGGGTCAGTACATTGACATATTCACAGTGCTCCCCCTGGATAATTATAACATAGACAAGCGGGAAAGGGGAAAAGAACAACGCAAAGAGGAGGACGACATAAGGCGAATGTATAGATTAATACCCAGGACATTCCCCAACTGGTCCAGGGCATTTCACATCTTCGCCAGCATAGTGGGGGGGTGGCACGGACAATTGGCAAGGGGTTAGCCATGGAAAGGATGGCAGACCCCCCCCCCCTTTTTCAGCACACACCCATACCCAATCTACACATCTCCCCCCCTAGGGGGGGGGCCTCAAAACAGAGGCAAGTAAATATCGCTTTACCCATCACCTATCGGACCCATGAGGCACGTCGGTAAACGACGGGATCGACCCAGGCGTAGCGGCGGTACGCTATGCATCTTGCGTCAGGGCCGCGGCCATGGCAAATTGAATGGGGGAAAAAATGATGGGGCCATCACGCTGGCACGGCGGATTGAACTACCGGGCGCACTGGAGGTATATTGCCGCAGTGAACACGAAAGTTCGTCTGTTTCCAATGGCTTTTGCATTAGCCTTCCATGGAGCTCTAAGGTGGGGGGAGCTGGTAGGCCCCAATAGAATTAGAAGGGGGGGTACAGCGGGAGGATATCTCGCTCTCACTTATATGGCCTGAGAGAGGCTCTCGAGGCAGCGCTCTGCGTGTGGGCGGGCATTCGTCCTTGAGAGGCAAGGACGAATGCTGTGGCGGGTCCTTGACAATGCCGTATCTTTGGACATCGAGAAAGGATTCCCCACCGAGCTGGCATAACCAATTAATGCGCCGAATGAGGATCCCATAATGGAATATATATGATAATGATAATGGATAATGGCAATAATGGATAATGCAATAATGTATAATGTGATAATGTAAGCCGAAGGCTGGTGGCCGGCACGGGAGGGCATTGTCAAGGGACCTGCAGAGCGCTCAAGCGCCCCGCCATCTGTTAATAGAAATATGTTTGTGATTGTAATATGTTTTTGTTTCCCCCCCCCCCCCCCTTCTTTATTTCAGTGTTTCTTGTCACAGCTCATTTAATGTTTAATGTCAATACTGTAATAAAGCTGTGGCCTTATAACTCCAATTGGGTGTCATAGCTTTTATTACTGTAATTAATAAGGTCAGCTCAAATAGGGCCCTACCCTGGTCAAGTAACCTGAGAGCTGGGCGAAGCTAGGGCGAGAAGGGGCGTGACCGGGTGGGCTCTGAGCTGGACTGTCCTAGAACAATAGGGTCGCCAGGTGTGAAAGAGAGGTGGAGTGTCCTGGCCAGGGCTAGGACACTATAAGACCAGGGGGCTGGCCAGGCAGCCTTCCTTTTGGGATCGTGTGGATACAGCAAACTTCTCCCACCCACCCTCCCGTTGCCGCTTGCTCGTCGGTAGCAAGTGGCAGGATGGGTGTTGGGAACACCCCATAACAATGCAAACTTGTTGTATCCCTACAGACTTCGTCACAGCGGAAGGCGGGTCCTTGACAATGCCGTATCTTTGGACATCGAGAAAGGATTCCCCACCGAGCTGGCATAACCAATTAATGCGCCGAATGAATATCCCATAATGGAATATATATGATAATGATAATGGATAATGGCAATAATGGATAATGCAATAATGTATAATGTGATAATGTAAGCCGAAGGCTGGTGGCCGGCACGGGAGGGCATTGTCAAGGGACCTGCAGAGCGCTCAAGCGCCCCGCCATCTGTTAATAGAAATATGTTTGTGATTGTAATATGTTTTTGTTCCCCCCCCCCTTCTTTATTTCAGTGTTTCTTGTCACAGCTCATTTAATGTTTAATGTCAATACTGTAATAAAGCTGTGGCCTTATAACTCCAATTGGGTGTCATAGCTTTTATTACTGTAATTAATAAGGTCAGCTCAAATAGGGCCCTACCCTGGTCAAGTCAACTATTCAGACATTTAAAAAAAAACACCAGGATTGCACTTTTATTTAGCTTTCATGTATGACAAGAAGACACAGCCAGCACTAGGGGAAGAGGGAAACAAAGGTGAATGAGGAAGGGCAGGTGCCAACCAAGAGGGCTTCTGAGCGTTTTTCAAATCAACAGTGATTTGGAAAGCACTTGGCTAATGTTACCCTATGACAGTGTTCTCACAGCGGCGTTGTGATTTTTTCAAAATCACAAACACACTGTAAGTAGCATTTTTTTGAGCGACTCATTCAAAAATCGCTTTGAAAATCGTTTCATAAAATCAAACTCACAAATTGCTAGCCATTGTTATTGCGATTTTGGCGTGTACTAGCCCAGAGAGAGGAGGAGTGGAGAGGAATTGAGAATAGCCTGAGATGGAGCAGAGAGCTTATCTGTATTGCAGTCCCACATCACACAGAGGCTACTTGCCTGTAGAAGGATTCCTGTCCCAGTCTCTCACACAAGTCAGAAAGCAGCCCTCCTGGAGTCTAGGGACTGTCAAAAACTTTTCAACTTGTATAACACCTTATCCACACATGCAGTCTGTATAACAATGGGGAGTGACAAGACAGATGTTTGCCCACGGACCCTCCAGGCAAGCTCTGCATCATGCTGTGTATATTTACCAGCTTGCCTGCCCTCTAATTGCACTTTTATCAGCTAGCCTTATGTTTCACATTGGCTTACAACAACAAATCTGAATACACCAGACACCAGACCAGCCCTAAATCACTGAATGAAAGGCGGCCTGGGGGGAGATGGCCCCCCTTCCCCCCTGGCCAGTGTGGGTCTGCCTGCCACTGCAGCTGAGCTGAACATGCAGGCATATGGGAACAGTCTGAAAGACCACTTGGGGAGCCCAGCAGAGGTCAGAGGCCCCGGGGCATTTGTCCCTTTTGCCTCTTAGGTAGCGCCAGCCTTGCCTACCATTTACCAAAGTCTCAATTCATAAAAGCTGTTTCCGCATGAAAAGCTACAATTCCCCAGCAGAGCGATACATTTCCACCTTGTGCGGTGATTTTCTAGATTTATATAGAAAAAGTAACAAAATGTCAATTCATAAAGATTAGAGGAAGCGGTATGCGGACGGGAAATACCGCTTCCTCTGATGTAGCGAGAAGCGTGCGGAATACATACAAGTGAATGGGACAGACCTCCCAAGCAGCAGCAGAGAGAGCAGCACACGGAGGGACTCTGCCTGCTTCTGTGTTTCCGCTAGGTTACCGCCTGCCTACCGATTTTTATGACCCCCCCCCCCCTTTCCTTGGACCAGAACAGAGACATACCAGCAGAATCAATCAGTAAAGAAAATAAGAGTGTCGTCCAAGAATGTCCCACAAAGCTATGTATGCCATGTTCCAACAAGCTATTCAGTCAACTATTCAGACATTTAAAAAAAAACACCAGGATTGCACTTTTATTTAGCTTTCATGTATGACAAGAAGACACAGCCAGCACTAGGGGAAGAGGGAAACAAAGGTGAATGAGGAAGGGCAGGTGCCAACCAAGAGGGCTTCTGAGCGTTTTTCAAATCAACAGTGATTTGGAAAGCACTTGGCTAATGTTACCCTATGACAGTGTTCTCACAGCGGCGTTGTGATTTTTTTCAAAATCACAAACACACTGCAAGTAGCATTTTTTTGAGCGACTCATTCAAAAATCGCTTTGAAAATCGTTTCATAAAATCAAACTCACAAATTGCTAGCCATTGTTATTGCGATTTTGGCGTGTACTAGCCCAGAGAGAGGAGGAGTGGAGAGGAATTGAGAATAGCCTGAGATGGAGCAGAGAGCTTATCTGTATTGCAGTCCCACATCACACAGAGGCTACTTGCCTGTAGAAGGATTCCTGTCCTGGTCTCTCACACAAGTCAGAAAGCAGCCCTCCTGGAGTCTAGGGACTGTCAAAAACGTTTCAACTTGTATAACACCTTATCCACACATGCAGTCTGTATAACAATGGGGAGTGACAAGACAGATGTTTGCCCACGGACCCTCCAGGCAAGCTCTGCATCATGCTGTGTATATTTACCAGCTTGCCTGCCCTCTAATTGCACTTTTATCAGCTAGCCTTATGTTTCACATTGGCTTACAACAACAAATCTGAATACACCAGACACCAGACCAGCCCTAAATCACTGAATGAAAGGCGGCCTGGGGGGAGATGGCCCCCCTTCCCCCCTGGCCAGTGTGGGTCTGCCTGCCACTGCAGCTGAGCTGAACATGCAGGCATATGGGAACAGTCTGAAAGACCACTTGGGGAGCCCAGCAGAGGTCAGAGGCCCCGGGGCATTTGTCCCTTTTGCCTCTTAGGTAGCGCCAGCCTTGCCTACCATTTACCAAAGTCTCAATTCATAAAAGCTGTTTCCGCATGAAAAGCTACAATTCCCCAGCAGAGCGATACATTTCCACCTTGTGCGGTGATTTTCTAGATTTATATAGAAAAAGTAACAAAATGTCAATTCATAAAGATTAGAGGAAGCGGTATGCGGACGGGAAATACCGCTTCCTCTGATGTAGCGAGAAGCGTGCGGAATACATACAAGTGAATGGGACAGACCTCCCAAGCAGCAGCAGAGAGAGCAGCACACGGAGGGACTCTGCCTGCTTCTGTGTTTCCGCTAGGTTACCGCCTGCCTACCGATTTTTATGAATGACCACCCAGAAGTCTAAAATTCTGATGCAGTATTTTCCCTCCACGAATATTTTCGCCCCAAATGTTTTATGAATAGAGGCCATAATCTTACAATGGTTTCCCTCCAAAATAAACCAATGTGACTACAACAGTTTTAAAAAATGGATCCACAACTGTTACAAATGTTACCATGTATTTACGGATAATCCGTAAAGGTGGCCATATATTAGGGGACTTGGTGGCCAATTGACCATCCGATTAGATTATAATCAAACCGGACAAAAATCAATGCTGCCAAGTGCACGCCCGATCGACGATGCAATCAATTTTGTCCCGAAATTGGTGCATGAATTGGTCGGACATGCTGCAAGGCGTAGGGCCGACTTCCTCGATTGGGTGCGCCGCAGTAACAAAGAGCGATGAAACCCCCAGAGTGGTTTCCACAGTGTAAAAACGTGTGCGTTTATACATTGCCTATCCTGTGTCACGGTGTCCTGCCCCTTTTCCATCAGCCCCATATATGCCATCAGCGTGTGTGATGGAAGAGCAGCGGATTGGGACGCTGGATGGGCACTGCGACACAGGACAGGTAATGTATGAATGCACACGTCCACACTAGGGAACAGCGGCAAGGCTGCGCACTGGGTCGGTTTCCAAAAGATTTTAGCATGAAATTGATTGGGAATCAGATCTGCTGATGGATCTCTCTCCGATCAGAGAGCAATCTATCCCTTGGTCAAATCTGCCCATCACTGCTTGATGTATGGACATCTTAAAGAGGACTTGTAACTTTAAAAACGTCTCCTGGGGGTACTTACCATGGGAGGGGAGAAGACTCTGGATACTATTGAGACTTCCCCGTCCTCCTCCATCCCACGTTCGCAGTGCTAGTAGTGGTCCCCGAACGGCAGCCATGTAAATATCTACCGCTCCAGCTCAGTAGCGGCTCTACGCTTGGGGTAATTTGGAAATAGCCAATCCCAATCAGATCTGCTGTACTGCGCAGGTGTAATTAGCCTGCACAGTAGAGTGGTCCCGATCAGGATCGGCTATTTCCACCTGATCCCGAGCAGAGAGCCACTACTGCGCCTTCGCTGGGGAAGGTTAATATTGCCACAGCCGACTTTTCTTGTGGTTTTGGGGGCCCAGTGCTGCCACTGTGGAACGGAGAACAGGGAAAACCTCTATAGGATCCACCTCCCGAGATAACTACCCCCTTCCCAGATGTTTTTGAAGTTACAGGTTCTGTGTGTGTGAAATCCCAGCTGCAACGTCTCCATTGTCAGGGCTGCCATTGAAATGTGAGCTGCAGCAAAGAGGCACAAAGAAATACAAGACACAGCAGAGGATGTCTCCCCCCAGCAGTAGGCAGGAGCTGTGTGCCTGGAAAGGGCATTCCCAGCAATGTACAGAAGCAAGTTGGGAGGGCTAGAGAAGATCTGTATAGACAATGCTCTGTAAGCACAGTACAGCAATCAGAACATTGGCTATACAAGGCTTCCTTAGCCATCCAATGTAGCCTCTGCAGTGCTGGCAAATGTTCCTGCAGTCAGCCACTCACATAACCATCCTCACGTTGCTGCACACTTATCCTTCCTACTACTACTACTCTATTCAGTGGCGTAGCTACAAACCTCTGGGCCCCGATGCGGAATCTGTATGAGGGACCCCCCCACCACCCCTTGCCCCACCCCCCCCCCCCCCCCCCTATGAACACACACGCCAATTTACTAGCAACCCACTTTGGGACCCCTAACACTCAAACACATGCTTCCAACAGATACAAGAGCTAAACGATTCATATTAATAACAGAATAAAAAGTATATTACAAACCTTTACGTTAGCTTTGCCATGTCAGAGTTCTGTCTGGCCTATGCGATTTACAGGAGCCGGCTCTAAGTCCCTGGGCAAACTACTAACTGGGGGAAATCAGGAACAAACCTGAAGAGGAGAGAGCTGGGGAGATGCTAGCTGGCTCTATCTAACTTTTGGAACCCCCAATACTGGAGTGTCCGTGGCAGAAGGGGGGTTAACTTACCCATGCCGCTGCCTTAGCTGATGCGCTCCACTCACGTTCCATGTAATTCCTAAGTTTCCTCCTTTAACCCGCAAATGGAGCGCATCGGCTAAGGCATGGGTACGTTAACTTTCGCTCAACAGTGGGCAACATTGTTTAATTTAAATGAGTTGCAAGTAGTAGTGGGGATGCCAAAAGATCATACCACGTACACACACACACGCACACGCACACGCACACGCACACGCACACACACACACGCACGCACGCACACACGCACGCACGCACACACACACACACACACACGCACACACACACACATTGTACACACACACCTTGATACATACACACACACACACATTGTACACACACACCCTGATACATACACACACACGCACTATACACACACACACACACACTAGTGGTTCTACTCCCTGGGCCCCATGCAGCAGGGGCATAGGGCTCATGGGCGCGCCTGTGTGCTGGAGGGGCCCATGTGTTCCAGGCGACTGTGGCAGGTACTCACACCATGACACACTAGAGTAGCATTTACCACATCTGCGTTGCAACGAGACTCTGGTATGCCGCTGCATCCGTGCAAGTACCCGCCGGCCGCCACAGCCACCTGGAAGACACATGGGTCCCTCCAGCACAAGTTCAGGATAGGTCATGGCCCAGTCCCTACACTCCTATTTTAGGGGGCCCACTAGTCACTGTTTTTTGGCACAAAGCATAAAGCAGTTAAAAGGGCATTTATGGCAACTTAGCCAACTACTCACTGACCAAGTCCAAGAGTAACTGACAGTCCTCCACAAACCACACTATGGCAGCAGCAGGCAGGCAGGCAGAAACTGTTTCAGCCAGGCACGTGGGTGGGTGGCTGGGCGGCAAACACGTCTTCCACTGCACACTGACTGTGACAGACACTCTCTGGCAGCTCTCTCTCGACAGTCACAGCTCTAGGTAGATGGGAGGAGCTAGGCCTGCCAGCCAGAGATCGGTGAGTGAGGGGGCGGTACAGGCTGCGGAGAGTGATGTGTCTCACTCACTGCAGTAATAGATAGAGCCTAGAGGCCAGCCAGCACCAGGGGAGAGAGCGAGTGACGTCATAGTCACAGACAGTGACATGACTCTTCTCGCCTGGCTCCACCACTAATGACTGCTGTCTGCTGCTGACGCTGGGGAGGAGGGAGGCAGAGCCGAGGGAGAGAGATGAGATTGTCTGCCGGAGTCGGCGGCCACGCCGCAATTAGTAAGGTTGCCGTCCCTGCAGCACCCACACACACACTCCTCGTCCTCGCAAAACGTTACATTATGCAAACAGGGAGGGGGGGCCCGGCGGCTGGGCCCCCCCTCAAGGCTTCAGGCGGCAGGCCCGGTCACGAATACGACCTCTGCGACCTCCATTGCTACGCCCCTGGCTCTATTCATAAAATATTTGCGGTAAAAAAAAATCTTGGAGGGAAAACACTGCATTGGTATTTTACACTTTTGTGTACTAATTCATAAAAATGTTTACACTTGCGATAATAGGCCGGGGAATTCCCGCACTAAACTGGCGGTGCTGCTGAGTTGTTACATTTGCTTTGCTGAGTTGATACATTTTCTCCTGCAGAGACAGCGTTAGTATAAAGGAGGCAGCCCCAGCATCCCTTTACATGTGCATTTTTCTGTCTCTCCTTCTCCTGAATCTGCACTGAATCTGTCTATTAGTCTTCCTAAACAATCTATTTAATTGCTGCAGCTTAGAAGAACTTCAATAAATGTTACACATGCAGGCTTTCTGATGTGAAATTTATCTGTAAACAGGTACCCAAGGAGTTAAAAAAACACAGCCTTGGTATTCCGGGATGCCTTGTCTGCTCTCCTCTCACTGCAGCTGCTTGGGAGGTCTTTCTCATTCACTTGCTGTTATCTTGACTGTTACCCCTGGCTTATCGCCTTACCTAAACAGCCGGGTTTCTCCGCACACATTTCGCCTGCTCTAATCTTCATGAATTAACCTTCAGTGACATTTGTTGTGATAATCTCTGCACAAGGCGGTAATTTCCTGCACTGCACAGGAATGTCAGATTTTCATGCGGAAACAGACTTTATGAATGCCCACTTTGCTAAATGGTTGGGAAAGTCAGCTGTTTTGAGCGGAAAACTTGCGGTAAAGTTTTATGAATAGAGCCCCTTCTCTCCCCTCTCTGCTCCTTACAGAAGATAGCCATGTTAGGGGGCGGGGCCAAATCAGAGGGAAAATAAACGGGAGAGATCATTGGCCAAGGGGAGGGACAAAGGCTGAGGCTGGGCTGCAGTAACTGGCTGGCTAAGCTGAGGGGTGGGACTGTCTCGTACAGCAGGGAACCTATTAAAACATGTTGTGGGCGGGGCTTGTCACTAGCATCAGCCTACAGCTATCACTATGGGCTAAGGCTGAGCCTGTCACAATAAATTCCACTGCCCCCTTTGGCCAATTACTTGCAGGGGCGTGGATTTGATAGCAAAAGGTGGGAGATTGGAAAAAGCTTGAATAGGCGTGTCTCCTGCATTTGACTTGTTTGATGTGAAATCCAATAGCATGCTGCCTGTCATCTTATGCCTGCTCCAGCAGCCAGCCAGCCTCATGCCTCAGCAGCCTCACAGTAACTAGCTGAGCTCACATATTCCCTGTAACTCAGGGGGAGGCAGAGGGACACAGCTTGTGCATGCACAGCAGCCCCCAACACACAGCAGCTGCCCCCATCACACAGAGAGATGTGGGGAGAGGCAGTGTGTAGCAGAGAGAGGAGAGCTGAGTTTAAAAGTGTAGGTAAGTGGCCAACTGCATTAGGACTGGGCTTTGTGTCAGCTAGCTTAGCATAGCAAGACAAGAGTAGTAATGAACATTCCGTGCAGATCACCTGGCAGAACTAAATATGTCACCACCAGGTATATATTTCAGAATGTAAAGTAATGAGCATTCCGTGCAGATCACCTGGCAGAACTAAATATGTCACCACCAGGTATATATTTCAGAATGTAAATCAGGGAGAGGAAAGATTTTACAATGGGAAACCACTTGCTAAATCTATAGATGAATATCGTAAACAATACGTAATGATGTTGTCATTTTCATTACAGTTCCTCCTTTAAATCAGTTTAGCTTTACTTACCTGGAGCCTCCTCCAGCACTAGAAGTCTTGTGTAGTCCTTGCTGCATTTCTGCTGCCACCCATTCTTCCTTTGTCCCTCTCAGCAGTGGCTTCTGTGTAAGCACGGGTGTGTGCGTGTGCGCGTGCAATACCGAGTTGTCATGCCTGGGAGCATTCTGCACAAGTGCAGTACTACTGCACAGAACACTCCCAGCCACATGCGCATGAGCGGTGCATGCACCCATGCATGTGCCGAAGCCAGTGACCACTATGGAGTGGACAACAGAAGAATGGGTGACAGCAGAACTGCGGCGAGGGACACAGACTTCTAGGGGCTGCAGGAAGCCCAAGGTGAGTAAAGCTACATTGATATAATTTGCCTCATGTTTCCTTTAGGTACTTATCTGTTAGCCGGGTACATCCGGCAGGTGGCGACAAAACTCCACCAGAGTTACATCTTTCCCTACTATCCATGTCGGCCTGGAGGGGGAATAGTAATTAGCGCCACCTGCCGGATGCGCCCGGCTAACGGATAAGTACCCTTTAAGTGCACTTGTAGAATTTTTGTACCAAATTGAACCACTCGATAAGGGAGATTTGGAACTTAGTATGCTAATGGGGGTTGGGGAGCACCATTTCTTACCTGGGGGCTGCTCATGTAGCCCCTTGTCCCTGTGATGATTGCCAGCTGCAGTTTGCCGCACCTAAAAGAATCCCACTGTAGAGTGTGCTCCTGGCCGCACTGCATACTACAGCTCCCAGTATATATTGCGGCATGCATTGGGCTCTATTCTCAATGAGTTGCCGCATGAGTTAAATTAGGTAGTGATAAACACCGACCAAAATATCTCCATTTTCAAATTCACAATTTTTTTTCACCCTAAATTACCTTATGCGGTAAAAGTGTGGTAATTACCTCAAAATTTATCTCCAATTTGAGATTCTCAATTGAAAAGTTGGTGTTAATTAAGGATTTTTTTTGGTACTTATCCGTTAGCCGGACGCATCCAGCAGGTGGCGCTAATTACTATTCCCCCTCCAGGCCGACATGGATAGTAGGGAAAGATGTAACTCTGGTGGAGTTTTGTCGCCACCTAGAGGATGCGCCCGGCTAACGGATAAGTACCTTTCCACTTATCTGCTTTTGGCCTTCAGGATGGGGCCTTTTGAGCTTTGTTTGCTTGAGTTTGTCAATTTTACATAGAAGGCAGAAAAGACGAGTGTCTAATCTCAAGGCGCACTTTCACACCTCGTACAGTCTTTTAGATGATTTAATAGATGCTGAGGAGGAAATTCCTCTCTGCTCTAAAAGATAAGCAATAGCATAATTATCTTTAAAGAAAAACATTTGTTACAGCTGACACAAATCCAGCAAAAAATATCCAGTGTATGTACTTACTGCTTTCATGTAAGCAGACATAGGGTTAACATTCTGTGTTTACACCTTAGCTGCTCTGCTGAGGCAGCCAGCTGGCAAAGCTGAGAGCTAAAATTACAGTTGTGATTATTCACAGATGAGGGGGAATTAGACAGGCTAAATTATATACATACTGGGTGCATTCCTATATGGTTTCCTTCTGTCTTGAAGAGTTGAGGTCCCACTTTAAATGTGACAGGCTTTCCTGGGTCGTCTCTGTGTAATGGGCGGCAAGCATATGGGCTACCCTACAGTGGTCAAAAAAAGCTTTATTTCCGTACCTATTACTGACTGTTTTATCACCGGTTTATCAACTGTTTTACCGCACTTTTATTAAACCTTTATCACACTTGGTACATTTTTAGTGAATACTCACTATTTTCACTATATTTAGTGAATTATCACTGGAGGTAATTTTTCTCCCAAAAAAGTTACCGCACATGGTTTTGCCTATGAATTGGTGCTCAATGGGTTCTATTCACAATAAGCAGTTTGGTAAAAAAAAAATTGGAGATAAAATACCTCATGCGATATTTTACACTTTTTATTCGAAATTCACAAAAGTTTTCTCCCATGAGGCAAAAGTTTGGTAATTTACAGAACAAACTACCTCAATCCACTAAGCCCTGGTTGGTAAGTTTCACTTACCATCCTTCTAGCAGGGCAGCAGGGAGCTGTGTGTGTGACTCAGAGGTTTTCCAGACTGTGCCACCTGTCATCCCTTTAGATGGGCTGGAGCAACCAGGGGGAGTTCTTCTATGTGCTAAAATACAAATATGCACATCTAAAGGGATGCCGGCAGAGTTGTAGCTTGTCTCTGCATTGATGCACTTAAAGTCCCACCTGCATACCTATTGCATCCAATTAGCATGAGAAGCAGGCTTTGTGGCTCTCCCTATTGGCTGCCAGGTTCTCCCCAAAGCCTGTCTGTCAAATTACTGCACAGAGACAGCATGAGGAGAACAGGTTGCCGGCTGCTGTGGGCTAGAGAAAATTACCAAATGTTTTTTCCAGTAAATGAAGCGTGCAAATCATTGTGAATTGACCTTTCTTGACATTTCCCGGCGTAATTATGGCATAAGTCGGTAATTTACCTCACTAGTCGGGAACTTTTTTTTTTTTTTTGTGTGGTAACAAGTTTAGTGAATTGTAATTTAGGAAGGTGATCAGAAAAATCAGCTGTTTTGAGCATTAACAAATGCAGTAGTGCTTTCTGAATAGAGCCCATTGGGCTCTACTCTCAATGACTTACATGCGGTAAAGTACATGCGGGAAGTTTGCGACCAAAACATCGGCAAGTTCACATTCACAAAATGTTCCGCATGTTTTTTCCGCATGCATAAAACGTGCTGTAAAAGTGCGGGATTCATGCGGAAACATTTCCGCAATAGTCAGTATTTTCTGCACACACTTTGACTTTCTTTTTATTAAACACGTTTTCATGCGACCTTTTTACCGCATGTTTCCGCACGTTTAATGGCTGTTTCCGCATCTTTTTTTACCACATGCGGAAAAATGCGCAGAAAATTTTAGTGAATG
Organism: Hyperolius riggenbachi; assembly: GCF_040937935.1. NCBI lineage: Eukaryota > Metazoa > Chordata > Amphibia > Anura > Hyperoliidae > Hyperolius > Hyperolius riggenbachi. Next base: position 113,314,467 of record NC_090653.1, on the reverse strand, counting down.
TGGAAAAAATGCGGAGTTTACCGCTGGCGGAAATTTTGCGGTAATTTGGCCTCTTTGAGAATAGAGCCCATTGTACTTTAAAGTAGGTATGATCAATGAAACACAAATAAGTTCATGCGGATTTGTCTAAATGTTTATGCAAATATATGCAGCTTGAAAATGGACCAATCAATTGAACCTGTGTGGGACTTGACTGGTCAAATTTCAAGCTGAATATATTTGCATACAAATTTACCTACATCCTGAGCTGTAGAGCCGAAGTCAGTTGAAGCAATTTTGGTACCTGGAATCGTTGGTTTCACTAAACTGAGGAGTCAGACTTGGAGGATTTTTGTACCTACTCCACAGCTCTGCATAAATCTGCATGAACTCCAATATTTGCATCGCATTGATCATCCCTACTTTAAAGTGTACAAGCATTTATACTTGGCACTTCCTCCAGCCCCCTGTGGGCTCCCTCGCCATCCTTCAGGGCTGCTCCGTTCCTTCACTGGCTGGCCTGGCTTAACGGAATCTTAACTGAGGGATATGGATGTTTCCTTTTAAACAATACCAGTTGCTTGGCACTCCTGATGATCTCTTTTGCTGCAGTAGTGGCTGAATCCCACACCTGAAACAAGCATGCAGCTAATCCAGTCTGACTTCAGTCAGAGCACCTGATCTGCATATCTGTTCAGGGGCTGTGGCTAAAAGTATTAAGGCTCATACACACTTCAGACTATAGTCTTTGGAAAATGAAAGATCACAGACCAATCTTACCCCATTCCATGTAGTATGAGAGCCATACTCTACACAGTCTTTTCTATGGAGCTGAACTCCACATCAGAAAAAAATCTTTGCAAGATGCTGCACACACAGATGCTGTACAGACACAAAAGATCAGTATCTGCAAAAGATCTGTTCCTGCCAAAAATCCATTCCTGCAAATTGCAATGATAGTCTATGAGATCTGCAGATCATCATACACACATGATTTAACTGACATTCATCTGCAGATCAAGCAATCATCTGCAGATCTGAAAATCCATCCTGGTGGATCTGATCTGCAGATGAATGTCAGTTAAATCATGTGTGTATGATGATCTGCAGATCTCAGACTATCATTGCAATTTGCAGGAATGGATTTTTGGCAGGAACAGATCTTTTGCAGATACTGATCTTTTGTGTCTGTACAGCATCTGTGTGTGCAGCATCTTGCAAAGATTTTTTTCTGATGTGGAGTTCAGCTCCATAGAAAAGACTGTGTAGAGTATGGCTCTCATACAACATGAAGGGTGGTAAGATTGGTCTGTGATCTTTCATTTTCAAAAGACTATAGTCTGATGTGTGTATGGGGCCTTATGCTGCATACACACTTGAGATAAAAGTCTTTGGAAAAGGCAAGATCACAGACCAATTATACCCCATTCCATGTAGTATGAGAGCCATACTCTACACAGTCTATTCTATTGAGCTGAACTCCCCATCAGATAAAATCTTTGCAAGATGCTGCACACAAAGATGCCCGTACACATTCAAAAGATCATTATCTGCAAAAGATCTCTTCCTGCAATAGATCCATTCCTGCAAAATGCACTCATAGTCTATGAGATCTGCAGATCATCATACACACCTTGTTTAACAGGCAATCATCTGCAGATCATCTGCAGATCAGATCCACCAGGGTGGATTTTCAGATCTGCAGATGATTGCCAGATATGCAGATGAAGTCTGTTAAACAAGGTGTGTATGAGGATCTGCAGATCTCATAGACTATGAATGCATTTTGCAGGAATGGATCTATTGCAGGAAGAGATATTTTGCAGATAATGATCTTTTGAATGTGTACGGGCATCTTTGTGTGCAGTATCTTGCAAAGATTTTATCTGATGGGGAGTTCAGCTCCATAGAATAGACTGTGTAGAGTATGGCTCTCATACTACATGGAATGGGGTATAATTGGTCTGTGATCTTGCCTTTTCCAAAGACTTTTATCTCAAGTGTGTATGCATCATAAGAGACATAGGATCAGCAGGGGAATCAGGCAACTGGTATTATTTTTAAAGGAAAAATCCATATACTTCTCAGTTTCAGTTCCATTTAAAGCTGTGACTGGGCTTAGTCATGTTCCCCTGTGTATACCTGACTGTGTGCAGCCCCAATGGTGCTTCTGTGGCTGGTTGTCTGCGCAGAATACTCCTAGCCACAGGAGTGCGGCCACAGATGCTCACAGTCCTGCATTTGCAGAACTTCCAGACTACCGAGCTGGACAGCGGATAAATGAATGGGACTGGGAGGATGGTGAGGAAGCCCGCAGCCTACAGGGGGCTGGAGGAAGCACCCAGGTAACTATAAATGCTTGAAGTCTTCAGTTTCTTTTAGGACAGACGGCGGGGTTGAACTGTGTGCTTGTTGGGCAGTTCAGTGTCCCGTCTGCTGCCTGCCAGTTGGTATGGGTCAGCCATCCTGCAGCACAGTAGGTCAGGCCCAGTGCACACCGAGCGGATTTGGATGCGATCCGCCGGCCGCATCTGCCTGTAAATCCACTTGGCTAACCGGCGGTTTTAGGTTTTTTTTTCCAAACCACAAACGTGCCTCCTGCTACACATTTGCCATTTGCTAAAAACCTCAAACTGCCGGTGTGCACCAGCCCATTGAAATACAATAGCCAAGCGGATTTACAGGCGGATGTGGCCGGCGGATCGCATCCAAATCCGCTCGGTGTGCACTGGGCCAAATCTCTGCAATCCGCACCAAAAACCGCTAGCGGTTTGTGGATCTGCTAGCGGTTTTGGTGTGCACTGGGCCTCACACAGCATAGCATCACCAGGTCAGTTGGTCACTCAGCCAGCTGACATAACACAGTCCGCATCACCAGTTCATTAAGCCAGGCAGCACAGTTCCACAAGCTTGTTAAGCCAGCACTGCTCCCATCACTGCCAGTCCAGCCAGCACAACCTCACCAGCAGGCCAGCCGAGCGCAACACCCAGGCCAACACAGAAGCTCTGCCATTATTGTAAAATGCTGCCTGTTTATGGTATTTCTATGTGGGAATACATGTCACAGCTTGACTCTGGCCTGGTGCCCCAGATCTCCCAGGGCCCTAGCAATGCCCCTGGTCAATGAAATGGTAACAATTTTGTGTTGATGTCAATTTTATATTGATTGGAGGCAATTTTTTGCTGCTTAGAATTTGACCACTAAAATATAGCCAGTATTTGTTATAGAGTCCCTGACTAGGTATCGGCAATGACATGTAAATGATAGCAAGCTGGTGCAGTATTATGCAAAATTTACATGCAAATATATGCATCTTGAAAATGGACAATCACCATGGCAGGATTTATCTGGCGAATTTCCAAGCTGTATATATTTGCATATAAAATTGTATGATCCTGCATCAACTTGTTAGCATTTGCATCTTATTGACCCTCCCTACTACTGCATTGTGCGAGTTCCCGCCTCCTGCACACAGGTGGTCTTAGATCCAACTATAAGCTGTTTTCTGACCACCAAGGGAATTGGTCTGGTGTGAAGTGCATTCCTGAAGGTGTTTTTTTTTTTTTTTTTTTTTTTTTTTTTTTTTGGGGGGGGGGTTCGATCGTGGCGCCTGGAGCAAAAAGCTCGCTGACTGACGAGTAGACACTGACGCGGCAGACCTGAGGGTGGCCGCAATGTTGCTCCCTGTCCTCTAGCCCTTGCTGCCCCTCCCCGGCTGCCGGAGCCAGCAGACATAGTACAACTTATATGTGATGTCACCAGATGATGTGGGGCAGTGTTGCCAACTCATCCCTTTAATTACTGACACATCTAAGTTTTACAGGTTCTGGGCCTATTTGCTCATGAGTGCCTTAACTGCATCTTCCTAGCCACAAAACCTGTATAATGCATATGTCAGTAATTAAAGGGATGAGCTGGCAACACTGATGTGGGGTACTTGTACTTTAATAAAATCGGGGTTGGACTTTAAGGCAGGGGTCACACTTGTCAGCTTTCGTGCACGTTTTCTGCACAGAAAAACTGATTTCAACTGGGAACTCATGTTAATCAATGGGCTAGGTCACACTTGAATGCAGATTTCGCACACAGAAAAACTGGCATCTTGCACAATTTGTCAGTTTTCTCTATAAATGACATTGTCTGTTGTCAGGCAGGGGTCACACTTGTCTTTCAGTTTTCTGAAAAGTGTAGAAAACTGAAAGACAAGAGTGACCCCTGCCTAAAGCAAATCAGCACAGAGTGACAGACCGCAGAGTAGAGGATAGTGCACACTATCTGTCTGTCACACTTACACTGCTCAGCACAGTAGCAATGCAGTAATCTGTAGTAAGCTAACACAATACTTCTCTAACAACTAACTGCAGTACTAACTATGCAATAACACAGTAATCCTATTCCCTAACCTACACTGGCCTGAACAGCACACACACACAGGACCTAACTAGCAGGCTGCTGCAGCACAGGAATCTGACTGTCACCGAGTGAATTAAATCAAACAATTGCTAGCTAGCTAAAAAACAATAGAACAATAGTGTAGTGAAGGTGTTCAGCACTGAAAAGCTTTAGGTTTATCACTGTATACAGGCTAGCACTTGCTAGGCCAGCAGCACTGGAGCATGTCTCAGTGTGCATTCAGCAAGCCAGGATGATCTGTCTCATCATGGCAGCCCTCCTTATTATACAGGGGGGCTGGCCAGTGTTCCTTTCTGTGATTGGGTGCTAAGGCTTAGTCTGGGAACCCTCTGGCTCAATGAGGTCAGGGGGGGCTGGTCAGAGTTCACCTCTGTGATTGGTTGCTAGAGCTTCTGCTGGGAGCCCTCTGGCTGCAGGACGTCATCACCTTAGTTACAGTATTTCGGATCCGGGTATCCGCAATATCCGCAGATATCTGCGTTATGTGGCCAAATAACCGCAGATGGCTTGAATCCGATCCGTATAGCGTAAAAAGTTCGGATATCCGGAATCCGGATGAGCAACCCTGTTGATTTTAGATGTTGCAGACATGCATATTGCATGCAGGGATGAATGGGCAAAATTCTCTAACTTGATTTTGTAACAAGTTTAACTTGGTGTTTTGTGTTTGTTTCTTTTCTTTCTTTAATGCATTTAAAACCCAGTGCAATGTAAGGGCCTGAGCATGTTTATGTCCACTTTTAAGTGGACGGAAGCGTACTAGTGTATTCAGACCCTGAGGCCAGAAACCCAGCAACTTCTAATTGCTAGTGATTTGAAAAGGCCCTTGCTAATGCAATGCCATGGGGAATTTATTTTTAATAAAATCAAATCGCTCAAGTGAGATCACACCCATAGCATTACATTAGCAAGAGAATTCAAATCGCAAATCGCTCAGAAAATCACTCCTAGTGTGTTTCAGGCCTCAAGCTGCATTTATATTTAAAATTTGCATGATGCTACATTAACTTGAAATTATTTGCATCCCATTGACCATCCTTACTGCTAATCATTCTGGCATCAGCAGTGTCTGATAATAAAGAAAAATATTTTTTTTCCTTCAGTTTTAACAGCTTTTTCTTTTTTTTACCCCTGTAATATCTATATGTTAAACCTTTGACTTCCACCTGTAGCGATCAGTTGTTGCTAGGGGATAGTTTGGGGCCCCAGTGCTCTATAGATGCATTGTTCTGCCATTGGCTAGCACTGCATACATACAGCACTGAGGTACTTGACCTGTCCCCCAAACAGCAATCACATCCGATCATTACCGGCATGCAGGCTGGGGATAATGGTCTTCTGCATTGCCAGCTAGTAGTGAAATACGGTATCCTTTGAATCGGGAGGGGCCAAACTGTGGGACTTGCCATGGAGAAACTGATAAAAAAAAAATTCAGCATTTTTCCTTCTAAAAAAATCCATTAAAATATAACCTGTGAAAAGCCTAGTAGCTTGTCTTTAGTTTATTTATTATGTTTTGAATGTATGGGCCCATATGCAAGTCACTTTTTCTCCTGAGTTACCTCCTAGAAGATACCCCTTTTTTTTTTTTTTTTTTTTTTTTTTTTTTTCAAATAACGTTTTAGCATTTTACAATTGAAAAAGCACTATCAAAATCATTTTGAGTATTTTCTTGCTTGCTGGGGGTTTAAAATGCATTTTATAGAAAGGTGTGAAAATCTCACCTAGGAGAAAGTGAATTGCATATGGGCCATGGAGTAAAAGCTCAGGAATGTGAAGTGGTGAAAATCTCATTTCCTTTGGTGTCTGATGGATTATTGCAGTGCATGGAAAATGGATGCCAGATGTGATACAGATTACATTCATTATTATACTGACGAGTGAAGCCTGGTAACAACTTTCAATTATGTTTGGCCAATCGCTTACCAATTTTTCCACCGCCATGTAGTAGAAGGACCCTTTCACTCTGGGGCGGTGCATCAAGTGAATGCACTGCTACCGCAGTCCGGTACAAACCTATAGGGTAAATCACATTACCAGCGTTGCGGTCCCCCGGAAGTCCTCGCTCTGACGCTGGTCCAGAACTACATTACAGCGCAGTGAACTGAGTCAGCCCATTAGTTGTTAGTCTATGGCAGTGATGGCTAAATTTGGCACTCCAGCTGTGGTAGAACTACAAGTCCCATGAGGCATTGCAATACTCTGACAGCTCTAAGCATAACTCGGGGAGGCAGAGGCATGATGGGATTTGTAGTTTTTGTCACAGCTGGAGTGCCAAGGTTAGCAATCGCTGGTCTATGGCGACGTGAGTATTTTTAAAAACTTTCCAATGCGATGTAGTAGCGCAGAAGTGTGTTTTTATAATATGCTTTAGTGCACTTCCTGCTTGGCCAGATGAGGAATACTGCGTAGTAACGCGGTATTCTCCCGAAGGCCTTATTTTGGCGGCGGGGCACCCTGCCTTTTTGCAGTGTGAAAACGGTCTAAGGGTCGACAGCTATTGAAAACGCATATGCAATTCTGACTAGTGTGTTCCTACCTCCATACTACATGGAGGTGGTAAAATTGGTCAGTGATTAGCCAATTATAGTTTAAAGGTGTGTGTGTGTGTGCCCGGCTCCGATCTAAGCAAGATAACATTTTTGTATTAGCTCAGAACCATTAGCATAATGCTGGGGATACACAGTACGTTTCTGTACCGTGTATCGACCAGCTGATCTGGCCAGCTGATGATATTCAGCTGGACCAATCAAGCCGCTCGACCCCCGCCCGCTCGATTGACGCCAGCGGACAATGGTAGGAAATCGAGCACTGATAAGGAATCGCCGGCGGGGACGAGCAGTAATCGATCCGTGCGGATGAGCAGGGACGTGGCTGGGGTCAATCCGGCGGCTAATCGGCCACCGGATCGACCCGTGTATTCCCAGCATTATATTAAATATGTTGACTGGTCTGTCAGAAGGGTGGGGGATGGATGAATTGGGTAGGAGAGGTTTCAGGGGTGTGCATTGGGTGGATCCAAGAAGTTTAAAGGGATACTGTAGGGGGGGTCGGGGGGAAAATGAGCTGAACTTACCTATGTCCTCGCTCCTGCTGATGTCACCAGGAGCGTACTGCGCAGGCACAGACCATACTGGCGAGGACACGGCAAAGCGGGCGCAGTGGTTTTCAGACTTTAAAGTCTGAAATTCCAGAAGTGAACCGGAGGCGGGGCCAGAGCATCGGTGAGTCGCTGCGCGGGCGCAGGATGTCTGCGGGGGACCATTAGAAGCCCTGGGTAAGTTCAACTCATTTTCCCCAACCCCCCCGTGTGTTCGGCGAGCAGTTACCAGGCAGCGGCGAGCAGATACCAGGCAGCGGCGAGCAGTTGTGAGAGTTTAAGAGGCATTTCACTGCCTATAAACAGTTCGTGCAAAAGAGGCCTAAAGACTTCCTCATCTTCACTTAAAGGAATAGTCAGGCAAAAAAGAAAAAAAAAATCAGCGTTACTCACCTGGGGCTTTCTCCAGCCCCTTGCAGCCGCCTGTCCCACACCGACTGCTCCACTTTCCGCCGCTGTCTTTGCACGGTGCAGAACTACTGTGCCTGCGCAGTGCGCCACAAACAACGTGGCCATGATTGACAGCGGCGCTTCACACAGGTGCAGTAAGGATGACATCGAGGTTGTCCTCAGCACTGTGCGGGAAGTCCGGGACTGCAGCGAAGAGGACAGTTGGCTGCAAGGGGCTAGAGAGAGCCCCAGGTGAGTAAGGTGTGTTGTTTTTTTTTTTTTTTTTTTTTTTTTCTTCCCCTGATGATTCCTTTAACCACTTGAGGACCGTGGGCTTTACCCCCCCTTGACCAGGCACTTTTTTTCCATTCAGACCACTGCAGCTTTCACGGTTTATTGCTCGCTCATACAACCTACCACCTAAATGAATTTTAGCTCCTTTTCTTGTCACTAATAAAGCTTTCTTTTGGTGCTATTTGATTGCTGCTGCGACTTTTACTTTGTATTATAGTCATAAAAAAAGACATGAATTTTGTCCAAAAAAAAAGATTTTTTTTTTTTAACTTTCTGTGCTGACATTTTTCAAATAAAGTAAAATTTCTGTATTCATGCAGCACGAAAAATGTGGACAAACATGTTTTTGATAAAAAAAAAAATCCATTCAGCCTATATTTATTGGTTTGGGTAAAAGTTATAGCGTTTACAAACGATGGTGCAAAAAGTGGATTTTGCCATTTTCCAGCATCTCTGACTTTTCTGACCACCTGACATATTTCATGAGGGGCTAGAATTCCAGGATAGTATAAATACCCCCCAAATGACCCAATTTTGGAAAGAAGACATCCCAAAGTAATCACTGAGAGGCCTAGTGAGTTCATAGAAGATATTATTTTTTGTCACAGGTAAGCGGAAAATGACACTTTGTGACAAAAAAATAAAGTTTCCAATTCTTCTAACTTGCGACAAAGAAAAATGAAATGTGCCACGGACTCACCATGCCCCTCTCTAAATACCTTGAAGTGTCTACTTTCCAAAATGGGGTGTTTACTGTCCTGACATTTTGGGGGGTGCTAATTTGTAAGCACCCCTGTAAAGCCTAAAGGTGCTCTTCGGACTTTGGGCCCCTTAGCGCAGTTAGGCTGCAAAAAAGTGCCACACGTGGTATTGCCGTACTAAGAAGTAGTATAATGTGTTTTGGGGTGTATTTTTACACATACCCATGCTGGGTGGGAGAAATATCTCTGTAAATGACAATTGTTTGATTTTTTTTTTTAACACACAATTGTCCATTTACATAGAGCTTTCTCCCACTCAGCATGGGTATGTGTGAAAATACACCCCAAAACACATACTACTTCTCCTGAGTACGGCGATACCACATGTGTGGCACTTTTTTGCACCCTAACTGCGCTAAGGGGCCCAAAGTCCAATGAGTACCTTTAGGATTTCACAGGTCATTTTGCGACATTTGGTTTCAAGACTACTCCTCACGGTTTAGGGCCCCTAAAATGCCAGGGCAGTATAGGAACCCCACAAGTGACACCATTTTAGAAAGAAGACACCCCAAGGTATTCCGTTAGGTGTATGGCGAGTTCATAGAAGATTTTATTTTGTCACAAGTTAGTGAAAAATGACACTTTGTGAAAAAAAAACAATAAAAATCAATTCCCGCTAACTTTTGACAAAAAATAAAATCTTCTATGAACTCGTCACACACCTAACAGAATACCTTGGGGTGTCTTTTTTGTAAAATGGGGTCACTTGTGGGGTTCCTATACCGCCCTGGCATTTTACGGGCCCAAAACCGTGAGTAGTCTGGAAACCAAATGTCTCAAAATGACTGTTAAGGGGTATAAGCATCTGCAAATTTTGATGACAGGTGGTCTATGAGGGGGCGAATTTTGTGGAACCGGTCCTAAGCAGGGTGGCCTTTTAGATAACAGGTTGTATTGGGCCTGATCTGATGGATAGGAGTGCTAGGGGGGTGACAGGAGGTGATTGATGGGTGTCTGAAGGTGTGATTAGAGGGGGGAATAGATGCAAGCAATGCACTGGTGAGGTGATCAGGGCTGGGGTCTGAGGGCATTCTGAGGGTGTGGGCGGGTGATTGAGTGCCCTAGGGGCAGATAGGGGTCTAATATGATGGGTAGCAGTGACAGGGGGTGATTGATGGGTAATTAGTAGGTGTTTAGGGTAGAGAACAGATGTAAACAATGCACTTGGGAGGTGATCGGACGTCTGATCTGCGGGCGATCTATTGGTGTGGGTGGGTGATCAGATTGCCCGCAAGGGGCAGGTTAGGGGCTGAATGATGGGTGGCAGTGACAGGGGGTGATTGTCAGGTGATTGACAGGTGATCAGGGGGATAGATGCTTACAGTACACAGGGGGGGGTCTGGGGTGGGGGGTCTAGGGAGAATCTGAGAGGTGGGGGGGTGATCAGGAGGGAGCAGGGGGCAGTTTAGGGCATAAAAAAAAAATAGCGTTGACAGATAGTGACAGGGAGTGATTGATGGGTGATTAGGGGGGTGATTGGTTGCAAACAGGGGTCTGGCGGGTTGGGCAGGGGGGGGGTCTGAGGGGTGCTGTGGGCGATCAGGGGCAGGGGGGAAAATCAGTGTGGTTGAGTGCAGACTAGGGTGGCTGCAGCCTGCCCTGGTGGCCCCTCGGACACTGGGGCCACCAGGGCAGGAGGCAGCCTGTATAATACACTTTGTATACATTACAAAGTGTATTCTACACTTTGTATGCGGCGATCCGGGTGCTAGTAACCTGCCGGCACTTCCGAGCGGCCGGCGGGTTACAGCGTGAGGGGGGCGGAGCCAGTCGCCGGTGGCCAATCGCGTCACGAATGATGCAATCGCGCCGCCCTTGCCCATACAATGCCACCGCCATTTGTACATGCGGCGGTCCTTGTGGGGTCCACTTCCCGGCCGCCAATTGTATATACGGCGGTCGGGAAGTGGTTAAGTCAGATGGGGTCAAAAACAATTTTTAATCATTTGGGTGCCAATGTTCCTATTTCGAGTTATTTATCTTTTTTGTCTCAGTGTTGCACCTCCTCCAATGGGGTTGAAATTTTTCCAGTGCACAATTTTGGCGTGTATTTTGGTTTGCATGTGCTTGCATGCAAGACTTTCTGCATAATTTTGTTCTCCTTATCCATCAGAAAGGCGTATGATTGGCCTGAAATGTAATCTACAGCAGGAATATAACCCCAAACACAGGCCTAGTGCACACCGGAGCGTTTCCGCTGCGGTTTGCGATCTGCTTGCGGGTGCGGATCTGCTAGGGTAATGCATTTCAATGGGGTGGTGCACACCAGAGCGGGAGGCGTTTTGCAGAAACGCATACTCCCGGGCTGCAGCAGATTTTGGATTGCGGATGCGTTTCTGCCTCAATGTTAAGTATAGGAAAAACGCAAACCGCTCTGAAAAACGGCACTTCAGAGCGGTTTGCCAGGCGTTTTTTGTTACAGTAGCTGTTCAGTAACAGCTTTACTGTAACAATACATGAAATCTACTACACCAAAAACGCTACACAAAACCGCAAAACGCTAGCTGAAACGCTGCAGAAAAATAAGAAAAAGCGTTTCAAAATCTGCTAGCATTTTGCGGATCTGCTAGCGGTTTTTGGTGTGCACCAGGCCACACAGCCAAATTGAGTAAGGCCTCCTTTCCACGAACTGTTGAGCTGCGTACTCAGCAAGCAGTTACCAGGCAGCAGTGAGCAGTTGAGAGAGTTTGAGAGGCATTTCACTGCCTATCAACAGTTCCTGGAAAGGAGGCCTAAGAAGTATATTCAGCGTAATGAGGTCCTGGAAATGATGGTACGGCCCCCACAGAGCCCTGATCTCCACATGGAGTGTGTCTGGGATTACATGAAGAGACAGGATGTGAGGAAGCCTACAGCCACACACACCAACTTTTGATATAGAGTTTTCATCTGTTCATTCAATGCATTTTTTTTATTTATTTATTATTTGATGAAAATAAATACTTGCGTTTTTATAAAAGCATTTTTGACAGCGCTTTTTTATGTATTTATGTAAATGTCTAAAATATGGAATGATTAAGTTACAAATGCCAACATATTTGTTTGTGTGTGCATATATTATGCATGAGTACACAATATGTGTATAGTATGTATACCAATACATGTTAAATGTATGAATATAGATATACTATGTATACACAATATGTTTGTGTATTGTGTGTGTATACTATGTGTACACAATGCGTTTGTAAATTCTGTGTGTATACACAATACATGTTGATATACTAACATGTATCGAGTATACATACACACAATATATACAAACACATAAGATACACTATGTATACACACAAATGTTTGTGCATGTATGTGTATATATTATGAATACACAATGTTTGTATATATTGTGTGTGTATACTATGCATACACAATACATATTTGTATATACTAAGTAGTATATATCCACAATACATGTTTATATAATTATATGATGTATTAATATAGTGTATATACTATATATACACATTACATGTTGGTGTATATACAAGACGTTTGTATATATTGTGAGTATATATACAAAATACATATTGCATGTAGCATGTATACTCAATACATGTTAGTGTATATTGTGTGTATAGTCTATGTACACACAATACATGTTAGTGTATATACTATGTATACACAATATGTTTGTATATTGTGTGTGTGTGTGTGTGTGTGTGTGTGTGCTCGATACATGTTAGTGTATTTTATGTGTTTATATACTATGTATACACACAATACATGTTTGTACATGTATGTGTATATACTATGAATACACAATGTTTGTATATATTGTGTGTGTGTGTGTGTGTGTGTGTATTCTATGCATACAAAATACATGTTTGTATATACTATGTCTGTATGTAGTATGTATACACAATACATGTTTGTGTAATTATATAATGTATGAATATAGTGTATATACTATGTATACAGTCCTGGCCTAAAGTTTTTTTGAGACTGTCAAAAATGAGTTTTCACAAAGTTTGCTGCTAAACTGCTTTTAGCTCTTTGTTTCAGTTGTTTGTGATGTACTGAAATATAATTATAAACACTTCATACGTTTCAAACGCTTTTGACAATTATATGAGAATTATGCAGAGAGTCAGTATTTGCAGTGTTGGCTCTTCTGTTTCAGGACCTCTGCAATTCGACTAGGCATGCTCTCAATCAACTTCTGGGTCAAATCTTAACTGATAGCAACTAGTGTTGGGCGAACAGTGTTCGCCACTGTTCGGGTTCTGCAGAACATTACCCTGTTCGGGTGATGTTCGAGTTTGTCCGAACACCTGATGGTGTTCGGCCTTTTAAGTTCGGGTTCGCCCCGAACTACTAATTGGCCGCCGAACAGGGCCCTGTTCGGCCGAATACTGCCCCCCTATGGGGTCGCAGGCATAAGGTGGGAGCATGCCCCGATCGCGGGGGGTCGGAAATTCCCCCCACGCCCTCCGCTAGCGCTCCCCCCTCTGCCCGCTTCCCCATACAAAAGTTTCAGGAAGTACCGGTCCGGTGGTAGTGGGTGGCTGGCAGTGGGCGGCACTGTGAAGTGAGTGACTGAGGAGGAGGAGTCCGGAGAGTGACGCGTTGAGGGAGGCCGGGCAGCGGGCGGTTCAGCAGTAGTACGGTACCACCGGACCGGTACTTCCTGAAACTTTTGTATGGGGAAGCGGGCAGAGGGGGGAGCGCAAGCGGAGGGGGTGGGGGGAATTTCCGACCCCCCCCCCTTATGCCTGCGACCCCATAGGGCCCCCAAAAGCGGGATGTTCGGGGAGTTCGGGGTTCGGCCCGAACATGCCGAACATTGTGGCCATGTTCGGCGAACTTTCCCGAACCCGAACATCCAAGTGTTCGCCCAACACTAATAGCAACCCATTCTTTCATAATCACTTCTTTCAGTTTTTCTTGGAATTAGTTGGTTTTTGTTTGTCCACCGCCTCTTGAGGAATGACCACAAGTTCTCAATGGGATTAAGATCTGGGGATTTTCCAGGCCATGGACCCAAAATGTCAATGTTTTGGTCTCCGAGCCACTTAGTTATCACTTTTTCCTTATGACACGGTGCTCCATTGTGCTGGAAAATGCATTGTTCATCACCAAGCTGTTAGATAGTTGGAAGAAGTTGCTGTTGGAGGGTGTTTTGGTACCATTCTTTATTTGTGGCTACTGGCTAGAGGTGTAGCGAATGGTTCCAGGCGAACCTTGGTGGTTCGTGTTCGCCTGGACCAGGCAAACTTTTGCGGAAGTTCGATTCGCCCCATAATGCAATATGAAGGTCAACTTTGACCCTCTGCATCACAGTCAGCAGGCACATTGTAGCCATTCAGGCTACACTAAGCCCTGGAGTCCCCCCTCCCCCCCCCCTTATATAAGGCAGCCTCCGGCGGCCATTAGTCACTCATCTGCCTGCTATTAGACAGACTAGGGCGAGCTGCTGCAGATTGTTCTCCTAGGGACAAATTAGTTAGGTTTTTGGCTCCTTAGCTTGCTCCTGGCTTATTATTATTGCCTTTATAGCACCCCTCAACAGCTCTTTTCAGAGCTAATCCTGTTCTTTGTGTGTGTGTGGGTCAAACTGACACTTGTTGCAGACACAGGCTTGCTAATTCATACTGTGTGTGCCACTGCCAGCAACCCAGCACATTCAGTGACTACCAGTGTGTGTGACAGCAGGAAGCTGCACACTGTACTACCCAGTACTGCATATACCCCAGTACCTGTTGTGTTTACTTAACCCACCTCATCACTGCATCTAACTACCTGTTGTGTTGAGTGAAACCAGCTCACTGCATATAACTACCTGTTGTGTTGAGTGAATCCAGCTCACTGCATCTAACTACCTGTTGTGTTGAGTGAACTCAGCTCACTGCATCTAACTACCTGTTGTGTTAAGTGAACCAACCTCAGTGCATATACCTAGCATCCCCCCGAGATGGACAAATCAGGAAGTGGTAGAGGCAGACCCAGAGGAAGGCCACCAGGCACCAGCAGGTCTGTGCAAGGTGGTGATGTGATTTCGTGCGGACCTGGCCCAAAATACAGCGCTCAGAAGAAGGCACGTGCCATCACTTCCCAAAATTGTGAGGGCATGGTTGAGTATTTAACACAGAACACCTCATTTCCCGCAGCCAGTACCACCAGCGCTAGTACAAGCACCAAATCCGCTGCATTTGACACTTCTCAGGAGTTATGTGGTGGTGAAATCACTGATTTCCAGCCACTACTGCAACAACAAGAAGGTGCAGGTATACCACCTCATACGTCTGAGTTAGGTGGCGATAGTATGGACGTAACGTGTGAGGAGGGGGATGACGAAACACCTTGGGCCTGATTCACAAAGCGGTGCAAAGTGTTTGCACGCCAGTGAAAAGCCCTTTATCACGCCTAAACTCAGTTTAGGCATGATAAGAAGAAACTCACGCGAATTTTCCGCGTGCAAAGTTTTGCGCGCGCAGTCGCACGGCGCGCGCGATGCTCCCATTAAACCCTATGGGCGCTGCGCGCGGGACTTTGCGCGCGATAAAGAGCACAAAGCGGTGCTAACTCAGCGGTGCAAAGGTTATCACGCCTAAAGTCTTTTAGGCGTGATAACTGAGTGATCACCGCTTTGTGAATCAGGCCCCTGAAGTTGGTGCAGTTGTGGATGTGTCTGAGGAAAGTGAAGCTGGGCAGGAGGATTATGATGACGATTATACAGATGCCACGTATGTTCCCAGTAGAGGAGATGACCAGGGGGACAGTTCAGAGGAGGAGTCAGAGAGGAGTAGGAGGAGACGACTCCATGATAGAAGCAGAGGGAGCTCGTCCTCAGAAACAGTTGGGGGCAGTGTCTGGTGCCATGTATTGCTAGCTATGGACACCCAGACAACATGCCCTTCAACGTCAGCTGCTGATGCCACCGTAGCGCCATCACCCCAGGGGGGCTCAGTGGTTTGGAAAAAATTTTTAACGTGTGTCTCAGATAGGAGCAAAGCCATCTGTTCTCTCTGCCAGCAAAAATTAAGCCGTGGAAAGGCCAACTCTCACGTAGGGACAAGTGCCTTACGAAGGCACCTGGAGAAAAGGCACAAACGGCTATGGCAAGAACACCTGAGGAAAAGCAGCACCCAAAAGACAAGCCACCCTCCTTCTCTTCCTCCTTCAGGTGTATCGTCTTCATCCGCTTTCTCCCTTGCACCTTCACAGCCACCCTCCTCCACACCGCCTCTGCCCTTGAGCGATGTCTTCTCCTCTGCCCACAGCAGTACCCAGCTGTCCGTAAAGGAAGTATTTGAGCGTAAGAAGCAAATGTCTGCCAGTCACCCTCTTGCCCGGTGTCTGACAGCTGGCGTGGCATAACTATTAGCTCGCCAGCTATTTCCATACAAGCTGGTGGAGTCAGAGGCTTTCCGTAAGTTTGTGGCCATTGGTACACTGTAGTGGAAGATACCAGGCCGCAATTATTATTTTTTACAAAAGGCCATACCCAAACTGTACCATGCAGTTGAGAGGCAAGTGGTGTCATCTATTGCGAAGAGCGTTGGGTCAAGGGTCCACCTGACCACGGATGCCTGGTCTGCCAAGCACGGGCAGGGCCGCTACATTACGTACACAGCCCATTGGGTCAACCTGGTGACCGATGGCAGAAAGCAGGGAGTACGTGGCTGCGCAGCGGACCGACTTGTCACACCTCCACGGCTTGCAGGCAGGTCTCCTGACACCTCCTCTCCACCTGCTACATCCTCTTCGCTGTCATCCTCCTCCTCCTCCTTGGCTGGTGCCGCAATCTCCTCTCCAGCTACACAGCCCCCGCACCCCAGGACCTATGCTGCATGCCAGGTACGACAGTGTCATGCAGTCTTAGACATGTCTTGCCTCAAAGCGGAGAGTCGCACTGGAGCAGCTCTCCTGGCTTTTCTTAACAAACAGGTGGAGCAATGGCTGACCCCACACAAGCTGAAGATCGGCAACGTGGTGTGTGACAATGGCAGCAATTTCATTTCCGCATTGAATTTGGGAAAGCTGACACATGTACCCGGCATGGCACATGTGCTGAATCTGGTCGTGCAAAGATTTGTGTCCAAGTACCCAGGCTTAGAGGATGTCCTGAAGCAGGCCAGGAAGTTGTGTGGGAATTTCAGGCAATCTTACATGGCCATGGCACGCTTTGCAGACATTCCTCATAGAAACAACTTGCCGGTGAGATGCCTGATTTTTGATAGCCCGACTCGCTGGAATTCCACCCTGCTCATGTTATCTTGCCTGCTAGACCAGGAGAAAGCCGTCACCCAGTACCTGTATAATTACAGTACAAGGACACAATCTGGTAAGCAGGGGCGTAGCAATAGGGGTTGCAGAGGTAGCGACCGCATCGGGGCCCTTGGGCCAAAGGGGCCCCGAAGGGCCCTCCCTCAACTACAGTTTTAGCTCTCTATTGGTCCTGTGCTCATAATAATAACTTCAATAGATACTTTGAATAGTGGTAATCCTTAACAAACTGTTTCCCATCCTTTTCTTGCACCTCTGACACTGTAGTTGCCCTTGGCAGGTTTTGGTGCGCCATATCAATTGTTACGTATAGAGTGCTTGGGGACCCCATTGTAAAACTTGCATCGGGGCCCACTGCTCCTTAGCTACGCCACTGCTGGTAAGATGGGGATGTTGTGGCCCAACAACGTGACACTGATGTGAAAAGCATGCAGGATCATGAAGCCCTTTGAGGAGGTGACCAAACTGGTGAGTCGCGCTGAGGGCACCATCAGTGACTTGATCCCCTACGCTTACTTCCTGGAGCGTGCCGTGCGTAGAGTGGTGGATACAGCTGTGGAGGAGTGTAAACGAGAACAGTTATGGCAGGAGGAGTCGTGGGAGCGATTTTCATCCGAAGCAGATGTTTCCTCAACACCTGCAGCAGCACAGAGGGGGGGGAGGAGGAAGAGGAGTCGTGTGGGGAAGGAGAGGAGTCAGACAATGATGACGATGATGATGATGATGAGGAAGGTGTTTCTGTGGAGAAGGAAGAGGCGGCGGAAGAAAAACCGCAGCAGCCATCACAGGGGGCTTCTGCTGCTCCACGTTCCCGTGGTATTGTTCGTGGCTGGGGGGAGGAAGGAGTTGCGTGCCGTCACTGAGGAAGAGAAAGAGGAGATGGAGAGTACGTCTGCATCCAGCTTTTTGCAGATGGCCTCTTTCATGTTGTCCAGCCTGTTGAGGGACCCCCGTATCAAAAAACTCAAGGCGAATGACCTGTACTGGGTGGCCACGCTACTAGACCCTCGGTACAGGCACAAAGTGGCGGACCTGTTATCAACTCAACACAAGGCGAAAAAGGATGCAGCACTTGCAGAACAAGCTGTCAATGATGCTTTAAAATGTGTTTAAGGGTGATGTGGCAACACAACGCAATCAAGGTACCACTGGCAGTAATCCTCCTCCTCCCAAGTCTACGCAGGCAAGGACAGGACGCTCCAGTGATCTCAGGGTGATGTCGGACATTCTTTAGTCCAACTCCTCGCCATAGTCCTTCCGGATCCACCCTCTACCAATGCCTGGACTGGCAGGTAGCCGACTACCTGGCCTTGAGTGTGGATGTAGACACAGCGCGCAGCGACGATGAACCCTTGGACTACCAGTTGTGCAGGCTTGGCCTGTGGCCAGAGCTGTCCCAATTTGCCATACAACTTCTCTCTTGCCCTGCCGCAAGAGTCCTGTCAGAAAGGACCTTCAGTACTGCTGGAGACCTTGTCACTGAGAAGAGACGTCGCCTAAGTCACGACAGTGTTCAGTACCTGGCCTTTATCAAAATGAATGAGGCATGGATCACGGAGGGCTACTGCACGACTGAAGACTAAGTCACTCCCCACACACAGCATCTGCCTGCAGGCCACTTGCCTTCTCCGCCACCACCAACAGGGTCCAGGACTCTAGGCGGATTCCTGAATTAAGGCCGCTGCTAGCAGTGGCCGCTACACTAATTTTTCTGGTGCGTGTACATGCCTGCCCAATTTTTTGGCTGCAC